>NC_067398.1:239696029-240024779 GCF_016432865.1 Antechinus flavipes | reverse complement strand
TTCTCTTTTAGCCCCTTCCCTTAACCTAGATCATCTAAAAAGATCTTCTGATTTATATGATTGTATACATCATGTAATGAATGTGAAGGTAATGAATATAGAAGAGACCCATTAAATTTTATATAAAATTATTGTTGAAAGAATGCTTACAAAGTCTCTTCATGTTTTCACCGATGATACTCATGATTTGTGCATAGATCATCTTAAGGATCATTTTATAGACATGAGAAAACAACCATAAGGTTCAGTAGTTCATTACATTTTCAAGATTTCCTTTTCAAATATAATAATAACACTTGTAAACTTTCCTCTTCCCTAGTAAACTTTGAATTCTTGAACAGATCTTAAGAGTGCATTCAAATGGAGATATCCATCCAAAAGGCAACCATATTGAATTGTATATTGTTATTTTTTCTGATTTAGTATTGGTTTTTTGACCAATTGATTATCAGATTGAACAAAAATAGCAGATTTTAAATTAGCTCGTACATCAGTAGTTAATCATAATGTTGTGTGCTATATAATAGACACAAATTCATATATACACATAACATTTAAAATTCACAAAATACTACATATACACATATGTATAAATGTATATATACACATGAATATATGTCCCTACACACACACATAAAGTACATTTTATTTTTTGCCTTGTGGGTTCTTTATAATCACCATATTCTTTTTTCTAGCATATGTCTCTTTACCTTACCCAAAAGTCATCTCATATAATAAATAATTTAAGGATCAAAAAAAAATTAAGATTTAAAAAATATCAGCACAATCAGCACAACCAATCAACACATTAAAAAAAGTCTGAAAATATGCAAAATGTGTCATATTCATGAACTTCCCACCTCTGCAAAAGGGTGTGGTGAAGTCATCTTGTCATATTTTTTTCAACCTATGCTTATTCTTAAAATTTTGCAACATTTACTTTTGATTTTTTATTTCTTTTTGTTTCTATTCATATCATTGTGGGTATCATTTATATTTTTTTTCTTGGATTAACTTACATCATTCTATGTCAATTTATATAGATTTTACCATTTTTTGGTATTCATCACAGTCTTAATTTTATACAACATAGTAATATATTATTAATTAATGTATCACAATTTGCTCTACTATTGCCCAAATGATAAGTATATATTTTGTTTCCAATTCTTCTCTATCATAAAAATTATACTACATATATTTTATTTTATAATGAGGATTTTGTTTTTATTAGTAACTTCTTTGGAACATAAACCTAGTAACAAAATCTCCAAGTCAAAGGGCATGAGTATTTTAGATATTTTGTTCATAATTACAAATTACTTTACAAAATTATTATTCTGATTCACAACAGCAACAGCAATATATCAGGGTATCTATATTCTCACAATCCCTTGATTATTGACATAGTGATTTTTGCTCATTTATAGATTGTGAAGTGAGATCTAATTATTTTTAATTCTATTACTCTTATTTTAAATGATTTGGAACAGTCTTTCATATGGCTCTCAATAGTTTGCAACTTTTGAAAATTCTTCAAAATAATTTACTTGGGACAGAGCCAAGATGGAGGAGAGGAGACACATTTCTTTCTGACCTCCTCCCATGACCCTCACATTAAAATGATCAAATCCAGCTGCTGAATTAGTTCTGGACTGGCAGAATCCATGAATATTGGGAGTGGACCAAATTAACAGCAGAAGATAATTTTGAAGATTGCCAGAAAAGGTCTGTTTCAATTAACATAGAAGAAAGTGGACCAAGTGCAAGCAGGCCAAGCACAGACACTAGTGCAGGCAGCAAAGACCCTGGGTAGTGCTGGCTCCACATACTGGAGATTCTACAGGAAGGAATCTACATTACTGTTGGCTACTCTGCCCCAGGTGCAAGCCAGTACATCAGCAAAGAACTTATAAAACACCCAACACAAACACAAAAGATAACAGTGAACCCTGAAGGGCCAGAATCTTATGGGATTCAGCATACCCAGTAGCAGGAGTCAGTCATTACTAACCTAACACAGCTGCTGCTGCTGCTTGTAGAGGAAGGTTGGAGAACCTCCCTTGCCCTAAAAGTAAATCTCAACTTTAAAAAAAAAATGAGTAAAAAAGCAAAGAAGACTCTGACCATAGATAGTTTTTTATGGTGAAAGAGAAAAAGAGATTTCAAACCCTGAGGAGAAAAAAAAAAGCAGATCATCTCCAGATGAAGGCCAAAGGGTGATATAAATTAGTCCCCATCACACAAGGCTCTCCTAGAACAGATGATAAAATATTTTAAAAGAAAGATGGATAAAAAAAATGGGGAAAGATAACGAGAACTTTACAAAAGTGTTTGGAAAAGAAAAGAGAAAAAATTATCTGAAGAAAATTCATTACAAAATAGTGAAATGGAAAAAGCATATAACTCCTTAAAAATAGATTTGACAAAATGAGAAAAAAAAGCAAAACAACTCCATGAAAAACAGAATTTGTGAAATGGAAAACAAAATCCATAGAACAAAACAACTCATTTAAAAATACAATTGGACAAATAAAAAAAAGAAGTAAAAAAACTAAATGAAGAAAATAATTCACTAAAAATCAGAACTGAACAAATGGAAATTAATGATTCAATGAGATATCAAGAATCAGCCAAGCAAAACCAAAAAAAAAAAAAAATGAAAAAATAGAATAAATGTAAAATACCTTTTTGGGAAAAAATGACATGGAAAATTGATCTAGAAGAGATAATCTAAGGATTATTGGACTTTCTGAAAACCATGATGAAAAAAATAGCCTAGACACTATTTTCCATAAAATCATCAAAGAGAACTGCCTAGATGTCACAGAATCAGAAGGCAAAAAGGTCATTTAAAGAATTCTCTGAACATTCCTGAAAGAGACCCCAAAATTAACATTCCAAGGAATATGTTGGCTAAATTTCAGAACTACTGAACATATTCTTCCAGGGAAGAAGATGAACATTCAATGAAACAGGTTAATCCCATTTATTTCTGATAAAAAGACAAGTGCTAAACAAATAAACAAACAAACAAAAAATGACCTACAGATATAGAACATAAGAGAGCATAAAAAGGTAAATAGAAAAGAATTCTTGAAGAATGTATTTCTGTTATAGGTACAAATAGAGAGTGCAGTATAAATGGAATTTACTGTTATAATATAAAAAATAAAGTTAGGTGGAAAGGGGATTGTACTGAAAAAAAGGAGAAAGTGAAGGGAAAATGAGGGAAATTACATCTCATGAAGAGGCAAAGGAAACCTATTATATTTGAGGCAAAGAAGGGAGGATAATGAACATTGTGTGAATCTTACTCTCATCAGATTGGGCTCAAAGAAATAATATTAGATATATTTCTTTTCACAGAGAAACTTCTCTCACTTTATAGGAAAGTTGGAGGGGAAAAGGGAAAAAGAAAGGGTATGCTAATAGAAGGAAAAACAGAAATAGTAGGGTAAAAGTATAAAAAGGGGAGAGGTACTATAAAGGAGGAGGGCTGCTTGAGGCAAGTGGTGCTCAAAAGTAAAATCCTGGGAAGGAGGTAAAGGAGAAAAGAAAAGGGAAAACTATACTTTGGGGTAAATAAAATGGTGGGAAATATAGAATAGTTTTAACCATAAATGTGAATAGGATGAATTCTCCCACAAAGTGGAAGTGAATAACAAACTAGATTAAAAGCCAGAACACTACCCTAAGTTGTTTACAAGAAACACATTTAAAGCAGAGTGATACATAGAGTAAAGGTAAAAGCAGAAGAATCTATTATGCTTCAGGTGAAGTAAAAAAAAAAAAGCAGGCATAATCATTTTGATCTCAGATCAAGAAAAAGCAAAAATTGATATAATTGAAAGAGATAAGGAAGGAAACTATATCTTACTACCACAGATAATGAAGCAATATCAATGCAAAACATGCACCAAATGGTATACTATGGAAATTCCTAAAGGAGAAGTTAAGAGAGCTGCAAGAAGAAGTAGACAGCAAAAGTATAATACTGGGAGTTCTCAACCTTGTTCATTCAGAACTAGAAATATCAAAGCACAAAATAAATCAGAAAGAAGTTTAGAAGGCAAATAGAACAATAGAAAAGTTAGGTAAGATCTTTGGATAAAATTTAATGGAGACAGAAAGGAGTACACTTTCCTCTTGGCAGTTCATGGAACCTATACAAAAATTGACCACATATTAAGACATAAAGACCTCACAATCAGATGCAGAAAGGTTAAAATAGTAAATGTATTGTTTTCAGATCATGATTCAATAAAAATTACATTCAATAAAAGTCCAGGGGAAAATAGACCAAAAAGTAATTGGAAACTAAATATCATTCTAAAGAATGAATGGATGAAACAGCAATTCACAGACACAATTAATAATTTCATAAAAAAGAATGACAATAATGAGAGAATATACCAAAATTTGTGGGATGCAGCCAAAGCTGTAAAAAGGGGAAATTTTATCTCTTTAGATGTTTACTTGCAAAAAGTAGAGAAAGAGAAGATCAATGAAATGGACTTGGAACTAAAAAAGCTAGAAAAAGAACAAATTAAATCCCCCAATCATATACCAAACTTGAAATTCTACAAATAAAAGGAGAGATTAATAAAATTGAAAGTAAAACAATTATTGAATTAATAAATGAAATTAATAGTTGGTTTTATGAAAAAATCCAACAAAATAGATAAACATTTAGTTAATTTGATTAGAAAAAGGTGTAGTATTCTTGTTGGTTTTTTGGATGTCTCTGGTCCAGCCTTCCTTTCAGCAGAGTAATCACCATGAGAATAGCCAGGTGTTAAAATCCAAATTCTTTCTTTTCTCCTTGCCTGGGGTGGGACAGCTTTCTAGAGAGCCTTTCAGATCAGCCTTGCTCTTAGTGGAGGAAATGCAGAAGGCCAGCCACCACTGTGGTGTGAGATGAGATGAAGTAATATCTCTGAGTCTGAGAGCTTGTGCTTCAGCCTCCAGTTACCACAAAGGTAGATGATGGAATGAATCTGTCTCTCAGTTCCTGATGGATGTTATATACTCTATTATAATTATATCATTGTAGGTGTGAATCTTGTAGAATTATATTAAGTATGAAGTACATGTACTGAACTAGAGAACTATTAATCACCATGCTAAACTAGATAACAATTGTCTTACCAATTCCATTGACTTAACGCCTTGTAAGAATTCTTCTTTCAGACTTCTGGCCATAACAAAAAATAAAGAAGAAAATCAAAATGTTAGTCTCAAAAATGAACGGGGAGAACTTTCCAACAATAAAGAGGAAATTAGAGCAATAATTAGGAGTTACTTTGTCCAACTTTATGCCAATAAATTTGAAAACCTAAGTGAAATGGAAGAATATCTACAAAATTATAAACTGCCCAAATTAACAAAAGAAGAAATAAATTACTTTTAATTTTAGAAAGAAATACAATAAGTTATTCATCAACTTCCTAAGAAAATATCTCCAGAACCAGATGTAGTTACATGTGAATTTTACAAAACATTTAAAGAACAATTAACTCCAATACTATATAAACTATTTGAAAAACTAAGAAAAGAAAAACTTTTACCAAGTTTCTTTTATGATACAGACATGGTACTGATTCCTAAACCAGGTAAGATAAAAACAGAGAAAGAAAATTATAGATCAATCTCCCTAATGTATATTGATGCAAAAATTTTAAATAAAAGATTAGCAAAGAGATTACCAAACATCTTCCCCAGGATAATACTCCATGACCAAATAGGATTTATACCAGGAATGCAGGGCTGGTTCAATATTAGAAAAAACTACTAGCATAATTGAATATATCAATAACCAAATTAACAAAAAACATATGATGATCTCAATAGATGCAGAAAAAGCATTTGATGAAATCCAACATCCATTGCTATTAAAAACACTAGAGAGTATAGGAATAAATTGACTTTTCCTTAAAATGGTCAGTAGCATCCATTTAAAACCATCAGCAAGCATCATATGTAAGGGGAATAACCTGGAAACATTCCCAGTAAGACCAGGGGTGAGACAAGGTTCCCCACTATTACCATTACTATTCAACATTGTTTTTAAAAATGCTAGCTTTGGCAATAAGAGAAGAAAAAGAGATTAAAGGAATTAAACTAGGTAATGAGGAAACCAAATTATCTCTCTTTGCAGATGATATGATGGTATACTTAGAGAAACCTAGAGAATCAACTAAAAAAACTATTAGAAATAATCCATAACTTTAACAAAGATGCAGAATACAAAACAATTCCACATAAATCATTGGTATGTTTATACATCACTGGTAAAATCCAACAGTTAGAGATACAAAGAGAAATTCCATTTAAAATAATTGTAAACAGGATAAAATATTTGGTAATTTATCTGTCAAGGAAAAGTCAGGAACTATATAAGCAAAACTACAAAACACTTTCCACACAAAGTCAGAGTTAAACATTTGTTAAAAAAATTAGATATATATGTGTGTGTGTGTGTGTGTGTGTGTGTGTGTGTGTGTATCTCAAGTGCTCTTGGATAGGTCAAACAAATATAATAAAGATGACAGTACTATCTAAACTAATCTATTTATTTAGTGTTATACCACTCAAATTCCCAAGAAACTATTTTACAGGCCTAGAAAAAATAACAATAAAATTCCAGGTCTAGAATTTCAAGGGAATTAATGAAAATAAAAAGGAAAAGAAGGTAGCCTAGCTGTATCAGATCTAAAATTATATTGTAAAGTCATCAGAATCATTTGGTACTTGCTAAGAAATAGACCAGTTGATCAGTAGAATAGGTTAGGTTCACAGGACAAAATAGTCAAAGACTATAGTAATCTAGTGTTTGACAAGCCCAAAGACCACAGTTTTGGGGATAGGAATTCACTATTAACAAAAACTGTTGGAAAAATTGGAAACTAATATGATAGAAACTAAACATTGACCCACACCTAACACCAAATTCCAAGATAAAGTTAAAATGGGTTCATGATCTAGATGTAAAGAATGATATTATAAACAAATTAGAAGAACATATGATATTTTACCTCTCAGATTTGTGAAGGAGGAAGGAACCTGTGATCAAAGAAAAACTAGAGATTGTTATTGATCAACATAATTTTGATCATATTAAATTAAAAATTTTCTGTACAAACAAAACTAATGCAGATAAAATTAGAAGGGAAGCAATAAACTGGGAAAACATTTTTTTTCATTCAAAGGTTCTGATAAAGCCCTCATTTCTAAAATATATAGAGAATTAAATCAAATTTATAAGAATTCAAGCCATTTTTTTAATTGATAAATATCAAAGGATAGGAACAGACAATTTTCAGATAAAGA
The DNA here is from genome assembly GCF_016432865.1 of Antechinus flavipes. NCBI lineage: Eukaryota > Metazoa > Chordata > Mammalia > Dasyuromorphia > Dasyuridae > Antechinus > Antechinus flavipes. Next base: position 240,017,447 of record NC_067398.1, on the reverse strand, counting down.
AAGTAGAACTATTTCTTGTCATATGAAAAGGTGTATATGCAAATCAAGACAACTTTGTGATACTAAGACACACCTCTCAGATTGACTAAGATGACAGGAAAAGATAATGACGAATGTTGGAGGGGACATGGGAAAACTGGGACACTGATACGTTGTTGGTGTTAATGGATCCAACCATTTTAGGGAGCAATTTGGAAGTATGCTCAAAAAGTTATCAAACTCTACATATTCTTTGACCCTGTGTTTCTACTGAGTTTATATCTCAAAGAGATCTTAAAGGAGGGAAAGAGACCCAAATGTGCAAAAATATTTATGGCAGCTCTTTTTGTAATGGCAAGAGACTAGAAACTGAATGGATGCCCATTAATTGGAGAATGGCTGAATAAATTATGATATATGAATATTATGGAATACTATTGTTCTATAAGAAATGACCAAGAGGATGGTTTTAGAGAGCCCTAAATAGACTTCTATAAACTGATGCAAAGTGAAATGAGCAGAACCAGGAGATCATTATACATATCAACAACAAGATTATATGATGATCAATTCTGATGGACTTGGCTTGTCTCAGCAATGAGATGATTCAAACCAATTCCAATTATTCACTGATGAAGAGAGACATCTACACCCAGAGAAAGGATTGTGGAGACTAAATTTGGTTTACAACATTACATTTTTATTCTTTTCATTGTTGCTTACTTGCATTTTCTTATTATTATTCTACTGGTTTGATTTGATTTTTCTTGTGCTTTACAATAGTATAAATATGTATGCATATATTGGATTTAACATATATTTGTTAATATCTAGGGGAAGGCATAGGAGAAGAGAAGGAAAATTGGAACACAATGTTTTACAAGGGTTAATATCAAAGATTTGTTCCTGCATGTGTCTTGAAATATCAAAAGCTTTAATTAAAAAAACAAACAAACAAACAAAAACTTCCCATTATTTGCCTTATTGAGGGATGTCTTTCAGTTACACAAACCAAAACATTAAACTTTTTGTATAATTTGTTTACACAATTCTTAATAAGGAATTATGATATAAATATTTTTCCTTCATTATTTTTGTTTGTTTAAAACATTTTGTTTCATATTATCAACATTATCTATTTTATCAATTATAATTGCTTCTCTTATTTATTTAGTTAGGAATATATTTCCTACACATAACTTTGAGAGGTATATGATCTGCCACTTTTCTATTTTTTTTTAAATGCATGCTCTTTAATTGTAAAGTTCATTATGTAACTAAAGTGCATTGTTGGGGAGGATTCTAGAATGATGATAGAGTAGACCAGAAAAGTCCATGCTCTCCAGATTTCCCCACAAAACAGAATTGCACCTGAGGGTGAACAGAGACTGGTAAAAAAAAACAAAAAAAAACAAATAAAATTTGGGGATAGAACAGAAGTCTTTCTGGGGCAACCAGAAAAGATCCAAAGAAAGATCCCAGGAACAAGGTTTTTTCTGTTGTGAAGTGTAAAACACCTCGAGAGTACCTTCTCTGAAACACTAAGCAGAGAGCACTGGAGCTAGCTGGGTTTAGAGATGTCCTCAGCCAAAACCATAGGAACTTTGATGTCCAAGATAGTGTGAGGTTTTGGGCATCTGAGTCCACAGAAAAACTGCAAAAAATCCTCTTATAATAAAGAATGCCAGGAACAATTGTGCTACTGATATGTGACCCTGAACAAAAAGAAACCAGCTCTTATCAGGTGAATGCAGAAGCAGTAAGGGCAGGAAAGTTGTTGGTTGAAGGCACTTAAGAAAGGGTAAAGTATTTCATTTTGGGTTTCAGGCCTGAAGGGATAAATGAAGAAAGACCTGAAGAGGCACCATTTCCTACCCCAGCAATAGAGGTGATTATGCTAAGATCTTATTTTTGAAAAGTGAGCAAGCACAGAAGAAACAACTCAACTATAGAAAGTTACTATGGGAATAAGGAAGCCAAGGGTTTCTCATCAGAGGAGGATACTGAAGTAAAAAATCATTCCCTATCCTAAAGAGTAACATTAAATGTTATCTTCCTGTTAAGTCCAAACTAGTTCCCTGGAGGTCCCAGGATCAGCCTGTGGTATTCTCTTCTTTAAAATATAATATAATGGTTCTCTGTGGGAGCAGGTTTCTCAGGAAGATTTTCTGGAAGCAGCCTTAGTTTCAGTTAAAAGTAATAATCACCCCAAATGTAGCCAACTGATAAAATGCAAATGTTTATTTTCTCCTTCCAAAATAGCCCTGTTTTTCTTAGAGGCCTATCTTTCTGCTTGGTTCCAAGAGTTCTTGCAATTGTCCTTTGCCTCTGCTTTCTCCAGCCTCCAGCCAGCACCAAGATGAAAGTTGTAATGAATCTGTCTTGCCTCCAAGAGAAGGCTTCTGGCTCTCCCAGAGTGCTCTGTGTCTGTCCCAGAGTGCTCCATGTCTATCCCAGAGTGCTCTCTGGCCCTAAGAGCTTCTTGCTTATATGAGCTCTTTAAAGGTGTGAACACAAGCATTGTTTCTATCAGTTCTACTTAGTACCTTGTTTCAAGTTCTGGCCCATAACATCTCCTTGTAAGATCAGATCAATCATACTGAACCATACTAAATTAGATAATTATTGTCTCTATCAATTCTAATGACTTAACAGTTTGTAAGGATTCCAACATCAGCCAAAGTCAAGATAAGTAAAAGTCCTTGGTCTTTAGAGGGAGAAGTTAAAGAAGCAGACAAACTGCCAGGAATTTTGTCAAAGATCTCTTCTTGATTCTGGAGTCCAGAATCTCCACCTTGCTAAGGGAAATGAGCAGAACCAGGAGATCATTATATACCTCAATAATGATACTGTTTGAGGATGTATTCTGATGGAAGTGGAACTCATCGATAAAGAGAGCTAATTCAGTTTCAATTGATCAAAGATGGACAGAAGTAGCTACACCCAGAGAAAGAACACTGGGAAATGAATATAAACTGCTTGCATTTTTGTTTTTCTTCCCGGATTATTTATATCTTCTGAATTCAATTCTCCCTTTGCAACAAGAAAACTGTTCGGTTCTGCATAAATATATTGTATCTAGGATATACTGTAACCTGTTCAACATGTAAAGGACTGCTTGCCATCTGGGGGAGGGGGTGGAGGGAGGGAGGGGAAAAATCAGAACAGAAGTGAATGCAAGGGATAATGCTGTAAAAAATTACCCTGGCATGGGTTCTATCAATAAAAAGTTATTAAAGAAAAACACACACACACACACACACACACACACACACACACACACACAGAATCTCCACCTTTCTCCTGCTCATCCTGCTGCCAAGGAGTCCTCTGTCACCCCACCCTCTAATCCTTGCCTAAGATTATCTTAACCCCAAACACTGAGCCAGCACCAATGGTGAGAAGAGCCATTTTTCCAAACATATGCTAATAGACTCATTGTCTTATATCGAATAGGTAATTAGCCTTAAGTGCTTGATTCAAGCATATCTTTTAAGAGTTTCAGACCTTTACATCTCCCTATTTCTTTTATTTTAGAACACAAGTGCTCATGCCATCTCTGACTTTTCAGGGAGGTGAAAATACCAAAAAGGAGGTGATCACACCCCCTCCCTCTACTGCACAAGAATGGAGATGAAAGCACTAAAAAGGAGATAATCACACCTTCCCTGAAAATTCAGGGAGATGAAAAACATCAAAGGGAAGTGGGGAGTCAAACCAGATATTGTTAGCAGGTTTCTGGAAGAAGGGTCTTACCAGAAACAGGTATACACAAACCCATCAGCATGGGAAGTATTACACAAGCACATAGCAATAAAGCACAGGCTAGCAGTGATGACTCTCCCCATGGCTAGTTCAGGTTCAATGTGATGTAATAAACATGAATTGTATATGTAAGTAGTGATATAACAAACAATATGAATCATCATGGTGTTGTAAAAGATTTCCAGAAGTCCTAGAAGGAGGGTATGTAAATAACAAACCAGTAAAATTTCAAGAAAACAAGAACTAATAAAACAAAATATAAAGAATTAAAAAGTAGAAGATAATGTGAGACATTTCATTAATAAAAATAGCAGATCTTAAGAACAGATCAAGAAGACAAGACATAAAAATATTTGGATTACCTGAAAGCTATGGCCAAAATAATCCTTGATATAATAAAGCAAGAAATAACCAAAGAAAATTGTCCTGATATATTGAAGAAAGGAAAGTAAAAATAGAAAAATATCCACTGATCACCCCCTGAAAGAGATCCTACAAGGAAATTATATAGTAACATCATGACTAAATTTCAAAACCCCAGATCAAATAGAAATATTTACAAGCAGCAACAATAACAAAACATTTCAAATATGTTGGAATCACAATTAGAGTCACACAAAACCTATAAGTGGCTACAACAATAGATCAGAGGGCCTGGAATATTATATAATTAAAATAAAAAACTAGGGTTGCAGCTACAAATATTATATACACCAAAATTAAAACAATATTGCGTGAAAAAATGGATATTCAATGAATTGGAAGACTTTCAGGATTTTATTGCATGTGCACCTGAACTCAAAAGAAAAAAACTGATATATAATAGTTAACATCAACGACTAATTTCAAGGCACTCAATAAAAACAAATTATACTTTCTACGTGGAAATATAAACTATAGTCTAAAATTCTCTTTACTAATTAGATTGACCAAAACAAAGATTAGAATAGAACTAAGTATGATATGATTCTAAAAAGCAAAATTTTGTAGAAGATAAAAAGAATAACTGTGCTATATATACAAGATGAGAGAGCACAAATTGACTCAGAAGAATTAGATGGGAAAGGAAAGCTGGCAATTTTGAATCCTAGTCATATTGAAGATGGATTAAACAATTCATATACAAATATATATGCACACATATATATGTATATATACATATATACATATATAAAATGAAAACATAAATATATCATGTTAAAGTATAGCCTGCTTGAAGGAGCAGGTGGGAAGAAAGGGGAAAGAAAGAATAAAGTAAAAAGGACACAGCAGAGAGCAAAAGAAAACTTATAAGGAAAGGTGGACAGTTCTGAATACAATGTGTTTTATTATTCTATAAGTTTTCTTGGAATTTATTGTTGCATATTTTGAGTGCTTTATTATGTTCTGCTGTGCACATGACATTTTCTTTTTTGTATTATTTTCTTTTTTCTATTTTCTTCTCAAGTTTTAAAGTAAAAAAAATCATATTTAAAACAATAAGCATCAATAAAAAAATAAGAAATTAAAAAAATAAAATGCATTGTGAAATATGGTGTAACGTGTTAGCCTAAGCCTAATTTGTATTAGAATTCTTTCAATATTTCTGAGAAATATTTTATGAAATAGAGAGTTCTTTCTGAAATAATCTATCAACAGGTGATTGAGTTCAATTGTTTGTGATTCTCCGTTGTTCTGGTTCATTATACAAATCTATTTCTACTTTTAGTTAATATCATTTTTGATGAATTTTATAATACTGCTTGAGTTCTAGAACTGATATTTCCCCTTAATTCCAATCCCATTTTCTAATTTGGAAAAAATAATATTATGGATAAGTAAAGGGAAATTAAAATGTAACTCTCATAACTTTAAATGTAAATGGATTAGGCAATGCAATAAGATGAGCAAGAATGGCAGGTTTGATAAGATAATAAATTCATCCAACTATTTGGTAAATAAATACTATATATATACAAGGATAGTTTTCAACATTCACCCCTGTGAAATCATGTGTTCCAAAATTTCTCCCTTTCTCCTTCCCTTCCTCCCTCTTTCTCTAAACAGCAAGAATATAATGTAGGTTAAATACGTGCAACTCTTTTCTTTTAGCTTTTTTATTTCCAAAGTATGGGCATAGATATTTTAAACATTCACCCTTGCAAAATCTTGTGTTACAATTTTTTTCCTCCCTTCCCCTCACCCTCTACCTAAGACAGTAAGTAATCCAATATATATAAAACAAGAACAATTTTTCTATACATATTTTCAAATTATCATGATGCACAAGAAAAATCAAATCAAAAAGGAAAAAACAATGACAAGGAAAACAATAACAATAAATAACAACAAAAGAGGTGAAAATACTTTGCTGTGATCCATATTTAGTTTCCACAGTCTGCTTTCTGAATGCAGATGGCTCTCTCCATCACAAGTCTTTAGGAATTGTCCTGAATTACATCATTGCTGAAAAGAGCCTTAATGTTAAGAATTTTCCCACTTTTCTGCTTCCCTATTAATCTTCTTTACATTGGCTTTGTTTGTACAACAACTTTTAAATTAAATATAATCAAAATTATCCATTTTGCATTTCATTATGTACTGTATTCTTCTTTGGCCACAAATTCCTTCCTTCTTCACAGATCTGAGCGGTAGACAATCCTTTATTCTTCTAATTTGCTTAGAGTATCATTCTCTATATGTAAATCATGAACCCATTTTGAACTTATCTTGGTATTGAACATTAGGTTTTGGTCAATACTTAGTTTCTGCTACATTGTTTTCAAATTTTTCTAGCAATTTTTGTCAAATAGTGAGTTCCCAAACTAGAAACTGGGGTCTTTGGGACCCCATTACTATAGTCGTTGACTATTGTGTCTTGTGAACCTAACTTATTTGACAGATCAAATACTCTATTTCTTAGCCAGCCACTAAATGATTGTTGCTTAATAATGGCGTTTTAGATCTGTTATAGCTAGGCTACCTTCATTTACATTTTTTGATCAATTCCCTTGAAACTCTTGATCTTTTGTTCTTCCAGATGAACCTTGTTATTTTATCTTGCTCTGTAATTTCCTGGCAGTTTTATTGGTAAAACATTGAAAAAGTAGATTAATTTAGGTAGAATTGTCACTTTTATTATGTTAGCTTGGCTTAACCATGAACATTTGCTATTCTTCCAGTTGTTTACATCTGACTTTATTTTTGTGGAAAGTGTTTTCTAATTGTGTTCATACAGTTCCTCACTTTATCTTGAGAAGTAGACTCCCAAATATTTTATATTGTCTATTTTATTTTGAACAGAAATTCTCTTGGTGCTTTTTGCTGCTGGACCTTGTTGGTAACAGAAATGCTGATGATTTCTGTGGATTTATTTTATATCCTGAAACTTTGTTAATGTTGTTAATTATCTCTAGTAGTAATGGTGATAGTGGGCAATATTTTTTCCCTCCTGATCTTATTGGGAATGTTTCTATTTTATCCCCATTATATGTAATGCTTGCTGATGGTATTAAATAGATGTTACTGATTATTTTAAGGAAGAATAGATTTATTCCTATGCTTCTAGTGTTTTTAATACTAATGGTTGTTGTATTTTGTCAATGTTTTTCTGCATGTATTGAGATAATCCCATGACTTCTGTTAGTCTGGTTATTTTTTTAAATGCAATTATGCTAATAGTTTTCCTAATATTGAACCAGTATTCCTGGTATAAATCCTACTTGGTCATGTTGGAATAAATTTTTCTAAAATTCTATTTACCTTGTTAACTTTTTTTCTTATTTATTTTGTATTTTGATTTTTCTGGTTCTGATAGATTACCCATTATCATAATTTTGATGTCTATTTCTTCTCTGCTTGAGATTACCCATTATCCTAGTTTTGATGTCTATTTCTTCTTGCAGCTCTCAGGTTCTATTCTAGGAATCCAGATGCTATACAACTTGGTGTATATATGTTTAGTATTGATATTATTCCATTATCCATGGTATCCTTTAGAAAAATTTAGTTTCCTTTCATATCTCTTTTAATTAGATACATTTTTGCTTTTGCTTGGTCTAAGATCAGGATTACTACCCTCTTCTTTCCTTGAATTGTAATAGGTTTTTTTTTTTTTTGCCTCTTCATGTGATATAATTTATCCCATTTTCCCTGGCCTTTCCTTTTTTTTTTTTTTCACTGCAATCCCTTTTCCACTTCTAGTTTCTTTTTTTATATTATCACAATAAAGTTAAATTATCCTCTAAGCATGCCCTTAATAAAGATAGAGTTTTCAAGGGTAAAATATATCATCTTTCCATATAGGGATAGAAACTTTTTAACCTTTAAAAAACAGTTTCTTCTTCCCTTTTTACCTCTTTATGCTTCTCTTGAGTTGTATATTTTAAGATCAAATTTTCTGTTCAGCTTTGGTCTTTTCATCACAAATAAATGAAATTTCCTTATTTCATTGAATGTTCATCTTTTCCCCTGAAAGACAATGCCTAATTTTTTCTGGATAGTTGATTCTTGCCTGAAGTTCAAACTCCTTTATCTGGAATATCACATTTCAGGGCATTTGATTCTTTAAAGTGGAAGCTGCCAGGTCCTGGGTAATCCTGATTGTGATCCTCAATATTTGGATTGTTTCTTTCTGGCTGTTTGCATCATTTTTCTCCTTTATAATGTCCTGGTTAGCTTTCTGGAGGTCTTGGGACCAGCCTTCATTTTAGCAGCATAACCGCCATGAGAATAGTCAGATTGCACTGAGGTCCCAAGCACTTGAGGCTAATATATATTAATATATGCCTGGAGAAAGAATGGCCCCGCCCACTCTCTGTGAAAGCTTGATGTGTTGTATAGGCGATTGCATAAAGGATTTGGGGGGTGGAGTGTGAGAGCCGGAGGCACTGCTGGCCAGATTTGTGTTGTGATTGTTCTCACTTCATATAGCCATTCCTCTTCACCTCTGCAAAGAATAAAGATCAAGGATTTTCCCTTATCCTGACTTCCTGACTCTGGCTATTTTTAAAATATGTGGTCATCACAACCTGGGTCCCAGACTAGCTTTATGGAGGCCCTCCAGAATAGGTTTTTAGTTTCAGTGCAGAAAGCAGGAGAGCCACCAGAATGGTCTCTATCTTGAAGTCTGTTTGATTTTGAGAGCTTGAGCTCCAGCCACCATTCCTCTGTTTTTTCTCTCTCTGGTTGAGTTTGTCCCTAGTTTATATACTCTATTACAATTACATCATTACAGTAAATAATAAGTATAAACCAATAAACCAAAAATAATGAGTAGAAACCAATCATTATATCACTAGAGAATCATTATTTGTTGTAAAATTAAATCAATCGTACTGAACTAGAGAACTCATATGCTAAACTACATAATCATTGTCTTATCGATTCCACTGAATTAACACTTTGTTGTAGGATTAAATTAATCATACTGAGTTCCTGATCTTTGACATCTCCCACTTTCCTTTGTTTTAGAACATAGGTGGTTATGCCCTCCCTGACTTCTCAGGGAGATAAGAACCTCAAAAAGGAGGTGATCGTGCCATTCCTGACTTCTCAAAAAAGAGGGGTGAAAACACCAAAAAAGGAGATGATCATGCCCTTCCTGACTTGTCAGGAAGGCAGATGAAAACACCAAAGGGAAATGGGAAGTCAAACCAGATTGGCAGGTTTCTGAAGTGTCTCATTTGAAATAGGTATACATAAATCCATCAACATGGGAGGTATTACAAAAGCACATAGTAATATAACACAGGCTAGTAGTGATGTAATAAACAAGATGAATCAACATGAGGAATTATACATGTCCATAAGTCCTAGAAATAGTCCAAAACTAATCTGTTGTCCATTACTTCATGTGTCAGGGAATCCAATGATTCCTGTAAGTTTTGAAGTCCTGCAATAGTCCCATCATCAATGCTCATCAGCAATCTAATGATTCCTGCAGATTTTGAAGGTCTATTTCAGTCTTATCATGTCTCAGGGAATCCAATGATTCCTGCTAGTTTTGAATTTCTGCAACAGTCTTATCAACAATTTTTCATCTCAAGGAATTCATTGATTCCTGTGGGTTTTGAAGTTCTGTAACAATCTTATCAAAACTTTTTGATGTTCATGAGTCAATTGCTATAACACATTGAGTTAACTCATACTTTTTCAGTATAAGATGTTTCTTAGGTCTTTTTCTTTCTTTTTTTCTCTCTCTCTCTCTTTTTTTTAATCTCTCTCTGATAGACAAGGTAAATACGGCTCATTGACACCCATCTGATTCCTTTTCCATCTGTAGAGATGCAAAACCTCTCCCCCAATCAGTTAACCTATATGGTCCCTTCCATTCACCACTTTCAGGATATCTACTTATTACCTGGAGATTATATTGGAGCTGCAATTTGATTATTGCAAGCAGCTTATGTCTGGTTATAAAACCTATATTCTCCTCAATTGTAATTCCTTTTTTCCATCAGATTGCTTTTTGGCTGATCGATCATATCAGAGTATTGATCTTCTAAAGACTCTCTGGTTGTAACTTCAGCTGCCATCATGCCCCACCTGTTTTTTGCCTGGGACCCTGAAGCTGGGCCCTGTCTCTCATTTTCCTGAATCAATACACATTCTGATGTCCACTGGGACCCTGGAGCTGGTACCTGCTTTCTGTTTCCTTGGGTCAATCTACATCCTGATATCTAACGGAAGCCTCTGTTGCATTTTGGACATAGGGTTTTGGGTCTTGTTCTCTCACCCTGTCTTCTCACTCTATCTCTATGCCAACACTGAGCTTTCAAATGCCCTACTTTAACACATTTAAAGCATTGCCAAGTCTCTCTGGAAAGTCCCCCTTGCCAAGAGGGACCTATCTTCTCATGTTCTGTATCATAGCCTGCATATAAAAGGCATTTATGCCCACTGTGGCACACCGTCTTATGATCTCTAAATGAGCATCTTTGTGTAGTCCTAGTATCTTCTACAAATCTCATTAGCATTTTCTCTAGCAAGTTGTTTTATCATTATTTCTGTTGCTGCATTTTCACCAATAGTTCATATGACAGTTGTCTGCAGACTCCCAAAAAAATCAGCAAACGGTTAATTTGGGACTTGCTCTATTTTTGTGAAGGCTTCCCCTCTATCTTGTTTTCCTGGGAGGGTGCCCCATGCTTTGTTAGCAGCAGCAGCAGCAGCAGCAGCAGCAATTTGATCATATGCTATCAAAGGGTAATTAATCTGTGCTAAAGTGTCTGCATGATGACCTATACCTGCTAGTTGATCAAAGGTGATTGGTATATTAACTCCAGTTTGCCTATTTTATTGGTCTTGTATTCTACTGAGTTCACTATACTCTGAAAGTCACAACAAGTTTTGTCCAGGTTCTAAACATATCCTTGATATAGATTTGCAATTACTAGGGGTTAAAAATTCATAAGTCAAATTCCCTAATACCCTCTTAACATAAGACAATGTAGCCACATAAATAATGCAACCCTTTTCCAGATCTTTGATAATTTCCAGATCAAAACAAATGTATTTTCTCCTGGCTTGACTTGAAGAATCAAATTCTTCCATCACATGGTATGCTTTTATTCTTAAATCAGATATATCCTGTCCTTCTTTTTTAGCTTTAATTAATGTCTTTTCTAATCTTGTCATACAGGGTGGACAGAATTGCTTCATGGGTGGTGCTGATTGTGTCACTGTTCCTCCCCCTCCTTCTTCTCCCTCCACCCATGAAGAGTTAATTGAGGGGGGAAGGTCAAGGGATGAGGGATGTTCTAATGGCTCCTGCTGTGAAACACCACATCCTTTAATTTCATCAGCATTGTAATTAACTTCTGTCTTGTCTAATTCTTCATGCTTTTCAACTGTTTTATCAATATCCCCCTCCTACTTTTTCTCCTTTTTCCTAATTCTGAAACTTATTTAATTCCCCAAAGTCAATTGTATTATGTTATCTCTCTCTCTCTTTCTCTCTCTCTCTCTCTCTCTCTCTCTCTCTCTCTCTCTCTATATATATATATATATATATATATATATGCGTTTTTTTAGGAATTGAATCAGGACTATTATCATTGTAATATTCACTTAGTTGCTCTCCTACTAATTTCCATTTATCTGCCTCTAATTCTTCTTCCTTGCAGAACCAAGGAGATGTGTATTTTAATGTTTTGAGGAATTCAATGATCTGCTTCCAAGTTACAATCAAACCTTGGTTTTTTATTCGTGTATGCACTCCACACACTTTTCTTGGGGTGGGGAAGGCTCTAAGCATTTGTCCCATTTCAGTTGAAATACTAGTTTAGCCCTTAAAGTTTTCTGACTGTCTATTTTTGTACTTACCCTATTTCTAAGTCATGGGTGTTTTCATTTTGATATCTTCTTCAGGTGAATGGTGGATTCTTTCTTAAAACAAAACAAAACAAAACAATTTATTTATTTATTTGTTTATAATACACATTGTTTTTGAATCATTTTGTGAGAGAAAAATGAGAGTAAAAGGGAAAAAAAACTATGAAAGAGATAAAAAAAAAACAGACAAAAACAAACCAAAAAACTTGTAGGATGTCTTGATTTACATTCAGTCTCATTAGTTCTTTCTGGTTGCAGATGGCATTTTCTGTCCAAAATTTATGGGGATTGCTTTGAATCACTGAACACCTAAGAAGAACCAAGTCTTTCATAGTTAATCATCATAAAATATTGCTGCTGTTGTGTAGTGGTTCTGCTTGTTTCATTCAGCAGGTGGGTTATTTCAATGGTTATTTTACCTTCTGGTTCTAAGACATCAAGACAGTTTTCCTTGATGTTTTCTTGAAAGACATTGTCAAGGCTCTTTTTTTCATTGTGGTTTTCAGGTAGTGCAATAATTCTTAGATTGTCTTGTTAAGGGACAAGGAAATTCTCAGAGAGCCTCCACAGCTGTGGGTCACAACACCTGAAGGAGTTGCAAGTCAGCCTTTGCTGACACAAGTGTTGTGGACTGGGAATGAGATAAATTTGAGGCAGATGGAAGAGGTGAGAGTTCAGAGAACAGCAATTACCTCTCAGTTTCCTTGTATCATCCTCTCACAAGAGGAGATCTATTCTGGGTTGAACCTTCAGCAGCCACTGTCAGGTGGCTCCCATGTATTCCAACAGTTCTTGTGCATATTCCAACATTTTTCTCTCCTGGATCTATTTTCCAGGCCAGTTGTTTTTCCATGAAGTATTTTACATTTTCTTCTTTTCTTTTTTTTTTTCATTTTCTTAAATTTTTGTTTGATTGAATTTTGATGTTGCATTAAGTTATTCACTTCCATTTGTTTAATTCTAATTTTTAGTGAATTATTTTCTTCAGATAGCTTTTTCACCTTCTTTTGCATTTGACCAGTTCACTTGTAAATGATTTGTTTTGTTCACTAGATTTTTTTTCCCTTTGCAGTTCACAAAATCTGTTTTTAAAGAGTTGTATTCTTTTTCATTTTGCCAAATCTATTTTAAAGAGTTTTCTTCAGATAATTTCTATGTTTCTTTTCAAAACTCTCCTGTAAAGTTTCCTTTCTTCATTTTTCTTCTAATTCTCTTAGATTCTTCTGAAATTCTTCTAATAGATCCTTTTGAGTTGGAGAACAACTGACATTATATTTTTGATGCATCATCTGGAGATGTTTTGCCTTTAGTGTCTTCCAGGTTTGAATTGTGTTCTTCCCTCTCTCTATAAAAGCTGTCTAGGATCAGAATTCTTTTTGCTTGTTTGCTCATTTTTAGACCAAAGGGGATATTGTCTCAAATATCCTCTACAGGTGACTGCAGCTTCACACTGTCCTGGGTCTGGTACTGTGGTCTTGCTTCTTGTGCTAGGGGGTCCTGCTTGTTGTGCTGTGGTTCAGGAGCTCACTATTTGCCTTCTGTAGTTGTGTTGCTGGGCTCAGAACAAGTCTGCTGATCAACTGGCTTCTGAACCAGTACAGAGTAGTCAACTCTGATGTATTTTGGCTAAGACCTTCCCAGTAGATTCCCCTGTCATGCAAAGTCCTCTATGGCATGGGTTCCTAAACTGTTCCTGTATGGAGCCACCTTCCCCCCTGAAAAATTGAGACAGATGTTTCCTGAAGTTCCTCAAAAATAACTTCCACAGAAAACTTGTTAAACTCCAACTATTTGGTTTAAAGTTCTGCCTTTTCATTTTTGATACTAGCAATTTGATTTTCTTTTTTCCTTTTCCTTAATCAAATTAACTAAAGGTTTTATCTATTTTGTTGTTGTTGTTTTTTTTTTTTTTTTCATAAAACCAAATCTTATTTTTGTTTATTAGTTCAAGAGTTTTCTTACTTCCAATTTTATTTTAAGAATTTTGTTTTCAATCTTCCTTTTTTTCATATCTACCTTTGTTTTCAGAATTTCAAGTTTGGTATTTAATTGGTGGTTTTTAATTTTTTTCTAGCTTTTTTTAGATACATGCCAAATTCATTGATCTTCTCTTTATTTATTCAGATAAGCATTTTGAAATATAAAATTTCCAGTAAGAACTGTTTTGACTACATCCTACAAAGTTTAGTATGTTTTCTCATTGTTGTCATTCTCTTGGATGAAGTTGTCAATTGTTTCCATGGTTTGTTGTTTCACTCACTCATTCTTTAGGATTAGATTATTTAGTTTCCAATTAATTTTTGGCCTATTTTCCCCTGGTCCTTTATTATGTCATTTTTATTGCATCATGATCTTAAAAGGATGTCTTTACTATCTCAGCCTTTCTGTATTTGGTTTTGAGGTTTTTATGCACTAATACATGGTTAATTTCTGTGTGGGTTCCATATATTGCTGAGGAAAAAAAAAAGCATATTGCTTTCTGTCCCCATTCAAATTTCTCCAATACTCTATCATGCCTAACTTTTGAAATTCCATTACCTCCTTAAATTCTTTCTTGTTCATTTTATGTTTCAACTTATCTATTTCTAACAGAGACTGAAATCCCAATACTGTAGTTCTGTTATTTCTTCTTGAAATTTTCTTGTGGCAGCTAGATGGCACAGTAGATATAGTGCTGACAGGAGTACCTGAATTCAAATTTGACCTCAGATACTTAACATTTATTAACTGTGTGACCCTGAGGAAATCACTTAACTCCAAATGCCTCATTAAAAACAAAAGAAAGAAAGAAACTTTATTAATTTCTCTTCTAGGAATTTTGATGCTACTCCATTTGGTGCATATATGCCTAGAATTGATATTGCGTCATTATTTATAGTACCCTTTAGCAAAATGTAGTTTTCTTCCTTATCTCTTAATTAGATCTGTTTTTGCCTTTGCTTGATTTAAGGTCATCATCACTATCCTTGCTTCATTTTTTTTTAACTTCAGCTGAAACATAATAGATTTTGCTCTAACCTTTTCCCTTTACTCTGTTATGGATCTTCTACTTTAAATGTGTTTCCTATAAATAACATATTGTAGGAGTCTTGCTTTTAATCCACTCTGCTATCTGCTTCTGTTTCATGGGAGAGTTCATTACATTCACATTCATAGCTAAAATTATTATTTTCTGCCATCTTATTTTTTCCCTTTATATTTTCTCTCTCTTTTACCCCTTTCCTTCCTCAGAAGTGTTTTTCTTTTGACCACCATCTCTCTCAATCTGCCCTACCTTTTTTCAACTCTTTTCCTCTTTCTTACTTTTTTCCCCTCCTACTTCCTTATAGGGTAAGGCAAGTTTCTATAAAAACCAAATATGGATGATATTCCCCCTTTGATCCACATCCAATGAGAATAAAATTCAAACAATGATCATCCCCCTCCATTCTTTCTCTCAATTGTTATAGGTTTTTGCCTCTTCATGTGATATAATTTATCCCATTGTACCTCCCATTTCTTCTTCCTCCAATACAATCTCTTTTCCACCCCTAGTTTCTTTTTAATATAATCATATTAAAGTCAACTTATATCTACATCCCTAACAAAGATACAATTCTCAAGAGTTACGCATATTATGATCTCCAGGATAATTTCAGAGGGACCTGAAGAGACTTATACAAACTGATGCTAAGTGAAATGAGCATAATCAGGAGATCATTATCCATGGCAACATCAGGATAATGTGATAATCAATTCTGATAGACGAGGGTCTCTTCAACAATGAGCTGATTCAGGCCAGTTTCAATGGTCCTGTGATGAAAAGAGACATTGGCCTCCAGAGAGAGGACTATGAGAATTGAGAATGCATTGCAACATAGTATTTTCACTCTTTTTGTTACTTAAATTTTCCTTTCTTTCTCATTTTTTTTTTATTTTTGATCTGTTTTTTTTTCCTTGTGTATGATATTTGTGGAAATATATATAGAAGAATTGCACATGTTTGATATATATTGGATTACTTGCTTTCTAGGGGATGGGATGGGAAGAACGGAGGGAAAAAAATTTAGAACACACGATTTTGTAAGGGTAAATGTTGAAAATTATCCATATATATATTTTGAAAATAAAAATTTTAATTAAAAAAATGTTGTATATATTGTCTTCTCATGTATGCATGTTAACATTTCAACCATTAGAAATATAGTTTTCCTTCCTTTTTTATCTTCTTATGCTTCTCTTGAATTCTGTATGTGAAAATCAATTTTTTTTGTGCAACTCTGGTCTTTTCCTTAAAAAAAATTGTCTATTTCATTGAATTTCCATCTTTTCCCCTGAAAGATAATGCTTAGTTTTGTTGAGTAATTGATTCTTGCCTTCAATCATGCTCCTTGGCCCTCAAGATATCATATTGTATGCTCTTCACTCCTTTAAAGTAAAAGCTGCTAGGTCCTGGGTAATCCTGATTATGGCTCCTCCATATCTAATTTTTTTTCCCCTGGCTTTTTGTAGTATATTCTCCTTGATCTGATAATTCTGGAACTTAGCTACAATATTTCTTGATGTCTTTTAGGGGATGATTGTTGACTTCTTTCAATGGGTATTTTACCCTCTGGTTTTAGGGTATCAGGAAAGTTTTCCTTAATGATTTCTTGAAAGATGTTGTCTAGATCCTTTTTTTTTTCATCATGGTTTTCTGATAATCCAAAAATTCTTAAATTCTTTCTCCCAGTTCTAATTTTTGTCAGTTATTTTTCCAATGAGGTATTTTACATTTTCCTCTCTTTTGTCACTTTTTTAAAGTTTTGTTTGACTGATTCTTGATGTCTGATAGAGTCATTAACTTCTATTTGTCCAATTCTAATTTTTAATGAATTATATTCTTTAGTCAGCATTTTTACCTCCTTTTGCTTTTGCCCAATTGTACTTTTAAAGGAGTTGTTTTATTCATTTATCTTTTCCATTTCATCAATTCTATATTTCAAAGAGTTGTTTTCTTTCCACATTTCACCAAATATATTTTTAAAAAGTGGTTTTCTTCAGTATATATATATTTTTTTTTCTAAAAATTTCCAAAAATTCCAAAATTTCTAAGTTGTTTTCTTCAGTCAATTTCTGTTTTTTTTTAAATAACTTTTTATTGACAGAACCCATGCCAGGGTAATTTTTTACAGCATTATCCCTTGTACTCACTTCTGTTCTGATTTTCCCCCTCCCTTCCTCCATCCCCTCCCCCTGATGGCAAGCAGTCCTTTACATGTTAAATAGGTTACAATATATCCTAGATACAATATATGTGTGCAGAACAAAACAGTTTTCTTGTTGCACAGGGAGAATTGGATTCAGAAGGTATAAATAGCCTGGGAAGAAAAACAAAAATGCAAGCAGTTTATATTCATTTCCCAGTGTTCTTTCTTTGGGTGTAGCTGCTTCTGTCTGTCCTTGATCAATTGAATCTGTTTTCTTTTCAAAACTCCCCTGAAAAGTTCTCATTTCCTTTTTCCAATTTTCTTTTAACTCTCTTTTAATATTCTTTTTGAATTCTTCCAAAATTGAATTCTGATTTGAACACTGCTTTAAGCCTTCATCTGGAAGCATTTTGTCTTTAGTGTTCTCAAGGTTTGAGTTCTGTTCTTCCCTGTCTCCAATAACTATTTATGGTCAAAGCTGTTCTTGTTTTTTGCTCATTTTTAAAGGTTTGGGTTCTCCTCTTAGAGCACAGGGGAGATTTTCCCAAGCTTCCTATACAGCACTCCAGGGGCTTCAAGCTGCCTTGAGACTGGCGATGCTGCAGCCTTCCTCCCTGCACTGGGTGGGCCTGACCAAATACTGCTTTTTTTGCTGGGATTCAGGGACTCACTATTTGCCTTCTGTAGTTGCATTGGAGTCTCTCAGTTATTTTGCTGATCCACTGGCCTTCTGAATCAGTACAGAGTAGTCAATACTATTGTATTTTGGCTAAGAGCCTCCCCTACTCTTCCCCATGTGGGCGTCTCTATACCCTGAGTCTCCCTGAGCTATGTTTGTATTGGTCATGTCTCCCCCCCCCACTCCCATGCCCAACTGTGACAGACCTTTCCTGAAGTCTTCAAGATATCCTCTGCTGAAAATTTGTTACACTCCAAATATTTGACGGTTCTGTCACTCCAAAATCCATTCAGAAATTTGATCTAGGTTTGATTCTGAGGGAAACCAGAAAAGTTTGGTCTGTACCCTTCTGCTAAATAAATTTAAAATACAATGAGATACACAGGATAAGATAAGGGGCTACAAAAAGTACTCTATGTAACATCAATTTGAAAACCAGGATTTGCAAATCCACTTTTAAAGCAAAAATAAACATTTAAAAGATAAAAATAAATAAAAAAGGAAATAAATTATGCTGAAAAGAACTATAAGTAATAGACTGGTATCAATATTAAGCCTTTGTTCTCCAAATGATTTAGAATTCAAATCCATAAAGATAAAATTAATTGAACTAGAAGAAGACAAAGATGGTAAAAAAAATAGTCGCAGGAGATTTCAATGTCTCTCTATCACTTTAGATAGGTCTAAAAAGAAGATAAATGAAAGGGAAAATGTGAAATTGAACAAATTTCTAATGAAACCAAAATTTTGAGACATCATATCTTTTCAATGAGATTACTAAAGAACATAAATATGTATCAGTCTGACAGAAAACATTTACAAAAATTGACCATTTATTAAGGCACATCAATATCACAATCAAAGACTTTAAAATTCAGTAAATACATTCATTATAGACTATATCACCAAAAAAATCATTAGTGTAGCAGAAACAAAAAAAAATATAGTCTCAAATGGGGACAGCAACAAAATCCTAAATAATGAGTGATTTAAAAAGAAACCATAAATATAATTAATAATTATGTAAAAGAAAATTTTAATGATGAGAAAAAATACAAAAAAAAATCTGAGACAGAGCTGAATAAGTTCTTATAGATGAAATATATCTGTACATATACATTGATAAAATGAAAATGAGAAGATTATGAACTGAATATTTATTTTAGGAAATTAAAAATTCAATAGATAAAGAAACCTAAAATAAACCAAAAAGATTATGCATTAAAAATTAAGAGAAATAAATAAAACAGAAATAACTCCAGAAATTATAGAAATGAATTGAAAAGACTAATAAAATCCATAAACTTCTACCCAGTGTTATTGGTGAAAGGAAAAACAAATTCAATCAACAAAGTAACAAATGAACAAAATCAAAACACAACCAAACTAAAAGAAATAAAAATTTTTATTAGAATACATATTTATATGCTAACAAAACTGAGAACACAAAAGAAATACAATATCTGCAAAAATTTAAATTATCTAAACTAACATTCCATACAGATTCCTCCATATGATTTATTGAACAAGAACATAAACTTCATTATTTCCCTAACTCTTCTCCTTAAGCTAAATACATGCACACACAAGCAAAAAACTTCTGATTTTACATTATTAACTTTTAGGGTTTTTTGAAAACTCAAACCTTCTTTGTTTCTGATAGCAGGATTTTCACCTTCCCTATCAATATCTTGATTTCCCCCCTTCTTTTCCCTTTTTTTAAACTATTAATTTTGCTATTTTTCATCTCCCCTCCTTTTATCTTTTAACATCTTTTATAGTGTTTCCCAAAATGTGGTCGAGAGATTTCTGGGGATCTCAGAGACCCTTTCAGGGAATCCACAAAGTTAAAACTATTTTCAAATACTAAAGTATTATTTACTTATTAATATACTATTTCCTTTTCTATCAACATATATCTACGAGCCCAGTTTTTTTTTTTAAATAAAAGAACTGGTTTTATATATTATAAACACACATACTAATACTATTATTACTACTATCATTATTAATAGTGGACATTTATAAAATGCTTACTATGTGTCAAATACAATGTTCTTTGCAATAATTATTCCATTTAATCCTCATAACAACTTTGGGAAATATGTGCTATTATTATCCTCATTTTACAAGTAATGAAACTTATCTGTGTTTCATTCAAAACAACTCATTATAACAGTTTTATTATAGGAGCAGATGTGAAAATGTACGATTCTATTAATTCAAGCAGGAAGAGATTTGCAAAAAGCATGTACAACAATGTCACAAATCACACTAATTTTAGGAAAATATATTGTTATCTAAAAATATAATGTTTAAATGAACATGTAATGGGATTATTTTTGTTATTTTAAAATGAATTAATAAACCCATTTTTAAAAATTTGTTTTGATTTCTACTATATTAAACATCATTAAGTATATCCATATAAATAAAAGCTTTTGGGCATCCTCAATAGTATTCAAGAGGGTAAATAGGTGCTGATGTTATAAAATTTGAGAAGCAAACCTGTACTTTTTCAGCCAACAGTTAATGAAAACAATATAATTGTTTTGTTATTTCCCTCTAGTGATTTCATTAAGATAACAAATCTTTAATCACATTAGTAAGGTGTCTATTGATTAATACATTTAACTTGTTAATCCTGGTCTGTTACATAACCTCTTCACTTTGTTCTTCCCAGCCTACAAGTCATTCAATGATCTTTTATTCTTCTGTTGATTTTATAAGGTGAAAGAACAGCTCAGCTGGGACCTTCATGAATTGCTCAGTTATATTGCTTTTAATTGCCTGTATTTTATTCTCTAAGGAAATACTTAGATTCAGAAGGAAAGTGATGTGGGATTAAATCCATTGTTCTTTCCCTTCTGAACTTCATATTCTAGCTTCTATTATTTCTTGGTTTTTATAGGGAAAAATTATTAAATTTGAAATTTCTTCTAATATGTGATCGCTTTCTAGATGTTTATACTAACAACTTGTCATTGTCTTCTCGAAGCTTAATAGTGACATGCCTGCATGAATTGAATTTGAATTTTTTTTTCTCTATTCATTTTAATGTTACTTCCATTTGCAATCAATCCAACTTTTTTTTTATTCTGAGAAATATTCTTATATGAGTAATATAAATAGTGATGACATTGTCTTTCCCTTTATATTATTCAGGAATTCAAATTCAATTTAGTAATTTTGTCAAATTATTCAAACATGTTATTAAACCATATTAATTCAAAGGTAAAAATGCTGCAGTTATCTTTTCCGAAGGAAATTACCTTTTACTGGAAATATATGAAATGTACATAGCAAAGTAGAATATAAAGCAAAATCTGAGAGAAGACAGATGAAAGACAATAACAAATTTTTTACAAAATTTGAGGGTGGGCAAAAGACTTTGTGTTTTGGGATATAATCTTAAATTTTCTCTTTTCCATTTGTCCTATACATCTGTCAGTCAATCAATAAACATTTTAAAAGTGCCCACTATTTGCTAAACACTGTGCTAAGCACTGGGCATATAAAAAGAGGCAAAATATAGTCCTCCTCCAAAATATTGCTACTGTACTGTCTTTCCTATTATGTTTTAGTCAATGTCTGTAGTAAATTTAGATTTAGATATCATTTCCTTCATAAAGCCTTCTATGACTCTCTTAGTAATTAGATCATTATTTTTTTAATGTTAAACATAGAAGAAATATATGTTAAATCCAATATATGCATACATATTTATACAATTATCATGCTGCACAAGAAAAAAAAAAGAGAAGCAGAATAAAATGCAAGCAAACAACAACAAAAAGAGTGAAAATGCTATGTTAAGAACCATACTCACTTCCCCCAGTCCTCTTTCTGGGTGTAGATGTCTCTCTTCATCACTGAACAATAGGAACTAGTTTGAATTATCTTATTGTTGAAGAGAGCCATATCCATCAAAATAGATCATTCTATAATTTTGTTGTTGCTGTGTATAATGATCTCCTGGTTTTGCTCATTTCACTTGACATCAGTTCACGTAAGTTTTTCCAGGCCTCTTTGAAATCATTCTATTGGTTGTTTCTTACAGAACAATAATATTCCATAACATTCATATACCATAATTTACTCAGTCTTCAGTTGATGGGCATCCATTCAGTTTTCAGTTTTTTGCCACAAAAAGGGTTGCCACAAACATATTTGAACATGTGGTTCCCTTTCTCTCCCTTAAGATATCTTCGGGATATAAGCCCAGTAGAAACACTGCTAGACCAAAAGGTATGCACAGTTTGATAACTTTTTGAGCATAGTTCCAAATTGCTTTCCAGAATGTTTGTATCCATTCACAGTTCCACTAACAATGTATCAGTGTCCCTGTTTTCCCACATCCCCTTCAACATTCAACATTTTCCTGTCATATTAACCAATCTGACATGTGTGTAGTAGTATCTCAGAGTTGTCTTAATTTGCATTTCTCTTATCCATAGTAATTTAGAGCACCTTTTCATATGACTAGAAATAATTTCAACTTATTCATCTGAAATTGTCTGTTTATATCCTTTGACCATTTATCAATTGGAGAATGGCTTGAATTCTTATAAATCTGAATTAATCCTCTATATATTTTAGAAATTAGGCTTTTATCAGAACCTCTGAAGTAAAAATGGTTTCCCAATTTATTGCTTCCCTTCTAAACTATTCAGCATTAGTTTTGTTTGTATAAAAACTTTTTAACTTAATATAATCAAAATTATCTATTTTGTGATCAATAATGATTTTTCTTTTTCTTTGGTCACAAATTCCTTCCTCTTCCACAGATCTGAGAGATAAACTCTACTAGGTGCTTCTATTTTGTTTATGATATCACCCTTTATGTCTAGATGATTAACCCATTTCAACCTTATCTTGGTATATGGTGTTAGGTTGGTTCAATGCCTACTTTCTGTCATACTTATTTTCCAATTTCCCCAGCAGTTTTTGTGAAATAGTGAGTTCTTAGCTCAAAAGCTGGGGTGTCTGGGTTTGTCAAACACTAGATTGCTATAGTTATTGACTATTTTGTCCTGGGATCCTTACCTATTCCACTGATCAACTATTCTATTTCTTAGCCAGTGCCAAATGGTTTTGATGACCGCTGCTTTATAGTATACTTTTAAATCTGGTACAGCTAGGCTAGCTTCATTTGCATTTTTTCATTAATTTCTTTGAAATTCTTGACCTTTTGTTCTTCCAGATGAATTTTATTGTTATTTTTTTCTAGGTCATTAAAATAGTTTCTTGGGAGTTTGATGGATATGGCACTAAATAAATATATTACTTTAGGTATAATTGTCATCTTTATTATATTCACTAGACCTATCCACGAGAACTTGATATTTTTCCAGTTGTTTAAATCTGACCTTATTTGTGTGGAAAGTGTTTTGTAGTTTTGCTCATATAGTTCCTGACTTTCTCTTGTCAGATAGATTGCCAAATATTTTATACTATTGACAGTTATTTTAAATGAGATTTCTCTTTATATCTCTTGCTATTGGATTTTGTTAGTGATGTATAAAAATACTGATGATTTATGTGGATTTATTTTGTATCCTGCAACTTTGCTAAAGTTGTGGATTGTTTCTAGTAGTTTTTAAACTGATTCTCTAGGTTTCTCTAAATATACCATCATCTTATCTGCAAAGAGAGACAATTTGGTTTCTTCATTACCTACACTAATTCATTTAATCTCTTTTTCTTCTCTTATTGCCAAAGCTAGTGTTTCTAATACAAATTGAATAGTAATGGTGATAGTGGGCAACCTTGTTTCACTCATGGTCTTATTGGGAATCATTCCAGTTTATCCCCATTACATTTGCTTGCTGATGGTTTTAAATAGATGCTCTGACTATTTTAGGGAAAAGTCTCTAGTATTTTTAATAGAAATGGATGTTGGATTTTTATCAAATGCTTTTTCTGCATCTATTGAGATAATCATATGGTTTTTGTTAATTTGGTTACTGACATAGTCAATTATGCTAATAGTTTTCCTAATATTGAATCTGCCCTGCATTCTTGGTATACATCCTATTTGTATTATCCTGGGCATGACTTTCTGTATTCACATTGCTAATATTTTAAGATTTTTGTATTAATATTCATTAGGGAAATTGGTCTATAATTTTCTTTCTCTGTTTTCATCTTACCTGATTTAGGAATCAGTACCATATCTGTGTAATAAAAGGAGTTTGGTAGGAGTCTTTCTTTCTCTATTTTTCAAATAATTTATGTAGTATTAGAGTTAATTGTTCTTTAACTGTTTGATAGAATTCACATGAAAATCCATCTTGCCCTGGAGACTTTTTCTTAAGGAGTTGATTAATAGCTTGTTCTATTTCTTTTTCTAAAATGGGGCTATTTAAGTAATTTATTTCCTCAACAATGCTGTTGCAGTGTTTCCATCAATTCTCAGGGGTATGGAGCACATACCACCCTAGGTTTTTGTATTGCCTGTGCTTCAGGTCTATTCTCAGCCTGCTTGTGCTTAGCCCACCTCCCTCCATGTCAGATTGAAACAAAACTTTTCTGGAGAGATTCAAAATTATCTTCTGTTGGTAATTTGTTACACTCCCAATATTTTTGGATTTTGCCAGTCCAGAATTAATTCAGAGACTGATTTTACTAATTAGTTTGAGGGTCTTCTCCCTATCTTACACACTATTTTCAAAGTCTATTTATTGACCAATACTATTATATAAAAAATCTAAGACTTTCCTTTTTTGGGCAGATCCAAAACAGCAACAGCAGCAGCTGATACAACAGCAGCTGCAACAAGTTGAAAAATATTAGTGAGTCTTTTTTTTTTGAGATATAATGCTTTGACCTTCAGCCTCAGGGATTTCTTTATCCTGGAATATTCATCCACAATGGTCACTCCTCACATTCACTAGTTTCTACTAGAGCCTCCATTTCAGAGAAGAACTTAGAACAATTTTCACTTCCTTTCAGATTGAGCTTCCAATTTTCTGAATTTTAACACCTAACTAGCCAACATTTAACACCATAGACTGGACCAGCCTTCATTATTTTCAGTCAAGCCTGCCTAGCTTTTCATTTTGTGTAATTCTTCTTTATGATAATGTAAACTCCTTGTAGGCAAACATCCTTTTTACTTTTGTTTGTATTTGTATACACAGAGATTGGAACCATTCCTGACACAAAGAAAGTGCTCAATTAAAGTCGGTTCTCCTATTTTATATTGGTTCTTCCTGAACTACAAGACCCTGGACTTGTCAGGGTATGTTTTTTCACTGTTACAAGTGACAGTCAGAGCAAGACTCTCAGAAGTCATGAATCTATCTTTTATTATAATTGTTCTAGTCCAGGAAAAATAAATTGAAGAGCTCTGCTGTTTAAAACACATGGAAACAAGTCAGGCAATTTTTCCCCTCCTGTTTTCAATCTGCACATTATTCACTTAATATGAAGGATCAGTCATTCTCTAGTAAGAAGTAGTTTTGTACCAGCTGGCATTGAAATGCAGATTTCATCTACCTTCTTGATAGTATTATTTCTGGTCCTTTAAACTCTTTGGATCTCACATACTCATCCATAAAATAGGAGTGTTTTTTGGACTATATGTAACATTTAAGGTCTTTTCTACCCCTAAAGCTACATTCATATACTTTTGTGTTAATTGGCCCATATTTATTTGATCTCAGAAGTGGAGTTTTGGAAACTTTAAAACTCATGACCTTTCTGAATTGGAGTCTATTCCACTGACTTATTATAAGACTAATATCACCAATAACTCAGTTATCACCAAACTTGAATATTAGAGGAGCTGTTATCAGTATACAGGTCTCTGACTGGGATAAGATTTTCAGAAAACATTATCATCTTCTTTCCTCTAAGAACCAGACCTTCTCACTTCCAGGACTCCAACCTCAGATACTGAAACTCAATTGTCTATTGCTAGGCAGATCAGTTTTAAATACAGTACTGTTTTGCTATCAAGACCTCATCCAAGACTAGGTTGATTCCATGCTGCTGACAATGTATTTCATTCTTTTCCCTGTCTCCCCTCCTCTGCCACTTACATGGTTAAAGCAAAGAACTGACACAAAATTTGTCTTATGATTCAGTGGGTCCCAGTCACCAGTTATTTACTGAATCATATGCTTGACTAAATAGAACTAGGGAAGGACACAGTTCTTGATTTTACCCTCTGCTCTCATAGCACTCTTGAGAATAGAAATCCCAATAGTAGTAGTTCTACATAGCTGTTTTGTGATTAGCAAACTTCTACCTCTCCTCGTTCTAATCCCTATGATACAATGTCTCCAGTTGCTGGGAGAAACTTCTATTCTCTTTGTTGTTAAAGAATATAAAGTAGTATTTCATTTGGTGTTATACACTAGTGGTAGTACTTACTTCAAAGCCCACTCCTCTGGTCTTATTTAAATGAATGAAATCTACTTTTAAATAAAACATCACTAAAGAATTTTCCTCCTTATTAAAAAAAATAAAATAAAAGCTTGAGGTCACAATCACAAAGTGATACTTAACCTAAGTTGGATTTCCAATTACCTATTGCTTATAAAACTAAAGAAGTACTGCCTTTAAAAATTGTTCAACCCTATGCAGAGTCAATGGAAAATCTTTGAGCAATATGCTAAAATCTCATTGATTTCCTGGCACTCTCCACTCCATTCATGCAACTATTGGACTCATTCTGATTCTCTATTTCATTCTACTCTCTCCCTTTCATTGTGCTCTCTGGAATTCCCAATCTCTAATTTAAACATTTCTCTTAATCTTTAATCTTTCTTCCTCTCCCACTTTTTCTGTAATTTTGCAGTCTCAAAAAGCTGACTTCTCAAAAAGTCATTCTACCTGTGGCTATTCTTTCTTATACTGATTTCAACTTTTCTCATGCTCTTGACATATTGTATTAATAAAGAAATAGACATATTCTAAATGACATTTTTAGATCCACCTTGTGTCATTATCAGAAATCTCTTCTCCTTTAAGCTTCACTCCACCCACCTGTATTGTTCTTCCTAAAATGTGGTGCAGAATCTTTGTGATCCAATGAAAATTACTTTCTTAGCCTTTAGTTCACATGCTTCATCTCAATCCCAACTACATAATCTTAGAGCTTCAATAGACATGTTGAAATATTGATGTCTCTTTTTAGCACTCTAGCCTCCCAGTTGATTAATAGCTGCAATTTTCATAATTTATACCTTCAGATATAAAACAATGATCATGCCCTTGATCTCTCTATCATTCATAAGTGTTATATACTTCCATGATACAGAATTCTGAACTTTTCCCTATTTGAACACAACTTTTATATTTTATCTTTTTTGATGCCTCTCTTTTAAACATTTTCTTCTTCCTCACTATGGCCTTCTCACTTCACCCTTCCTCCTTTCTTATTCCATGAATCCTCTGACCTTCTCGTTTTTTCTCTTCACAACCATAGACAGTTGAATTGTTGAAAACTGTTATGTACTCTTGTATTCTCTGCCCTTTTTATCACCCTCTTTCATACTTTGTTGAGTCCCATTCAGCTCTGGTTTACTCCACACATCTCTACCTCTCCACATCTTCTCCCCACATCTTCCTTCTATACTCCTACATGTATGATAATTATTATCATTGGAAGAGTTCGCACAATCATATTAATTGAGTCCACTATAAATGTATATCATCCAATCTCACCTAAAGAGTGAATTCTTCCTTAATTAGTTCTCTACCACAATCCTTATAACAATTGCTTCAAACCTTCTATTAACTCAGAAATCTATTTTGCTACCTCTCTCTCCCTTGTCAAAAAAGAATCTAAACTTTTACTTTTCAGAGAAAATAGAACCCATCAATGATAAACTTCTCTTGTGACAAATGCCTCAAAATCTTTGAACATCTTCCTTCTTTTCTTTCTTTTCTCCATTGTCTGACAAAGGGGTGCCTCTTCTTTTTGCCAAGATCTTTCTAATTGTGCTTTGAAATTATCTCTCAGGGTAGTTAGATGACAGTGTATAAAGCACAGGAACTGAAGTCAGGAAGACCTCAGTTCACATGTGACTTAAATCACTTATTAGCTGTGTGGCTCTGGGAAATTCACTAATTTTCTGTCTATTTCAATTTTCTCAACTATAAAATGGAAATAATAATAGCAACTACCAAAATAAGATATTTGTAAAATGCTCTGTAAAGTGTTATATAAGTCCTGATATTGTCTTTATTATGAAACTGTACTTTCCTGATTTTCCCTCTATCTTGCTGAACACTTTTTCTCAGTTCCCTTTGCAAGATCATCGTATGTGCGTAGACTGTCTTGGATCCTCTTTTTATTTTTAATTGTAATAAGTTTATTTTAATACACATTGTTTTATAAATCATATTGAGAGAGAAAAATCAGAACAAAAAGGAAAAACCATGGGAGAAAGAAAATTGGATTCTCTTTCTTTTCTCTCTGTGGTCTCACCAGAGCTTAATAATTATCGTCCTTATTCAGATAGCTCTCAAGTCTGTAAATCCACCTTTATCAATTTTCTCTACATCACCTATCTTAATTCTCAAATGAATTATTTATAGGCATCTCAAATGCAATATGTCTAAAACAGAGCTCATTATCTTATCGCCATCAAAACAAACAAAAATACTAGAATTTTTTCAGTCAACCATGTTCACAGCTTTAGTATCATCATCATTTTCCCTCTTTTTCTCCACTCCCCTTATTACTAAAGTCTCAGTGCATATCAGTTTTACCTATACAATATATACCATATTTCAAACATGTCTTTTCCCTCAATACCAACCATCCCAGTTCAGACCTTCATCTCCTCTCCTGAATTATAATAATGATTTCCTCAAATTGTGTTGCTAATTTCTACTATTTACCCCATACATCTTTCAGGCAATTACCCCAGTTTTTCCCCACAAAGTTCAATCTTCTTAAGAAACTTTAATGGTCCCCTACTCAAAATAAAATATAAACTTTATCACTTGATATTATAACTCTTTATAATCTGTCTGCCTACCTTCCCAGTTTTATTGAAATTTTTCTTTCTTCATGTACTCAATGTATAAAATGACTTTCTCACCCTTCCTTATACAAAAAAATTATATCTCCTGCTTTTACATAGGTTGTCTGCCCCCTTAGCTTGAATAGACTTTCTCTTAACCTTTGAACACAGACTCCCTAATTTTCTTTAAGTTTCAGCTCTAATGGTATCTATTAGCCTTTCCTTAGCTGACTAATTTTTAATATTTTCTAACTCCTCAATCATTATGAATTTATCTGTTTATATATTATATTCCCCACAGAGAAAATAAAGTTGAGGACAGAAATGATTTTTTTTTTCACTTTCTCTCTTTACTGCCAGATCCAAGCATAATACCTTCCACATAAGTGGGTGCTGAATAGCTACTTATTGGATTGGACTGCACATTTTAGCTAGAGTTAATTGAAGTAAATTTGAAAGATTTTGACCTAAGATATATTCTTCTTAATCCTACCTAATTATTATAATTAAAATATAGAACATTTAAAAAATAGTAATAGAGAAATGAGACCACTTTGCTTTATAAAATATTACCAGTACAATATAAATGTTTCTATAATCTACTGTTAAAAATCATTATATAACACAGAGATATGCCTTAACACTGAATAATTATAGGAAAATGAAGGGAAAACTTTAGAGTAATTATAATATAGATATCAACTGAAGTAAAATGTCAATAACAAAACATGCAATATTTTTAAAACAAATAATTCTATATTTTTCTATTTCAAGGAATATGATAAAATATTTTGGTAGTTCAGATTCATTCTTAGAGTTTACAAGTCTTGGAATGAAATTATAGTTGTACCCTTTATCAATTGTATGATTTTGGACAGAATTTTATGCTGTATGTGAAGTAATAATAGTAATAGTTGTTTTACTAACCTTATAGGGCTGTTTTAAAGACCCGAGGAGCTTTTCATATATGTGAAGATGATTTGTAGTATATAAAATACTATACTAAATGAAGGAATTGTTTTTGCTATTAATACTACCACTGATGCAACTATGACTACTACCATAGTTATACTCATGGTACTTTAATGTAATAAGCATTCTTACCAAGCACTGTACTGGGAACTTGATTTGTATTGTACCACTAGGACTTATAGAGAGAACAAATGGAGAGGAATTTAGAACTGTTGCCAAATAGCCAAAAGAACAGACTCTACTCTTAACAAGAAACAATAGGTTTTTCACTTGTACTTTCAGGAAGTTAGTGGACTTGGAGAAAATGAGAATTCAACTTGCTTGAGGGCATAGAAGAATGAGGGTTGAGGGGAATATTTAGGTGTATACAACTGTGATCTTATACATATTTACTTCTTTAAACCTTCTAGAAGCTCAGGATCAAGCTCCTTAAAATCAAAGTAAGCAACAATGTCATAGTACTGAAAGGTGTCATGCCTTAGTTGTCAATTGAAATTAAAAGCAGGAGTCCTACTATGACAAGTTCTATACATACCATGTTCTGTACTAGTAGTGAGTGTTGAAATAACAACCACTTATGGTGGAGGTTCAGGAGGTAAGAGACACCATTGTTCTTGTGGATGTGATTAATGAAAACCATTTCTGTGATGACAAAATGGGAAACTAATACCAGCAAGAATCATTTGGGATGTGGCTGAATAAATTATGGTATATGAATGTTATGGAATATTATTTTTTCTGTAAGAAATGACCAGTCGGATGATTTCAGAGAGACCTGGAGAGATCTGTATGAACTGATACTAAGTGAAATGAGCAGAACCAGGCAATAACAATATTATACATTGGTCAATTCTGTTGGATGTGGCTCTCTTCAACAATGAGATGATTCAAACCAATTCCAATTGTTCAGTGATGAAGAGAGTCATCTACACCTAGAGAGAAGATTGTGGGAATTGAATGTGGTTCACACCATAGCATTTTCACTCTTTGTTATTGCTTGCTTGGATTTTATTTTGTGTTGGAATCCTTACTAACTGCTAACTAATTAGAGTTGATCTAATCTTACAAGAAGATGTTTTGGGCAGAACCTGAAACAAGGTACTAAGTAGAACTAATTAATACAAGGCTTGTGTTCACATCTTTACTCATTGGAGTTCAATGAGTTCACACCTCCCTTGAAGCTCTTTGGGCCAGAGAGCACTAGCATAAATAGAGCTTCAATGGGCCAGTCAAGGAAGTTCTTCAGAGAGTGAAGAAGCTACAAGTCGAGATTTCGCCGGAATGACATGAAGAGTAGAGCTGGCTGGAGGCTGAAGAAAGCAGAGGCAGAGGCTGAAGGACCAGACCTTTGGATTTAAAGACATTCGGAGAGAGCTCTTGGAACCAAGCAGAGAGATAGGCCTCTAAGCTAACCGGGCTATATTGGAGATAATAAAAGATCTGAACTTTTATCACCTGGCTGCGTTTTGAGAAGAAAAAGCTCACCACAATTTTGCTTCTTTTTTAATGGTTGAATTTGATTTTTCTTGTGCAGCACAATAATTGTATAAATATATATACATACATTAGATTTAACATATATTTCTATCATGTTTAACATATGTTGAATTATGAACAATCTAGGGGAGGGTGAGGTGGAAGGGAGGAAAAATTGAAACACAAAGTTTTGCAAGGGCTAATGTTGAAGAATTGTCCATGCATATGTTTTGAAAAATAAAAAGCTTTAATTTAAAAAAAAAATCTGGGATGAAGTCAGTGCCTGAGGGTCCATACTGCCATGAATATAGATGAGTATCAATATGGGAAGACTTTATTGACTGGAGATTTCTACTTCTGTTCACTATTCCAACATGGGTCAAGTATGTTCCAGAATGTTTAAAGACCCAGTATCTATTAGAGATCTGAAAGGAAAACAGCTATCGCTTGTTTTTTTATCATTGTATTCACTAAGGAGATAACTACAATTTTTCACTGGGGAAGCTAGTGGGGTTTCAGGTCCAAAAACCAGTTGGAAATTAATGTCAGAAAGAAACGTAAACTTGATCTATGTCAGCTCTGAGAAAAAATCAGTGTCTCTCCTTATTATACTTAAGTTTATATACCTTTAAAGTCAGCATCTGCTGGATCACTGTTGGGGTCAACAGCTTTTAGGAGAAGTAAAGATTCAAAGAAACACTAGTGATTCCCTCAAACTCACCCTTATAATCTCACCCTTTATCATCTCACCCTTATGAAGGAATTCCTGTTCAGAGAATTTTACCTACAAAACAATCTAGTAGTTTTAATTTTTTTCCTTTCCTTCCCTTTCCCTTCCTTTCCTTTCCTTTCCTTCCTTTCCTTTCCTTTCCCTTCCCTTTCCTTTCCTTTCCCTTCCCTTTCCCTTCCCTTTCCCTTCCCTTTCCCTTCCCTTTCCCTTCCCTTTCCCTTCCCTTTCCCTTCCCTTTCCCTTCCCTTTCCCTTCCCTTTCCCTTCCCTTTCCCTTCCCTTCCCTTCCCTTTCCCTTCCCTTTCCCTTCCCTTTCCCTTCCCTTTCCCTTCCCTTTCCTTCCCTTTCCCTTCCCTTTCCTTTCCTTTCCTTCCTTTCCTTTCCTTCCTTTCCTTCCTTTCCTTTTTCCTCTCTCCTCTCCTCTCCTCTCCTCTCCTCTCCTCTCCTCTCCTCCTCTCCTTTTTCCTCTCCTCTCTTCTCCTCTCCTCTCCTCTCCTCTCCTCTCCTCTCCTCTCCTCTCCTCTTCTTTTTCCTCTCCTCTCTTCTCCTCTCCTCTCCTCTCCTCTCCTCTCTTTTTCCTCTCCTCTCCTCTCCTCTCCTCTCCTCTCCTCTCCTCTCCTTTTTCCTCTCCTTTTTCCTCTCCTCTCCTCTCCTCTCCTCTCCTCTCCTCTCCTCTCCTCTCCTCTCCTCTCCTCTTCTCTCCTCTCCTCTCCTTTCCTTTCCTTTCCTTTCCTTGTTAGAGAGAACTCACTCACCCAGAAAGTCCCTTGTACCAATGAAATCACAGGTCCACTCTGTATTGGGAGAAATAGTAGAATGAAATAAGGAGTGAGAATAGATCTGTTGCTCAAGGTGTTTGGTATAGTTTCTAGAGAAGGAAGAACTTCTCAATTGTGATTTTATTTGTCAAAGGAGGATGATGTTTAGACTGGAAAGTGCACAATAAAAATGGCTAATAGAGAGTTCGAATTCAATTTGAGCAAAATAGTGTGAGAGCATCCAACTACTCTTGATGAGGTAGAATCAGCAAGTTTGATTAGCTACATTCCAGAGTATTGAAGAAGATAAAATGATTAATGTAATTTCTGAGTCATCGGCAACAATTTTCGAAAGCCAATGACTAGCATTTTACAACTGTAATCTTGTAAGATCATTATAACAACTTTGTGAGGTAGGTGCTTTTATTAGTCTCATCTTATAGATGAAGAAATTGAGACTGATTATGGAACTTGCTCAGCATCACACATGTAGTAAAATTATGAAGTAGGCTTAGGTATGCCAGATTCCAAATCCAGAGTTTTGCGCATCATACCACAAGAGGACAATGACTAGCATAATCACATATAAGATAGAAGGGGAAATTTTGTCCAGATTTTTTTTTTAATGGAAACAGGAGTAATTTGCAAACTATAGCACAAAGCATTTCAGTTCAGTTCTCTGGAAAATTTTAGATTATATGATTAAGGTGGTTTGGGAGCAACTGGAAATAGGAATAGTGATAATGAAAAGCCAATGCAGTTTCATACAATGTAGCTCATGCTGGATTATTCTCATTTCCTTTTTTTTTTTTTTTTTTTTGTAAGATTGCAAGACTGGAGGAAAGGTCAGACATATAGTTTACCTAGATTTAGCAAAATGTTTGACAAAGTTTCTGATGTTATTTTTTAAACTAGATAAATAAATATGGATTGAATGATGAATTTAAAACTAGGTGAAGGTCTGAACCAAAGAAGTAGATATTAATCATTGAATGACAGTTTAAGAGATCTTTAGTAGTGGAGAGTCCCATGTATCTATTTTATATAATATTTTATTAATGCTTATATTTAAGATATGTTGGTATCCTTATCAAATTTTCAAGGCTAAGAGGGGTAGCTAGCATAAGGGATTACATTAAGATCCAAAAAGACCTTAAAAGACTAAACTATTATTTTGAATCAAATAAAACCTATATTTTTAGGAATAATAAATGTAAAGTTAGATAGAATGATATTCTTGGAATCAGGAAGAACTGGATTTAAATCCCATTTCTGATGCTTGGTTTCTATGTGATCTTAGATAAGCCACTTAAAGTTGAATCTCTGATTCTGAATTTGTAAAATGGTTTAATAGTACCAGAACTAACTTGTAAGGTCAGTAGAAGACTCAAAGAACATAATGCATGCAAAACAATTTTTAAAATTTAAAAGTAGTCCATAGTTTAGTTACTATGAAGATAATGGTAATGATGATATTAATATTATCAATGATGATGTCAATGATTCAAGAACATTAGAAAAATATATAGGAATATTAAAAACCCACCTAATTCAAAAGTGTCTTGGTAAATATTTAATAATAATCTTTCTAAAAACAGATGACATATTTTCAAGGTTAATTTGCATTATTAACATTTTTCCCATAATTTTCTTGTCTGAATTTTTAAAAAAATCAAGTCCTGATTTGAAGCATCTTCTTATTTCTGAAGTAGTAACACTTGGATTGAAAATTTAACACTCAACCTAGTGAGCTGGCTAGAGCTAGCTCCAGGATGTGCTGGACAGGATGTGCTGGACAGGATGTCCCTGTCCTAATAAAACTACATCTGGAGCATTATATTCTGCACTGTATGTCACATTTTAGAAAAGGTATAATAAGCTTCAAAGTGACCAGAGGAGAGCAAGTAGAATGGTAAAAAACTTTGAGATCATTTCCTTAAAAAAATGGTTAAAGGAACCAGGGAAGATTAAATTAGAAACAAAAAGGAGGAAATGGCAATTATCCTCTGGTACTTGAAGATCTGTAATATGCAAAAGAAATTGTACTTGTCCTACTTGACTCCAAATGGTAGAATAAGATGTGAGGGATAGACATTACATTTAGGTAGACTCAGACTTGTAGTGAAGAAAAGTTTGGTAATTCATTAGAGCTATTCCCAAAATAGCATATTCTACCTAAATAGGATCAATGGTTTTCAAAAAATGTAGGTTGATCTTTTGTTAGATATATTGCAAAGGAGATTCTTAGAAAATTACACTTAAAAACATTGTCCATATCCTGTGATGTGTTATGAGGCCTTAATTAATTCACTTTCATTTTTTTTTTCTTCCAGTAAATGAAGACAGAACTGTTGTGTTTATTTTTAATATTTGTTTTCATTACACCATCAAATTCAGTACCACCTGTTTACTAAATATTACTTGATTCTCCTTTATTAAAAATGACAAGTTTTTAAAACAACCTTGCAGCAATAAATTTCCAAAAAGCACATATGGTCTGTCACCACCCTTTATGGCCATCTCTGATTTATACTACAAGCCTAAAGCATGATTCTGTTTCTTATGTTTGCATTATCTGAAACTATCTTGGTATAATCTCTCATCTTTTCACATGAGGAAATAACCCAAACACAATTAGGGTATGACTGGGATTTAATTGATTGTTGACAATACATAATTTAAAATCATCAAGATCCCAGATTCATGGCAAAATGAAAATTTAATGGGCATATCTTCCAGTCACTTAGAAATGACAAAGTTTGATGATAATCAGCAAGATTAGTTAGTTACAGTTTTGTGGTGTTTATCCTTTATTCTTGAAGAGGGCTAAGGAAATTACAAAGGTCTTGATTTTGCATAAATTAGATTTAAGTGAGGTAGACCTGCACAAAATCATCAAAGCAACTAGATGGTGAATCTTCTTCAATGACTAAATCTTATGTAAGTTCTTCACATTTCCCTATCCCCACTGGCCATTCCACTCTGGCTTCCCTAGGATGTATTTCGTGTTACTTGCTCCAAGCATATGGATTGCTAGTTATATTTCTACATATCTATAGAAAACAAAAACAAAAACAAAAAAACCTGAAACAAAAAACTCATATTACAGCAAAGGAATTTGATTCTTGTATTTCCCAAGTGAGGACTTTCTTGGAATTTTGCTAGAATCTTTGTTGTTGTTTCTTTTTCTTGAAGAGAACCAAAATGGCATCTCTGTGTCAGTGTCAAAGTACTGCATGTCTTACTGTAGCTGATCAATCCAATATGAGCTCAAAAGGTTCCACCAGAGTTGGGGTACAGAAGATTAGAAGAAACCATGAATTCTCTAAGTTACCTAATATATTGCTCATCAACAAAAGTTAATAGATGTAGAGCTATAAGTTTGCTAAAGGATCATGTAATTCAGGACTCTCTTTTCACAGATAAACAAAATAAAGTCCAGAGAAGAAAGGGATGTATGCTAAACAGTAAATGTATCAGAACTAAAAATTGAATTCAGTAACTCTGTTTCTGTATGCTTATGGGTTCAAACACAATTGTTGTTTGAAAATAATATGGTTTTTGGAATGATAATTTATGGATTGATAGGCAAGTGTAATGTGCTTTAAATTTTTTTTCAAATTGATAGCTATGTATAGTTAAAGGCATAGCTTATATTTCTTAATTTTTTTGTTTTTTTTTAAATTAGTTTTAATTTTCCCAAGATACATGTAAAACAACATTTTTTTGGATATATGTGTATATTCTTTTTTTTTATTTAATTTTATTTAATAATAACTTTGTATTGACAGAATCCATGCCAGGATAATTTTTACACAACATTATCCCTTGCAATCACTTATGTTTTGTTTTTTCCCCTCCCTCCCTCCTCCCCCCCCCAAGATGGCAAGCAGTCCTATATATGTTAAATATGTTGCAGTATATCCTAGATACAATACGTATTTGCAGAACCGAACAGTTCTCCCGCTGTACAGGGAGAATTGGATTCAGAAGGTAAAAATAATTTGGGAAGAAAATCAAATAGTTTACATTCATTTTCCAGTATTCCTTCTTTGGGTGTAGCTGTTTCTGTCCATCATTTATCCAATGAAACTCAGTTAAGTCTCTTTGTCAGAGAAATCCACTTCCATCAGAATACATCCTCATACAATATCATTGTCGAAGTGTATAATGATCTCCTGGTTCTGCTCATCTCACTTAGCATCAGTCCATGTAGGTCTCTCCAAGCCTCTCTGTATTCATCCTGCTGGTCATTCCTTACAGAGCAATAATATTCCATAACATTCATATACCACAATTTACCCAGCCATTCTCCAATTGATGGGCATCCATTCATTTTCCAGTTTCTAGCCACTACAAACAGGGCTGCTACAAACATTTTGGCACATACAGGTCCCTTTCCCTTTTTTAGTATCTCTTTGGGGTATAAGCCCAGTAGAAACACTGCTGGATCAAAGGGTATGCAGTTTGATAACTTTTTGGGCATAATTCCAGATTGCTCTCCAGAATGGCTGGATTCGTTCACAACTCCACCAACAATGCATCAGTGTCCCCATTTTCCCGCATCCCCTCCAACATTCATCATTATTTTTTCCTGTCATCTTAGCCAATCTGACAGGTGTGTAGTGATATCTCAGAGTTGTCTTAATTTGCATTTCTCTGATCAATAGTGATTTGGAACACTCTTTCATGTGAGTGGTAATAGTTTCAATTTCATCCTCTGAAAATTGTCTGTTCATATCCTTTGACCATTTATCAATTGGAGAATGGCTTGATTTTTTATAAATTTGAGTCAGTTCTCTATATATTTTGGAAATGAGGCCTTTATCAGAACCTTTAATTGTAAAGATGTTTTCCCAGTTTGTTGCTTCCCTTCTAATCTTCTTTGCATTCGTTCTGTTTGTACAAAGGCTTTTTAATTTGATATAATCAAAATTTTCTATTTTGTGATCGGTAATAGTCTCTAGTTCATCTTTGGTCACAAATTTCTTTCTCCTCCACAAGTCTGAGAGATAAACTATCCTATGTTCCTCTAATTTATTTATAATCTCGTTCTTTATACCTAGGTCATGGACCCATTTTGACCTTATCTTGGTATGTGGTGTTAAGTGTGGGTCCTTGCCTAATTTCTGCCATACTAATTTCCAGTTATCCCAGCAGTTTTTATCAAATAATGAAATCTTATCCCAAAATTTAGAATCTTTGGGTTTGTCAAACACTAGATTGCTATAATTGACTATTCTGTCTTGTGAACCTAACCATTTCCACTGATCAACTAATCTATTTCTAAGCCAATACCAAATGGTTTTGGTGACTGCTGCTTTATAATATAATTTTAGATCAGGTACAGCTAGACCACCTTCATTTGATTTTTTTTTTCATTAATTCCCTTGAGATTCTCGACTTTTTATTGTTCCATATGAATTTTGTTGTTATTTTTTCTAAATCATTAAAATATTTTCTTGGAAGTCTGATTGGTATAGCACTAAATAAATAGATTAGTTTAGGGAGTATTGTCATCTTTATTATATTCGCTCGGCCTATCCAAGAGCACTTAATATTTTTCCAATTATTTAAGTCTGACTTTATTTGTGTGAAAACTTTTTTGTAATTTTGTTCATATAATTCCTGACTTTCCTTTGGTAGGTAGATTCCCAAATATTTTATGCTATCAACAGTTATTTTGAATGGAATTTCTCTTTGTATCTCTTGCTCTTGGATTTTGTTGGTGGTGTATAAGAATGCTGAGGATTTATGGGGATTTATTTTGTATCCTGCTACTTTGCTAAAATTATGAATTATTTCTAATAGCTTTTTAGTAGAGTCTCTGGGGTTTTCTAGGTATACCATCATATCATCTGCAAAGAGTGATAGTTTGGTTTCCTCATTGCCTACTCTAATTCCTTTAATCTCTTTCTCGACTCTCATTGCAGAGGCTAGTGTTTCTAATACAATATTGAATAATAATGGTGATAGTGGGCAACCTTGCTTCACTCCAGATCTTACTGGGAAAGGTTCCAGTTTTTCCCCATTGCATATGATGCTTACTGAGGGTTTAAAATATATGCTCCTAACTATTTTAAAGAAAAGTCCTTTTATTCCTATGCTCTCAAGTGTTTTTATTAGGAATGGCTGTTGGATTTTATCAAATGCTTTTTCTGCATCTATTGAGATGATCATATGGTTTTTGTTTGGTTGGTTGTTGATATAGTCAATTATGTTAATAGTTTTCCTAATATTGAACCAGCCCTGCATTCCTGGTATAAATCCTACTTGGTCATAGTGTATTATCCTGGGGATGATTTTCTGTAATCTTTTTGCTAATATTTTATTTAAGATTTTAGCATCAATATTCATTAGGGGGATTGGTCTATAATTTTCTTTCTCTGTTTTCAGCCTACCTGGTTTAGGTATCAGTACCATGTCTGTGTCATAAAAGGAGTTTGGTAGGACTCCTTCAATCCCTACTTCTTCAAATAGTTTATTTAGCATTGGAGTTAATTGATCTTTAAATGTTTGGTAGAATTCACATGTAAATCCATCTGGTCCTGGGGTTTTTTTCTTAGGGAGTTGATTGATAGTTTGTTCTATTTCTTTTTCTGAGATAGGAGTGTTTAGGATATTTACTTCTTCCTCTGTTAGTTTAGGCAAGTTATATTTTTGAAGGTATTCTTCTATTTCATTTAAGTTGTCGAATTTATTGGCATAAAGTTGGGCAAAGTAACTCCTAATTATTGCTCTAATTTCCTCTTCGTTAGTGGCGAGTTCTCCCTTTTCATTTTTAAGACTAACAATTTGATTTTCCTCTTTCCTTTTTTTAATCAGATTTACTAAGGGTTTGTCTATTTTGTTGGTTTTTTTCATAGAACCAACTCTTAGTTTTATTAATTAATTCAATAGTTTTTTTTACATTCAATTTTATTGATCTCTCCTTTTATTTTTTGAATTTCAAGTTTAGTGTTTGATTGGGGGTTTTTAATTTGTTCCTTTTCTAGCATTTTTAGTTGCAAGCCCAATTCATTGACCTTCTCTTTCTCTATTTTATACAAATAGGCCTCTAGAGATATGAGATTTCCCCTTATTACCGCTTTGGCTGCATCCCATACATTTTGGTATGATGTCTCATTATTATCGTTTTCTTGGATGAAGTTATTAATTATATCTATAATTTGCTGTTTCACCCAATCATTCTTTAGTATGAGATTATTTAGTTTCCAATTATTTTTTGGTCTACTTTCCTGTGGCTTTTTATTGAATGTAATTTTCAATGCATCATGGTCTGAAAAGGATGCATTCACTATTTCTGCCTTACTGCATTTGAGTTTGAGGTTTTTATGTCCTAATATATGGTCAATTTTTGTATAAGTTCCATGAACTGCTGAAAAGAAGGTGTACTCCTTTCTGTCCCCATTGCATTTTCTCCAGAGATCTATCATATCTAATTTTTCTAGTATTCTATTTATCTCTTTGACTTCTTTCTTATTTATTTTGTGGTTTGATTTATCTAATTCTGAGAGTGCAAGGTTGAGATCTCCCACTATAAAACTTATAGTTTTACTGTCTATTTCTTCTTGCAGCTCTCTTAATTTCTCTTTTAAGAATTTAGATGCTACACTACTTGGTGCATATATGTTTAATATAGATACTGCTTCATTATTCATTCTACCCTTTAGCAAGATATAGTGCCCTTCCTTATCTCTTTTGATTAGATCAATTTTTGCTTTAGCTTGATCTGAGACCAGGATGGCTACCCCTGCTTTTTTGGCTTCACGTGAAGCATAGTAGGTTTTGCTCCAACCTTTTACCTTTAACCTGCATGTATCACCCCGCTTCAGGTGTGTTTCCTGTAAACAACATATTGTAGGATTCTGGCTTTTAATCCATTCTGCTAACCGCTTCCTCTTTATAAAGGAGTTTACCCCGTTCACATTTATGGTTTAAATGACCAATTCTGTATTACTTGCCATCTTGTTAACCCCGGTTTATGCTTTTCTCCCTTCTTACTCCCTTACCCCCCTTCCCAGTATTAAGCTTGTGAGCACCACTTGCTTCTCACAGCCCTCCCTTTTTTAGTATCCCTCCCCCCCCTTAGAGTTCCTCCCCCTAACTTACCCCTTTCCCTCCCAGTTACCGTATTCCCTTCCACTTAGCTTATTCCTTCCCTTTTCACTTTTCCCTTCTCACTTTTCAATGAGGTGGGAGAAGTTTCACCATAGATTGAATATGTCTAAAATTCTTCTCTTAATGCCAATTCTGAGAGCAGTAAAATACTCACTATATTCATCCCTCTCCATTCTTTCTCTCAGATATAATAGGTTTTCTTTGCCTCTTCATGAAATGTAGTACCCCCACTTTCCCTTTTTTCTGGTACAATGTCCTTTCCACATCTAGTTTCTAGAACAAGGTATACATGTATTCTTTATACATCTTTATAGCCGAAATATAGTTCCCAAGATTGATCTTTACCTTTTTAGATTTCTCTTGAGTTCTGTGCTTGTAGATCAAATTTTTTTGTTAAGTTCTGGCTTTTTCATCAAAAATAGGTGAGATTCGCTTACTTCGTTGAATGTCCATCTTCTTCCCTGGAAAAAGATGCTCAATGTCGCTGGGTAAGTTATTTTTGGTTGCATACCAAGTTCCTTAGCCTTTCAGAATATCATATTCCAGGCCCTTCGATCCTTTAATGTGAATGCTGCCAGATCCTGGGTGATCCTTATTGTGGCTCCTTGATACTTGAATTGGGTTTTTCTAGCTGCTTGCAGTATTTTTTCCTTCGCCTGAGGGTTTTGGCATTTGGCCACTATATTCCTTGGTGTTTTGATTTTAGGATCCCTTTCAGTAGGGGATCGATGAATTCTTTCAATGTCTATTTTACCTTCTGTTTCTATGACTTCTGGGCAGTTCTCTTTGATAATTTCCTGGAAAATAGTGTCCAGGCTCTTTTTTTCATCATACTTTTCTGGAAGTCCGATGATTCTCAGGTTGTCTCTCCTGGATCTGTTTTCCAGGTCTGTTGTCTTCCCCAGAAGGTATTTCACATTCTTTTCCATTGTTTGATTTTTTTGGATTTGCTTGACTGATTCTTCTTGTCTCCTCGAGTCATTCAATTCCAATTGTTCGACCCTGATTTTCAGTGAGGTATTTTCTTCACTCACTTTTTAAAAGATCTTTTTCTAATTGTCCAATTGAGTTCTTTTGTTCTGTGGAATTTTTTTCCATTTCGCCAATTTTGTTTTCCAGTTCACCAATCCTATTTTTCAAGGATTTGGTTTCTTTATCCACTCTCTCTTTAACTGACTTCTCCATGCTCTTTTGCCAAGCCTCCCTCTCCTTTTGCAGAGCCTCACTCTGCTTTTGCCAAGTCTCCCTCTCCTTTTGCAAAGCCTCCCTCTCCTTTCCCCATTTTTCTTCTACCTCCCTTGTGAGAGCCTTTTTAATTTCCTCCATGAGATTCATCTGTGCTGAGGAACATATGATCTCCTCCTTTGGGGATTCACCTGGGGACTGTTTGTTTTTAGTCTCCTCAGGATTTGGAGTCTGCTCTTTATCTGTATAGAAGTTGTCAAGGGTTAAATTCTTTTTCAGTTTCTTGCTCATTCTGTCTATTAATCAAAGACAAACTATCAAAGAAACAGAAGAAAAAACCCCTTGAATGGAGGCTGCTTTCTTTGGGGGAGGGGCAGGGTAGCTGTGAGGCAGGGGTCCTACTGTGCTACGGCGCCTGCGCTCTGAGATCCGAGCGCTGAGACACTGTGGGGGAGGGGTGGCCAGGTCCCGAGAGACTCCAGCTGTTTGGGGTTGTATTCTTCACCCTCGGTGTTTTTAGCTTCTCTGCTGGGCTGCTGACTTGCTGCCGGAGCACAGTATCTAATCCTGTAGCAAAGCTCTCCCCTCAGAGACGGCTGCGATCACGCCCCACCCCCTCTCTGCTCTGCTCGGCTCTGAGCTGCTTTCTGTGCTCTTGCTGCAGCTGCTGCCCACAGACTGCTTCCGATCTAAATACCATCCCCGCCCTCGCGCAAAAACAGACCTTTCTTGACGAGTCTCAAGGATGGTTTCTCTTGGTAAGTAATTGTATATTTTTTTTTCAGTCGAGCATTAATTCAGAGGCATGAAATGCAATGGATAGTGAGAGAAAAACACGGAGGTTACACAGGAGTGTGCTTCCTCTCTGCCATCTTGGCCGGAAGTCCGTGTATATTCATTTTTAAAAGATCTTCATATATATCCTGTTGGGAGAGAAAATCAGGACAAAAGGGAAAACCACTAGAGAAGAAAAAAAAAGGGAACATAACATGTATTGATTTACATTCAGTCTTCATAGTTCTCTCGAAATGCAGATGCTGTTTTCCATCCAAAGTTTATTGGGATTTCCTTGGATCACTGAAGAACTGACAAGAACCAAGTTTATCATAATTGATCATCACATAATCTTGCTGTTGTTGTGTACAGTGTTTTCTTGGTTCTGCTCGATTTACTCAGCATCAGTACATATGTAAAGCTTTCAAGGATTTTCTAAAATCAGCCTGTTCATTATTTTTTTTTTACAAAACAATAATATTCCATTACTTTCATATACCATAATTTATTTAATCATTCCTTATTTGATGGATATTCACTTTTTTTTTTTTAATTCTTTGTCACCATAAAAAGGCTACAAACATTTTTGCAAATGTGAGTCCTTTTCTCTCTTTTATGATTTCTTTGGAATACAAATCCAGTAGTGGCAATGCTATATCAAAGAGTATGCTTAGTTTTATAGCCCTTTGGGCATAGTTCCAAATTGCTCTGCAGAATGGTTGGATTATTTCAAAACTCCACCAACAATGCATTAGTGCAATTACAATAAATTAAAATTTTAACTTAACTTTATTTTCAGTTTTGGATATTCTCCTTCCCTTTTTATTCCTCACCTAGTGAGAAAATGAAAAAAAAAAAGGAAAATTGATTACAAATATGTTTAATCATGCAAAATAAGTTTCTGCCTTAGTAAGAGATGTCCCCCATTCCCCAACAAAAGATAAGAGAAAAAGAGAGAAGAGAAAATGTTTCAATTTGCACTCTGAGTCCATCAGCTATCTGTCTAGAGTAGGGCAGTATATTTCATCACATGTCTTTTGGAATTTCAGTTAGTCATTTTGTTGGAGTTACTAAGTCTTTCAAAGTTGAATATCTTTATATCATTGTTATTATTATATACATTGCTTTCTTTATTATGCTCATTTCACTTTGCTTCAGACTGTGCAGGATATTCCATATTTTCCTGAAATCATTTGTTTTTCATGATTTCTTGGAGCAGAGTAGTATTCCATCACATTCATAAACTTTAACTTATTCAGCCATTCTGGAGTTGATGGGCATTCCCTCAGTTTCTAATTTGCTTCAATAGAAAAAAAAAAGCTGGTATAAATATCACTGTACACATGGATTATTTTCCTTATTGTCACTTAGTCAAAGGGTATATGTGATTTGAAATCTTTTGGAATTTCTTTTTTGCATTTCTAAGATAATGGCAAAAGTCCCATACTACAGGGTGACTTTATTGATAGAAGTATGCAACTGATACAGCATTTAAGATTTAGTAGACTTAATCTACAATCTAAAATGTCTATTAGTACATTATCATTATAAGTTGTCAGT
Source organism: Antechinus flavipes (assembly GCF_016432865.1). Taxonomy (NCBI): domain Eukaryota; kingdom Metazoa; phylum Chordata; class Mammalia; order Dasyuromorphia; family Dasyuridae; genus Antechinus; species Antechinus flavipes. The sequence continues at coordinate 239,972,986 of NC_067398.1, read as the reverse complement.
GGTGAAAAATTCATTTTAATGGATAATTTTCTGACAATGAGTCCTTCTCAATTTAGCTTGATTAGTCATTAAATGATGGACTAAATCCATGACCTGGCTCATACTAATCAACTAATTGCTTTTCTTTTTACTACTTTTAACTAATCAAAAGTTCAGACAAATAAGTTTTGTTTGTATTACATTGATCTCAAAGAGTGCTTTTGTTGGTTTTATTAATTTTAAAATTATTTTTTTCCATTATTGAGTCGATTTCATTGTGCTTAAAGGGAGAGGCAATTATAGTGAAAAAATGTGTAATTCCATAATCAGAGTCTCTGGGTTCAAATATTTGGCTGTACTGTTTATTAATTCTTGTATGATCTTGGGTAAAACACTATTTTCTGGGTCTTATTTCCTCGTCTTCAAGATGAGCAAGATCTTTTCTAATTTTCCATGCCATGTTCCTATAGAGCATTTTATCTTTTAAAGTTTCTTCTCCCCTATTCCCCACATTGTATAGTTTCATATTGTTCCTATTCTCTAATTTAAAGAGTGTGGTTTGCATATGGACTAAATGGGCAAAAGTCATTTTTTAGTATATTCTATTTGCAGACTCCAAAATTTTTCTTAATTTTTCCAAATTGCCAATTTATTTCAGAGATTTTCCATTTGAAAAGGACTATGCCCAACAACTGCCAAAACAACATAATCAGGCTTAGATAGGTGTTGTTCCATGAAAAAGCCAATCAACTGACACTCAGGGAGCATTTACAGAGCCATGGCCCATTTTCAAGTGAAGTGTTCTGCAACCCCTACATTATTCTTAATGGAAATGTGAAGATGACACTTCATGTAATCAAGTCCTTGTGCAATTCCTTCCTTTGCCTGTATATAAATCCCCCTCTTCACTCCAGAACAGTGTACAGATGATCACTTCCTAGGAGAGAGAATTAATCATAGGTCAAAGACAAAGACAAGGCTATTCCTATTGTAGAGTGATTAAATATGGATATAGCACATGACACTTGCATAACATTATTTGTAACCAAAACATATTAATACACAAGCTCTGCTATGAAAGAATAGATAAAATGTAAAAGATCTTGAAAGCACCAGGAAATGCCAGGGTTTGAATTATGAGTTCTTGGAGGGAGGGTATAGTGAGGGATTCTCATGTAAATCAGAATTACAGATTGGAGTATAATGAATGTATTCTTCCATAAAGTTCAAACTTAATTCCTTAATTTTTATAGCTAACAAAATTACTTTTGTACCATGATTTTCAAGACTTTCTGATTACATGCATTTTCACTGAACAACAACAACAAAAAAATAACTACTGTGTAATGCTAAGAGATATTGTTTAAGTAGTAAGATTATGCAGGCAGAAGGAATTTAAGGATGGGATAGAGGAGGAGAGGGATTAGAGGCTGGATGGCAATGAGGGACTTCATAGTTAAGATAGCAACAGAGACATCTAATAGGAGACTTCTTAATAGAGAAGTTAACAGGAGGCTCTGCTAGGAAGAAAGTTGAATAGGTCTGTGGGCCAATCAGCGTCCTTCACATTTCATGGAGGAGATGGTGGCATGAATTCTCCAATTGACAAGTATTTAAGCTAAGTGGAACCATGGGGCTGCCTAATAAATGGTAAAACTTAAATATCATATGCAGTAGTGAAACATCTGAGTGAAATAATTAAATCCACTCTCTTCCTTCACCGAGGTGTTCTAACTATTATTTTGTGTGCCATGTCATGCACTTCTTTGGCAGTCTGATAAAGCTTAGGAGGTCCCTTTTAAGTATAACATTTTAAAGTGCATGTAATACTAAAGAAATCTATTGAAATAGTTATCAAAATATTTAGGAGATAAATTACAAACTCCAGATTATAAATCCATATTCAAGCCTAACTCAATCCTGGATAAAATGTAATTATTGAGAGAAGAACTGAGTTTTGTTCCAGGACACTGATGGAGATGATGAAGGTGAGAGGGTTAGGAAAATCGGCATACTGCTTTCCTTGGACAACATGTTTCCTCGAGGTAGGGGACAAATAAAAATAGCATTATAAAAATGCTAAAAATAGCAAAATGAAAGCAAAACATACTTTGATGTTTGCAAAGTACTTTGCATGTGACATCTCATTTAAATCTCACAAAAAAAATGAGACAGGAACTATTATCTTCATTTTACAGATCATAAAACTGAGACTGAGATAGGTTAAATCACTTGTTCTGAGTCACATAGTAGGTAAGTGTTTGAAGAAAGATTGACCTTAGGTCTTCTTAACTACAAGTTTAACAGTCCCCATTCTGACACCAAAATGCCTCTCAAATTTACTTCCTCTCTACAATGACTGATCCCTGCTTTGTCTTCTTATAGTCCAGTATCTCTCTAGGGTCATTCACAGTTTATGCCTTTCTTCGAGTTTACCTTTCCTCCAACTCCTACCATGACATGAATCTTTCTAAATTTCAAAGCAGTTGCAACTTATATTAGACCTTCTGGGTCCCACAATGTACTCTTTGATCTAGTAATAGTGGGCTTCTTATTGTCCCACCAACAAGACACTCTATCATTTGGCTCTTGGCATTTTCTCTGGCAGTCCCCCATTCCTTTAATTCTCTTTATCCTTATCTCTACTTCCTGGCTTATTTCAAATACTAGCTAAAATCCCATCTTATGCAGGAAGATTTTCCCAACTCCCTTTAATTCTAATGTCTCCTTCTGTCATGGGCTCCTAGTGAATCATGAAGAGAAATGATTCCTCACTGTCATGGACAAAATCTTTCCATATAAACCCAGACACAGTACCTCCTATATATACATACATATATATATATATATATAAATGCTTAATAAATACATCAGCTACATCAGCATTTGAACTGTGCCATGCCATTATTTCTTTTTCCCAAATGAATTTTGTCAATAAGTACAAAAATATGAATTCATAGAAAGCTTTGAATTCACTCAGGTTTTCCTGATTTCAAGTTCAACACTATCTGCTGTACCATCTGACTGTCATTTCCTGTTTTCAACATTTCCACCCCAAAGTTATTAAAACAAGTTATTAACTAAGCATAACACGAGCATTCCTAAGATAAAGGGAAAATTTTATTACATTCTGCCTATTACCATGATAATTGTAAAGAAAGCGATCATGAAATCTGTTGGCAAGCTACCTACCTTGAAAAGGGGTTCCTCAATATCTCTCCTTTTCACTAGTATCACTAAGTACTAGATCTTCATTAATGCCAATGAAACAGAGGCATTATCCCTAACTGACAATTTTTGGAAATACCTATCCAGAGCTATGCAGGAGCTGGTTCAAACTTTATCACAGAGATAATAGGTAAATAATTTAGTATGAGCATTTATATATCAGTAATTGAGAAATATTAAAAAGTCAGGGCTTGATTTAGATTTTTAAAATTTAAGCTTAAGAAAGCAACTGAGATAGTGTTTGTATTACAGATTAAATATAAATGTACCTTACTGGCCATATATTATCTTAGAATTCCAGTTTTTAAACATTTGCTAGCACCCCCTTACAACCTGAAACTTTAAAAGGATTGTGCAAAAAATAATCATTTCTGTTTCTTTTGGTCATAGTGAATCTGCAATATGATGTAGTAACCAAAATATCTAGTTTAGGCTTCCTGATTTCAACAAAAGTGTCATTATTTTCTCATAGTTCTATATGTACATAAACAGCATCAGAAATCTGGTATGATTCTATGACTTTAGTTTACTGGTTCTTTTCTTAGAGCCCCATCACTTGAGAGATACTTGTTTATACATAATTAAATAACAACTCACCTATTCTCCAAAACACACCTTTGATTCCTTTCAACTTAACTCATATTTATCAAGTACTATGTTTAGGATATGTGCAAATGTCTGGGAAAACAGAAAAGAAAATGAGACACCATCTGTTTTCAACAGGCTTATGTTCTATTAGAGATATCTAACACATACACAGATAAGTACACATAGGACAGCTAGAGAGGGAAAAGTAAAAACAACTAGTAAAGGAGGGATCAAATGGCTTCAAATAAGAAATGACATCTGGAATAAGCTTTGAATGAATATAAGAATTTTAAAAATTAGCGTTGTGAAGTCAACTTGTATTGACTTACAAGAGTCTATTGTTAAGAATTTCCAATTAGACCTTGGAGATAGGAAACCAGTACAAATCACAGCTTGATTTATTATTTTGCTGTTTAAAGAGGGTTAGTAAAATTATGGAGAAAGTATTAATATTTCAGTTTAAAATTTAAAGATTGCATTTTTATTTTTCAAAGATCAGATTGTTAAAGATTTGCCATCATGCTCCTCATGATAAGCAACAGTGGTTATGAGGAAGTATATCCTATATACAGAGGGAACTTTGTATGAGGGCACAGAGAGAGGCGATAGCATGGGAATGGAACATGGAACAGCGTTTTTTTTTTGTTGTTGTTTGTTTGTTTGTTTGTTTGTTTGTTTGTTTGTTTGTTTTGTGAGACTGCTAGTTGAAACCTTGTTTGGAATGTTAAGTTTGTAAAGTTTGGTCATATAAACTGTCTGGAAAGATAAGTGAAAATGGATTTATATGTTTCTTTAATTTTATGATGAATATTTGTTTTATTTCCAGAAGCAATCTAGAGCCTTTTTGAATGAGAAAATCTTATGGTCAGATCTTTGTTTTAGGAACAATAATTTAGTGACTATGTAATGGACAAATTGGAGATGACAAAGACAAAAAACAAATAGAAAAATTATGACCCTATTGTATTACTCCAGGTGAAGAGTGAGGAGGGCCTGATCAATTCTGTACATCATGTGATTGGAGGAAGGAAAGAGATCTGAGAGATATTAGTAATTAGGATGACCAAAGCTTGCTAACTAGTTTACTTATGGGGGTAGAGGAGAGAGAAACAGACAGAGAGAGAAACACAGACAGAAACAGAGACACAGAGACAGAGACAGAGAGACAGACAGGCAGACAGAAGTCAAGGATTACACAGATTTCATAGCTGGGTGACCAAAATAATGGCCTTGTCTTCAATAAGAACAAGAATATTTGGGGAAAAGGAGAAAAGACAATTTCTATTTTGTGCATGTTTGATATGAAATTCTGATGAAATGTAAAAGTAGTAATATCTACCAGAAAGCAGATAATGCAGAATTGAACATCAAAAAATACATATGAGTATATCTATCTCTATATTTGTGATAATACTTTCATTAATCATAAAAGTTGTTTCAAATATGTGTTTAAGTCAAAGAAAGCAGTAAAACTGAAATATGTGACCAAGTGGGTGCTAAAGCACATTGAATTTTGGCAATCTGAATAGTTCATTCTAGGTGTGATTGTGTTTTGTACAGCACAAGGCTGTATCTTGACTTAGTGACAAGATACTTTCTCATAAGGGAGGGCATATTAGTTGATAACATTTTATGTGAATGGGAAGTCAGAGAAGGGATACCAATAAATTAGATCCAACTGTCTCAAGTACCTGCCTCCTAGTCAGAAACTAAAAAAGATCATGAACTTAACTGTAAAGATATGTCAGAGTAGCATAATCATTGACATTTTATATTAGCAAGCCTAATCACTAAGCTTGCTATTGTGATTAATTTTATTCAACTCTAGATGAGACACTTCATGTAAAGTGCCATTTGCCTTTTAAACCTCCCTCAAAAACAGGTCACATTTATCTGGAGATGCTTTTGTGTGATGGTCAGAAGAGACTGTGCACACCTTATTTTTTATAATATTTGTATATTTGTATATTTAACTATTGTCACTGCTGACATCTAATAACTGCTTGGCCACTTGGATCAGAGAATTTCCAGCCTAGATGCTGTTATACTGCTGGTTCTGTCTCAATTTTATTTCTTTGGTGCCAAGTTCCAAGTGAAAAAATGGTGTGTTTTTTTCAAATTTTGTTCAAGGTATCAATTACTTTGGTTTTATTAGAAGATTATAGGAGAAGCAATGCTCATGCTAAGCAAATCTACCTCATGACAATTTACTGATATTGAAATAAATTTCTAGAGAAAGGGTAAAGCAATGGTGCATATATAATATTTACAATGCTACTACATGTAGGCTGCAGTTAATTCTAATTCTCATGCACAATAATCTAGACATGATAGCACTCAGTTATACAATCATCCAGGAACCAATTATCTCTGTTCAGGACCGCAGTTAGATTCTAGTGGTCCCCAGGTCCAGCATTTGCATTCTTTCTTAACCTGAGGGTCACAAGGTACTTTACAAATGATCCAGATTAAGCAAAGATCTATACATATATTAATAAACCATCTAAGGCAATCAAGTCCTGAATGCTCATTTAGGTTGCTACAACTCATAGTTAGAGCTCATAAATTCACCAGTCTTCTATCTCTTTTGTTTGACTTTTTAGAGAAGGACTTTATTTAAGTAATAATCATTTGATGGTAGTCATAATGATAACAAATGCCTTAATGACTATGCCTCTCAATATAAGGGAAAATGTTGTATTTTATTTTAATTTTTAAATAGAGTAGAATAAAATGTATAAAAATGTATCCATCAATAATATTGAATTGTTTTTACATGTAACTTTATTTTAATATTACATGACATAGAAATACATTATGAAGCATGAAAATATGCCTGTATTTTGTGCAGTAACTAGGTCTGCTAGCCTCTGATCCTAGTGTACTTAAGGCATACAATAATTTCCTATAAATACATTGTGGAAAATGACATTGCTTAGTGATAATGTGATGAGCTTTGAGGTCATGGCTGTAATCACTCAGAGCAGTCATTCTATTTTACTCGGTAGCATTTCCAAGATAGTAGAAACTTCAAATAAGAAGCTTGTTCAGTTTTTCCTCAAAAAGATTTGAAACTGATTGCATCTCTTGTCTCAAGAAATCCTTGCTACTGCTAACCTGATAAAATAAAGACTCAAAACTTGGCTAGAAATTCGTACAAAATGACTTAGAGGGGCTTTATATGTTAGACCTGAAAAAAGTAGCTATAAATTTCTTCAAGAAGATTAAAGCATTAACTTTTCCATTGCAATTTCCAAATATTTAACATTCTCATTTTTTGTAATATAAACATTTTGATGCTCCCTCTCCCATTAAGATAACCAATCTTCAAATCTATCATGCAATTTTCTTTAATTCTCTTTTCTGTAATAAGTACACAGGAATATTTTTCAATGATTATAATAATAACCCAAAGATAGGATACAGTTTAGGATTTATTGTAAACAGATATGCCAATAAGACCCTCCATTCTGTGTATGGAAAGAAAATATGGCATATAAGAGGTTAAGAGATCTAAAGGGGTAGGGAAGGATTTGACAATAGATTAATTCTCCTGAAGAGATAACCACTACCCAATTTAACAGCTCAATTACCTGCACCATATGTGGTTGGGGCTTCTGGAGTTTCTGAATAAAGATGATGAAAAATGATTAACTTTAGCTTAGCAGCCACACAAAATTTTATTAGATATCAGATGCAAAATACAACTGTCCTCTGAATCAACAATTCTTTCCCTTCATGTACAATTGGTTTGACTCCAGTTCTTGATTATTTCTTACAAATCCCTCCCTTCATTCTAGTTGGGAAGCATTTATTGAAAGATTTTGTCTCTTGGGGGCAAGTTAATATGATACAGTTTTGTATTCAATCAGCCATTTAAAAATTGGAAGTGAATGCATATTTTTCCAAAATACATCCAGTTAAGGTAATTTCAGTTAGAAGAGCTGTCAGTAAAGGTTGAGACATCAATTACAGTATTGTGTATACTTCCTGCATATTGTTCAATTGATTTTTCCCATTCTGAATAAAAGTTTCTTTTATTGATATCTTCTTAATGACAATTTAAAAAACTGATCCTTTGCCTAATTATGGTATCCTCTGATACCAGAAAAATTCAGAATTCATCGTCATAGCATACTAATTCTAATGTAGATAAACTGGCCTATCCCTTTTCTACAAGATGATATGAGAGAAACTCTAGATTTTTGAAAGTTATGGAAGTAGGATGCAAATTCTGGCAGTTCTTACTGAGAGGAAAAGGCTTCAAGAGTAGGGTTTTCATATGGAATGACATGTCTGAGGTATGGTCTGAGGGAGCCTTAGACTATATAAATGTGAAAATGATAATTAATAGAAGGCCATCCACTGGTTAAGGATTTTTGGCCACGATGCTTCATGAAAATAGCTGATGAGGTTTTAGGAATGAAATAATGAATTTCCTACTCCTGTGAAGAAAGAAACTACATTAAAGTCTTACAACATATTGAGCTGTCAGTTAATGGGAGAAGACAATATGCAAAAGAAAGCTGAAAAGGAATGGGGAACATACATAGTGAAAAGGCATTGTGGAGAAGAAAAAATACAAAAAATAAATATAGTAATAGAAATTAAAGAAGACCAAAACGAATGGGTAGGAAATGAGATGTTTTTAGTTTATTCATTTCAGACAAAGGAAAGTTCAAGTTTTCTTCAATAATATTGTCAAGGTCTTTTTGCAGTTTACCTAACTTTTTTTTTTAAACAAATTTATAGACAATATCATTTATTGCATACACACATTCATATGCATATATATGTATACATATATATAAAGTTATATGTTATACATATGTATAACTATACACATACATACATGCATAGAAAATATATTCGGTATTCAGAGAGAACTAAAATCTCTGGTGTGAGAATTTGGTGAGCCCTTTTAAGATCTGGTGTTCACCCGTCAACCAGTTCTTGCCTGTGGTGTCAAGAAGCTAAGCCTGCACAGTAGTTACACTTTGATAAAAAAAAAAAAAATCATCTTGTCAGATGAGCTAAACTAGGCTTTAAACCCATTAGTGAGTAGGGATATGTCTCACCCAAAGATGTAAAGACTTCCTCTAGTGGAATGAGCAGATAAAATTTGGTTTTAGTGGGCCTTGAAGGTGGCAAAAGCAGGTACTGTAGAATGCTTAGAGCTTAGTCAGACATCAAAGACATCAAAATTATTTACTACATACTATCCATTATCTTGCCATCTTGACTGTTGTCTCACCATTGGACTTCAATGACTCTGAAAGAGAGAATGAGACTGATGACTGTGCCATTTTGCCTTACTTTAATCCAATTTACATATAAGTGAAAACTTCAGCCATCATCCATTATTTTGTTGTTTTTCTATTTAACTGTTTTTCTATTTTACCTATCTTGAAGTCCTGTGGTGATGAATGAGTGCATCAGATGCTGATACACTGAGAGCTGTAGTCACAATCCTGAACACTGGTGGTCCAAGGCATAGATCATTTTCTCACTCAACAGAAGTAGCAGAGAAATTCAGCAGCCAAAGTGGGTGTCTGAGAAGCTTTTTATTTTTAGGGACCTCATTGCTCACCTTCTGACTTAAAGAAGGGAAAAGAGAAGGTGGTCTAAAAAATCTCTGCTTCACTAAACTGGCTTGCTTATGCCAGGCTGGGATTCAATTCTGTGGTCAAAACAAAAATATATATATATATATATATAAAATATTCATGAAGATGACTTCATTCACTTTCTATGGAATGTATACACACATAGACAACATGAAATCTATAAGATCTGAAAGATAAACAACTCTTGTAAGAGAACTCAGCAAGTACCACATCCAAATCACAGCCCTGAATAAAATAAGACTGGCAAATAAATTTTTGCTGAAGTTGGAATTGAATACACATTTTTCTGGAGTAGTTGTTGTGATGAGGAGTGTTTTGAAACTGGCATAAGTTTAGACAGCAAATGTATATGCCTTCCTAAATGAATGAATAATAGGTTAATTACAATGTGATTATCACTTGCAGGAAAGTACCAGGCCACTATCATCAGTGCATCTGCTCCTACCATGATGAACCTTAATGAGATCATCTAAAAATTTTATTTTATTTATTTATTTTTGCAGAGGCAATTGGGGTTAAGTGACTTGCCCAGGGTCACACAGCTAGGAAGTATTAAGTGTCTGAGACCATATTTGAACCCAGGTCTGCTTGACTTCAAGGCTGGTGCTCTATCCACTGCACCACTTAGCTACCCCTAAATAAAAATTTTATGAAGACCTGGAAGCTCTTATTATTAATGTGCTGAAATAAGACAAGTTTGTAATTCTGAGTGACTTTAACACTGGAACTGACACAGAATATCAGACATGGCAGAGAATCTTCAGAAGGAATAAAGTCAGAAACAGTAACAACAAAAATCACTTACTGCTGAAGACTTGTGAATTTTATGAACTTCTCATCACCATTACTATCTTCCAACATAAATACAACAAAATGCCATGGCCTTATCCTCAGAACAACTGGTATTTAATAGACTTCATTATAGTAAAAAAAAAAAAAAAAGAGAGAGAGAGAGAGAGATGGGCAGAATATGAGAAACATGAAGGTGATATATGACCCAGAGGGCTGGACCAATCATAGACTTATCCTCTTCAAGCTAAATATTAGCATGTAACAAAAACTATTAGGCAAGATGATTGTTCTGAGATCATTGGACATCCACAGATCAGAGTACTTCTTTGTCATGGATGGTTTATTGCTAAAGAAAGCTGAGTCAGCATATAATTAGCATATTTGCTCATCTGGCCTAAAATGCCCTCAAATACTGAGATTGATTTTATAAAAATGATGGGAGCTAAATGAAACAAAAGAGTTTGTCTCTAAGAAGGCAGTATTTAGCTCCATTAAAAGTAGAGAGCAAGTGAACCTTAGAGAGATGCAGGATTCTTGTCTTAGTAAAAAAGCAGATGAGATTAAGTTTTATGTTGATAGCAAAAATCAAAAGCATTTCTATAATGTCCTTAAGACTGTGGACCAAAGATTTTTGGTGCATCTTAATTACTGAATGTGGATAGAACTATATTGATTAGGGATAAAGATATGATCCTGGAGAGATGACATTATTCTCATCTCCTCTAGCTTTAGTTAATAAAAACTATTTTAATTGTATCCCCTCTTGTTATTTTACTTATTTGTCTTTCTCATGTTTTTTTTTTTTTTTTTGAATTCTTACTTTTTTTTTCTTTTGAAGAAATGATTTGAAAAATTTCTCCCCTTTACCCAAAAAGTTACCTTTTTTCCCATTGATAATTAAAGTAAAATGTGTTGGATATGTTATTTTGGAGGTATTTTAAAAATCCATAGTTAGTTCTTATAGTCAGAACTGACTTGCACAATTTCGATTGATTTTCTTTGTTAGTGTAAAGGGATACATAATAATAAAAATAATAAATACTTTAGTTCCTCTTGTGAAAGGGCAATGCAGAGAATAATATTGCTTCAATTCAGAAGTCATTAATCAAATCTTTGTGCATGAGCTGGGACAATGTGGCTGACATTCCTAATGGCATAACCTTGAGTTGTAGGCAAGGTAGCTTTACTTCAAAAGTTTGATATGAAATACTGATGGGGAACAATGATATATGTGGCTTTATTTTTGGGTTTTGGAAAAGTCCATATTCCAGATAGGATCTAAAACTAATGGTATGGGGTGGGATCTAGAATTCAGGGTATAATTTTAGGTCTGAAATATATTCATGATATAAGAATTGGAAGCATTTTCTCAAACAGTATACAGGACATCATGGGAGGAGAGGATTTTGGAAATAGGTACTTGATCATGAGTCTTTCTGGGGACTAGTTGGAGAAGTGAATATTTATTAGGGCTTAGGAGATGATTTGGACTTCAGAAGATGGAAAAAAGAAACAATTCAGGTCCAGATTGACCCTAGTGCTGGAATAGTGATAACTTGGTCTTCTATTTTTTTCTCTATCTCATTGGAGATATTCATAGATGGAAATAAAGTCTAATTAAATTGTCAATCATTTGTTTATTCATTTGAAAAATCTTCATTGGACATGACTTTTGATAGACCATAGTTTCTTCTTGGTTTTGTGAAATATTTAAGTTAATTATCATAAAAAAAAAAGAAGAAGTAAGAAAATTTGGTTCAATGTATACAAAATTATTTTCCTTGGATCTAGGAAATCCATGCTATATTGAAGGAAAGAATGATGTAGTGAAAAAAGAAATGTTTTCACAATCCTAGCCCCTCCCTACTTAACAAATACTATTACAAGCAGAAGTTGCAGAAAGAGATTAATCCTTTACTAAGCCTAAAGGGATAAGATTATCAAAGATACTTCCCACCCAAGATGGTGCTACCATCTACAATCTGGGAGTAGATACAGAAAGAAAAGACAACTTGGATGACACATCTAAGTCATTGATTCTCTTGGATCTGTTTCTGAGAGGGATGACAGAACAGCAAAACATGAAGATACATGTAAAGGACACATACTAAGAATCGTAAATCAAATTGTCTTACAGCAAGCTGTCTTGCTTATTACCTTTTCCTCCTCTCTTTGTATTTAGCCTTTCTATCTGTGCCTGTTTAGGTACTAAAGTTTCTTTTAAAAAAGAGTTTTATTTTTCACAATTCTTTCACTTCCTCATGTATTCTCTCTTCTCTTTATTACAAAGAATTGAAAAAGAAAAGGAAGGGACAAATTTCAGTGAAATTAGCCAACAAACCCATGAGTCTGTTAATATATAGAATGTTATATACCTATCCATACTACTTTAATAAAAAGGGTATGGGAGAACATTTTCTCATCTCTTCTTTGGACCAACTTCAACATTATAATTAAGCAATATCTGGTTTCTTTTATTATTGCTTCACTTTCCATTTACAATGATGCAGTCACTGAGTGTAATTTTTTAGTTTTGTTTATTAAATTTTGCATCTATTCATTTGAGTCTTCTTATGATTCTCTGAATTCTTCATATTCCTCATTTCTAAGGGCAAAGCAATATCCCATTAATACCACATACCACAATTTACTTAACCATCCCACAGCTGTTGGGCATCTATTTTATTTCTAATACTTTGTTAATAGAAAATATTAATTCTAATATTTCTAATACTATAAAAAATGCTACTCTAAATGAAGGGCTAATCTCTTACACCAAGATTGCCTGCATGGCTTTCTCTTCCTAAATTCCCTAGCTGAACATAGCTCTATGCTTGGGCAGAGATGCCAGAACTTATCCAGTGAAAAGGCCCCACCATCTGCTGCTTCCAAAGCACAGTTATGCCAGGTGCTTAGCTTCTACCTCCTACATGAATACTTTTCTGTTCTCCTGGGTTTTGGCTTTCTTTTATTCTTGAGATTATGCTGCTTTTCTTTTTATTTGCATTTTATTAACATCCTTGAGGTCAAAATCATTTTACAAATGAAAACACTAAGGTCAGGTAGGCTGAACGCATGTCATATCTCTGCAATAAAATGTATCCTTATTGAGTATAGTTACTATTTCATTTTCTTTTTGTATGCCCTATGCCTAACACAATGATTGGCATATAGTAGGTGTTTGATACATTTTTGCTGATTATTTAAATATAATTCTCATCAGTTGATCTGCCTTCCCCTTTAAGGGTTCCAAGTGAATTGGTAGTTGGAAGATTTGTCTTGTAGTCTTGACTTCCCAACTTTTTTATTCAGGTGAATTACTTGATGCAAATTATTTTAATTTCCTCTTTTATAAAATGGGGCAAACAACTGGATCCTTCTGTCCTTACCATTCTATGTTATATTACTAGCCTAATGACTATTTTGAGAAAGCACCAATCATCTAATCTCCAAGTCTCTGTGACTTAGAGCTTTAAGGACTTAAGCCTAAAACAGAATCATAGTTGCCTTTAATTACAATGCCAGTTTTAGATTTGCATTAGAAAACAACACTTCAAAGGCCTGATGACTTATGAGCATTTGCTCTTGGCTGTAAACTGGTAAATAAACAAAGTTTTTGCATGAGAGAGCAGTGACATTTTTGTAATTCTGGGGAAAAATACCCATCAATTTGAGCCTTTAATTATATAGAGGAAAAATCAAGATGTTGCATTTTGCAAGTCTCTCCCCTCACCCCCAATTTGTAACTGACAGATTGGTTTTAACATGTAGAAACTGGAAGACAACTCATCTTTTTTAAAAACAGCCTAATTGCATTTGGAACTTGAGGGAAATGGAAGATTCCAGGGTATTTTCATTTTGAAATTGGGGACAGCGCATGCACAGTTGTTTGTTTTCACACTTTATGAGAATGAATCACACCATGTCGACCGTGAGATTTAATTATGCATTTAGCAGAGAAACTGGATAGGCGCCAATGCAATATCTAAGCTACTAGAATTGCCCTGTACACAGCCCCTCCCAGTTTCCAGACACTAAGAACCTTTTCTAATAGGATGTTTAACGGAGAGGATGAACTGGCATAGATGAGATGCATCAAATCTCAGTGGAATGTTTCCGGTTGCAAACAAAACATTGATGTCAAAAGAAGGACATTTTTATAAAAGGAAGCAAAACTGCTGGACCTCTGGGCATAGAATCTAACTTTAATGGAAACAATTCAAGCAAAAGCTGTCATATTTGCTTGCAATCATAGTTTATTTTCTTCTACAACCATTGCAAAAATGAGCCCTAAATCCTAGAATAATAGACATTTTATTATGGTATTTAGATATAGCAAAGGGTGAGGAATTAATATTTAACATTTAATCTTGAATTTTGTTATGTTTAATAACATTGCTTAAAGTAAAATATAGTTCTAATTATCAAAGTATCTTAATTGCCTTTTTATTTTTTTTGTATTGAGCCTGTGATTTAATTGGTATAGGAAACTGCCAATGAATAAACTCCCTCTATACATAGTGATTGACATCTGCTGTACACATTCTTAGAGGACAGCTAAGAATACTGATGATTTCAGTGTTTTCCCCAGTGTTACACAACCATTTTGTAGAAGAAGCAAGATCTGAACTCAGGTCATTTTGACTGAGACATGATTCTCTATTCATTATGCTTTGATGCTACATACAATCTTTTTTAAATTTGTTTTTGGTTTTGCTTTTTTTCCTCTTTCGATATACAATTTAGGATTATTTTGTGCAGATGAAGTTTATAACAAGCTGAGATTCTTCTTCAGGCATGAGTTGGTCTAGGCTGCCCATGAAGTCCTTTTCTACTCTGAGATTCTAGATTCCTTAAAGATCTATATTCAAATCTCATTTATCTATCCATATTCAAGTTTACTTTTTTTAATAGCTAAGTGGCAAAAGTATTTCAAGTGTAAATTATCTGTGAAAGATTCATTAAGGATAATGAAATGGGTTGAGAGAGAATAATAATGATTAGGTTGTAAACCAAATTTACTTTCTGGGTTCTGTCTAAAAGCTCACATATCTATCCTCAAGATTTTTTTTATTCTTTCTTTTTTCCTTACATGGAATCCTAAAAGGAAGACATGTAAGCTGTTAGAATGAGACATAATGTAAGAAGCCAAAAATCATAGAATAGGAAGGGGTATCAGAGGCCATTTAATCAATTCCTGCCCCTCTCATTTTATAGGGGAGGAAAAAGGATTTTATGCAGGCTACCTGACTTAAAAACATATAGGTAGTAAATAGAGGAAAGATTTGAATTCAAACTCCTGGTATTAGGCCACAGTTCTCTTTTATTGTCCTGACTCAGTTTCCCTAATTATCCTGACCCAGTCCTGACTCAGTTTCTCTGCTTCAGTTTCTAATTATCAGCTCAAAGCTCAGTCCTACAAACCTCCCCTCCCTCTTTATCAGAATATTTGATAAGGATAAAAGATCTTATGTTTTAGCATATCAGAATGCCTCTCCCCATCCCAAGCTATCAGAATATCAGATATTGTCTTATCAAGATGCCTCTCTCCATGTCCCAGGTGTCTCCTCCTATTATGTCATCCCTATCCAGAAACTCATCCCACCCTGTCAGTGTCCGGTCCCACTCTCAGTATTCTGACTCCGCCCCTGCCTCAGTATACCCTCTGAGTCTGAGCCATGTGTATACATAGGTCATTGAGAACTCATATTGTTTTGCTGGATTCTTGGAAACGATAGTCTCATTCAGCCCTGGGACAAAACCATGGATCTCATTTAATAAATTATTAAATACTCTCTCATCTCTATCTTGCCTCAATTTCTCCAGCATTACACTGGTTCCCAAATAATTTTTTCATATTGTTCCACTAGACGTGCCATCTCTAGTTTCCCATTAACAAAGGATGAGCTATGGGAAAGCCATATTTTCCTGTTTTGAGTTTTTCAGTGTGTATAAATGGGATAAACTTACCATTGTATTGTGTGACTATATATTAAATGTATTTACCTTATCTATTGGCAACTGTCCATGTACTCAGATTTTTAATATTTCAAAAAGCATAACAACTAGCATTCAATTGCCTCAGCATAGTATTATTTGTCATCTCTGTGCCAGAATTTAACTATTCATCTATTATAAAGAGATAATTATATAACATTTGATTCACATAGGATTAGATATAATTCACCTTTCTTTGTTTTCCAGAAAATATATCTTTAGAAACCAGTTGGTATTAAGATACTATAGTTTTAGGAACCAAGAAATACTTGTAATTTTTGTTTTGTTTGTAGAAAATAATGTTTTGATAAATTTGTCATTTGTCATACCACTGCTTGTGTTCCATTAAACAACAATGTAAGCTCATTAAATATTATCATTTTAATTTTCATTGTCATAATCATGACCAACATAATATATGAACTAAACTAAATATCTCATGATAGTTTTTGTTTTATTTTTGCACTGACAGTAAACGTTTATAATACATTGGCAAAATTTATCTCTCTAGAATTTTGTAGTTAATTGAATTATGATCAGATTTTCTCACCGTAAGGGAGATAGACAAACCTATCTTTTCTAGTTAAAAAAAATAAAAACATTAAGGACATTGCACTTAAGTAATTTAACTTAATGTGATATCTATATGTATCTATTAACACACACACACACACACACACACACACACACACACACACACACACATCTTGATTCATATTGAATTCACTAAAGGTGAAAGATTATACTTAAAAAAAAAAAAAAAATCAAGGACTTGGGCCGCTAGGTGGTGCAGTGGATAGAGTACCCACCCTGAAGGTGGGACCTTCAGTTCAAATCTGACCTCAGACGCTTAACACTTCCAAGCTGTGTGACTCTGGACAAGTCACTCAAACTGTTTTAGTGCCTCTAGGAAAATTTATCATTCTGTTTTGGAAAGGAGAATTCAGAATGAAATTACTGTTTTAGACCCCCAAAAAGTGTACTTATGATCCTCTATGCCTCATTATGACATAGAGATGATCCAAGTTACTTAAAAGCTATAATAACAGAGTTTGAGCAATGGTAGGTTCTGCTCTTACTAGAAAGAGTCAGTTGCAATATATTATACAAACTACATAAGTTCAGAGAAGCTTATTGCCAAGATGACCACAGAGAGATTTTTTTGACTGGAAACCAAATGACACTGTACATGGAGGTTTTTACTTGGGATTAAGATGACCTGAGTTCAAATACTGCCTTAGATTGGTTAGTTGTGATTACTTTGGGGCTGTCACTTAACATTCATGTGCCTCATTTTGCTCATGTGCAAAATGAAACAGTTGTAATCAATAACCTTCAAGGTCCCTTCAAACTCTAAAACTGATTCTCATATAATTAATGACATTTAAATTATTTGTATAAGATTCTGATGAGTTCTTCCATATCTGAAATGTTGAAATCTAATTTAAAAAGTTTTTTTTTATGTAGGCCACCATCAGTAGGACATGCATTTCGAGTTGTTATAGTAGAATTGGAAAACTGATAGAGCTATGAGGAGACTTTTACATTCTTTTTATCAATTCAACCCCAAATCTTCATTTTAAAAATGTGTTCAAGGAAAGAAATGTATATGTCACTTGAGAAAAGCACGAAGCTAATTGCTTCTTATTTAGTTTATTATCAAGTACTTCTAAAATAAGCAAGCAGACCTTTATAGATAGCATCATGTATATAATGCTGCACAAGTAGACTAATACATGCATATTTTTCTCAAATATTTCAATACTATTAAGTCTATCATCCTTTGGAGACCTAGTTTACATTTTGAAAACTAGAGAATCTTGATTACAAAAATCCAGTTTTTGGTTACATTTTTGTCTTTTACAGGGTATCCCAAAAGTCTTAGTGTAGTTCTAAGTCATTAAAACTTAAATGCTTTAATACAAGTTAAAGATATTACAGCTTAAAACTGCACTAATACTTTTGGAACAACCTAGGTTTGTTAGAACCAAAGTATCAGAAGACATCATGTACATTACATGCATGCTAAACGGTTGAACTTCTTTGATGAAAAGTATGCTGAATTCTTTTCAATCCTAATTTTTCTTTAAAAACTTATAAAAAAGGATATATTTTAAATGATATTTGGGACAGTCTACAATATTAAAATATAGATCTATTAGTAAGTTAACAATTCCCATTAATTCAATTCATAGCTCAGTTTTCTATTCCTTTCTACATTTAACCATTGAGTTAGTGAATTAGAAGGATGTTCTGAATATTGCTAAATATTTCTGGGGTAAAAAAAAAAAAGAAATGAAATATGTTGAATTCCTTTATGAACTATTCTTCTCAGTCAGAAAAATGTTGTAGGTCTTTGAAATTTTAGTTATTCATATAAGGGAATTATTGCATTGAATAGGAGTTTTTTAAAGATTTCTCTCTTTAAGAAAAGAGATTGTCTTCTTCTCCCAATATTCAGTTAAAATAAGCACAACTTGGAAAATAACATAAAATACCTGTAGTTTAATCTGAGCTTTTCTCCATTTGTTAGACCCATGTTTTTCTAAGATGACCCAGCAGCTGTGCTGTGAAGAACCTTCACTCAAACACTCTCCTTTACGTATTTTTAAGATGCAACTTTTCTTAGTAATATTCCACTGTCTAATTTTAGTCAGATTGAGCTTTTTAATAATTTTTGGAAATCATAAGGAGTTCTTTATTTTCTTTTGAAAATTGGCCTTTTTGAAAGAGCTGGGACTTTGACTACATTTTTTTGAATGAAAGATGATGAGGAAAACTCAAATGACTTATTTCTGACATTAAGAATTGACAAAGTTGAGAGCAACAGCCAGCACACTGATCAGAAATGGAATTCAGCTGAACAAGCTGGAAAAATAGGACATCTTTTGATAAAGAGCAACATGAAATCTTATACTAGGGTTCAAAAATCAGTTGCACAAACATAATTTTGAAGTGTTTTTGTGTCTGGGTGCACATGTGTTTTTGGATGCATGTATATGTGCTTACATATATGTGTGTGTGTGCAGGCCTGCATGCATGTGCATATGTATGTGTGTGTGTAGAAGGAATGACACTAGACAACTGAGAAAGATGGAGTGCTAATCTATGAATTTTAGTGAACTTCAGACTCAGGCAATGATGGCAAAAAAAAAAAGATCTCATATTAATTAAGATGAACTAATAAGTTCACAGTGTCCAGAAATATGAAGTGATAGTCCCATTATACTCCATTTGGGTGGTCAGATTACTGCTGGACTATTAGCTTACATCCGGACACTTTCTTTTATTTATGCTTTCATTTGTTTATGAGGTTTTACTTTTGCCTTTTGCTCAGGATGGTACAGTTAGTGTCTGAAAGTAGATTTGAATTCAAGTCTTCCTAACTCCAGACCCAGTACTCTACCCATTGTGCCATCTAGCTGCCTCAAGTGTATGTTAAAATGGCCTCCATTTCTACTTGATTTCTACAATACTGGTGTAAATAAAATTCTTTATTTGTAGTTCCCTCCTCTCTATGTGGAGAGAAGGGGAAAATGCCTTCTTTGGATTTTTTTTCTAATAGCATAGAAAAAAAAACAATTTTTAAAATTCATTTTAAAATAATTTTGAGTTTCAAATTCTTTCCTTCAACTCCTTTCTCTCTTCTTCAAAAAAGCAAATAACTTGATATAGGTTATATATGTGCAACCATGCAACACATATTTCCATATTAGTCATACTTATAAAAGAAAACAAGTAAAAGAAATAAACAGGAAAAATAAAGAAGCTTTAAAATGTATACTTTGGTCTGCATTCAGATTCCATCAGTACTTTCTTTAAAGGTAAATAGTATTTTCATCATAAGTCCTTTGGAATTGCCTTAGTGCATTGTATTGCTGAAAATAGCTGAGTCATTCACAATTAATCATTGTGTAATATTGCTCTTGGGAAGTATGATACATCATTTCTTCTCATAAATTAAGATTAGTTAGTATGATTACTCAGAGTTTGTTTGCTTTTCATCATGGTTTTTTGTTTGTGTTATTTTAGTTATACATAATTTATATAATGATCTCCATATTGTTTCATTCATTCTGTACCAGTTAAATGATTTTCTCAATTTATGAGTACCAACTCTGGTTCTAATATATTCCCTTCAGAAAAAAAAATGGATACTCTATTTTAGAAAGAATATCAATAGCATGAAGCCATGTAGCACTGAGATTATGCCAAATGAAGATCTTGTGCAGGAACTCGTAATATTTAGACTAATGAAGAGAAGAGTTATTGGGAGAGAAGTTATGATGAGGTTAACTGTGTAATATATGACAGATGTATTCATGAATTTGAAGGAATATAGAGGAGAGTTATGTGACCATATGATTTGGAAGTAGAAAGAATATTAGTTCTCCAACTCTCATTTTACAGTTAAAGAAACTGGTCTGGAGAGACTGTGACTTTCTCAATATTACACAGGTAGTAAAAAACAAAACCATAATTTTAATGCAGGTCTTTAGATTCTAAATATAGTGTGTTATCTACTATACTGGGCTAGCTTTGCTTGGCTCTGAAGGACAAAACTAAGAGCAACATATGTAACAGTTTAGGGCAGTTTTATGTTCAAAGAAAAAAGAAAAAAAAAACTTTTCAAACCAAGTCATTCAAGATCAGAATATGCTGTCTTGCTTAAAGTTGTGATACTTAATACAGAGTGGTAATCTTAATCAGATTGTAAATTATCATGTGATAAAGATTTTAAACAGGGGATATCCCTTTAAAGTATGCATTATACTTAATAATAGATGATCTCTTCTGATTGTGAAATTCTATGATTATCATTTTGCTTGCTAGTCATCCCTTAATTTCAAGTAAAATTTCAAATTCAAGAATGAATGAAAAATAATTTATTATGTGCTTGCTAGGTACCTTTATCTGTGCTAAAAAACAAAAGTAAAGAATCTCTTTTCATAAGCAACTTATATTCTAATACAGGGAGACAAGTTATATATGGATTACAAGGAGGGGTGTTTTGGTTTGGAAAGAGGGATAGCAAGTGGACTTATCCTATAGAAAAGAAGAATGATATATATTTTCTAATAATATCAATAGTGATGGTTTGAACATGGTTCCACATCAACAAAGCAGCTGTGGCATGCATGGAATTAAAGTCAAAAGATTGTTTAGTAGTAAAGTGACTCATAGCCGAGGAATCTGCTGAAGTAGTGGTTTAGGTGAAGCCCTCATCAATCAAATCAGTTGGCTTTTATGGTTGGAATTCCAAATATGAGCAGAATAAGTGATTCCTTATACCCAGATCTCACACACACACACAAAAAGATACATCTTTCTTTTCTTTCATCTTATCCATTTTTGCTACCTGACAGAAATTTGGCTTCTGATACTCACTATGTAAAAAAAATCTGTGTTATAGTAACTCAAAAGTCAAGGTGAAATGAAGACTTGCTTTGTAGTGTTGTTATTACAATGAAGTTATGCAACATTGCTATTGATAATTGCAGTTTCAATAGATTAAATTAACAATATGTTGGTGAAATCTCCATCTCCAAAGACAAAAACCATGATATTCCCAAGGCAGCACTAGTAATGATCATGGGATCATAGCATTACAGCTAGAAGAGACCTTAGAGGTCATCTAGTCCAACCCCTTCATTTCACCGATGGCTAGTCTTTCAAGAAATGGTATTGATAATTGAACACAGTGCACGCAATCATTCTGGAAGCAATTGGAGGTCATGCCTCAGGCCTTTTAGCCTCAATAACATGCCTAGGAAATGGCAGTCAAAAGTACCATTATCTAGTATAAAGCACAGTGGTATGGGCTAATGGCTTGTTTGGCAGGTCCCTAATTCACTGGGCAGTATGAACTAAGAGGAATCCAAGGAAGGTGGATCATCAAAGAAGGATATAGAAAATGTAGCCTGGCATCAGAACTAAATGATCCAGGGCATATATAACTAGGCAGACCCTAGCATTTTGTCTTTTCTTCACTTTAAGAGCATGTAACTAATTTTAAGGATATAGTTTGACTTCAGAAATAGCTAGCTTGCTTTTATTTGTTATGTTTTCTTTTTTTTTTTTCTTTTCCATCCCAGTAATCTCCTCTTCCTGCCATTAAAAAAAGTTATTGTTTACATAAACATACTCTCTGTTAATACTAGCCTAAGGAAAAATCATTAAAAGTTTTGATAGAAAATAAAAATACAATTGCCACTCAAATAAAGGGCAATAATAAATAGTATCTTATTATCTAATTTTTTCTTCCTCTGACTCTTAACTAGAATATTCAGCTCCTTAAATTCCCAGATGGGTTTGTTTATGTATTTCTTAAAAATGGGATCATATTTTTCAAACAAGTTAACAGTAGCCATATTTTTTTTAAAGCAACAGTGTTCATCTCAGTGATTACTGCTTTAAGGAAACTGCTTGTTTTTGTTTCTAAAGATTTGCCTTTACTGTCAACAAAGATGTTAAGACAATGAGGTCATGTTTATGAAGTATCTAGAAAATCCTTGAAAAAAGATTTCCTGTAAAGATGGTATTGACACAAAAAATTACATGTAGCAGCAACAGATTGTTGTGATGTTTGCTCATCAGGTGTGGGGCCTCTTGGTCCAAAGACAAATACTCTGCTATTCCTGAGATACAAGCACAGTGATTTCCAGACCTTTACTATTCTAGGGGTTTTGTTACAAAATCAGTCAGTACAGTATTCTGTCCAAATATCATGTTTTAAGTCACACTATAAAAATGACACTCAAAATAGGACCTCCAGATGGTGAAACACCATCTTGTTTTAAAGTGAATAGTATCTCTTGTTAGGCATACAGAACTTAGTTTATGATCTTTGCTAAATTTTTACTTAGGATATAGGACTATGAAGCCCAGGTCATAGTTCTGATTCTTGAATGAATCAGGTTTACTTTGTTTATAGTCATTGACAGCAGCTCCTGAGAATTTTGTACGAATCAACTTTTGGGCACTATTTGGTTCTGAAACAGATCTTAACTATTCAAAAAATATTAACAACTCCTATGTGCAAGATATTTATTTTGGTTCAGATGACCAAAGATTAAGTTGGGGATTTGTGATTCAGTGACGCAATGACAGAAGTTGTCAAGAAGCATTTATTAAATTGTCACATGTCTTTGTTTTCAAGATAACTATGGTAAGGACACACATAGACATGGTATAGATGGGGTATTTGATGGGGTGCAGATTTTTAGTTCTCCCAATTCTTCACATTGGTGAATTAGGCAGATAGTGACAGCAACATGCATAGGAATTAGAAACATTGTCAAGCCATTTTCAATGCTACTCTCCTCGTTTTTTTTTTTTTTTTTTAACCTCAACTAAGAAAGTCATAGTTGTTTTAGCCAAATTATGAATCATGAAAGATTCTATTGTCTAATTTGGAATCTGAGAGGGCTGCATCTCTCTAAAAATGATACTCTCTTATAATACTACCTTTATCCTCTCTTTGGGTGTTAATGCTATAAAATTATAACTTGAGGGCATAGTTACACATTTTCAGTTTCTAAATATATCATGTGGCCTATTAGCTCATGAAGTATTAGTGCATGGAGGAGTATATTATATTTCACCTTTTGATTTACATTGTGACATAGCTCATGCAAGGCTGAGATGTATTATATAGCTAGTGATAAATCACATGGGTTTGGGGCAGCTAGATGGCACAGTGGATAGAACACCAGCCCTGAAGTCAGGAGGATCTGGTCTTAGACACTTAACACTTCCCAGCTGTGTGACCCTGGGCAAGTCACTTTTAGAAAGAAAAAAAAAGAAAGAATAAATGACATGGGATCTCATTTATACGGGAAAATGGGTGAGATGTCCATTACTCTAATTAAGAAAGCTACTTCTGTTCTACCTCTACTATTACTACTGTCACCACACTCACCACCATCATCATTTCTGCCACCACAGACACCACTACTCCTATACCTAATCCTATCATTATTACAAAAAAGAAAGCAATCAGGATCAAAACTAATCACCACCTGAAGTCACAATATTTGTAACATTTCTAATAAACTAACCACCAAGTACAGTCTGCCAGCCTGAACTATAGCATAATAACTTTGTGGAGGTTGGAGTAAATAATAAAATAAAAGCAAGCCAAAGAGAAAGAAGCAAAAAGAAGGAAATGGGAGATAAATGGAGGTTGGATACATAGCAAAGTCAGTTGAAATTGACCCATAGAACTCTGCCAATCTTAGTTGAATTTAGCGCAAATGACCTTTGCAGCTCCCCAGTAATATAAACAAGCACCAAAGTGGCAGTGATAGAATCCCCAGACTGGCCTGTGGCTACTCAAGATGTAGGAACAAGGATGGGGAAGCCTTCTCTCTATGGATTTTATTTTCATAGACAGAGGACTGGGATGAGGATCAGCAATGATGGGCTTCTTACTTTCCATATTCTCTCATGATGAAATGGAGAAGAAACCCATTATGCTGTTCTTCATTTTTTATTTCAGCAGATCATAACCATTTTTATAAGCCTTTCATTTTGTTAATGGGTGTTATTTTAAGGATTTTAATACAATGTGTATGTGTGTCAATATACAAAAATCTGACTGTCATTCAAATATGTTCCTTTTCTGCTTATTTTAATTCTATCAGTGAGATTAGAAACCAAAGGAGGACAAAATCTCAGAAAAAAAGATTCAAATTACTGAAGCTTATCTCTACATAATTGAGAATAAGATTACTAGCTGGTTCTTCAAGGACCTAAATACAACACTTATATGACATGAATCCCCCTCATTCTTGCTCTTCTGATGAGTTCCCTTGCTTCAAACTGGTTGGTCTAGGCCCGTAGGGGTCCTCAAACTACGGCCCGCGGGCCAGATTCAGCAACTGAGGACGTTTATCCCCCTCACCCGGGGCTATGAATTTTCTTTTTTTTAAAGATCCACAAAACAAAGTTTTTGTTTTTACTATAGTCCAGCCCTCCAACAGTCTCAGGGACTGAATTAGCCCCCTATTTAAAAAGTTTGAGGACTCCTTGAGAGTCACCATCACAAACTATCCCACGGTGCTAGAATCAGTCAAAAGTCTTGTTTCTTGTCCTTATTCCACAGGCAGAAAATAGTTTATGAGCAGCCTATTACATGCCAGACAACATACTAAGCACTGGGTAAAAGGTAAAAGGTAAAAAGCATTGTCTCCTCTTTAGGAGATCATTGTCTAAAAGGGGAAGATATTCACACACATGCACAAAAATCTATGTACAAATGAGCTAGATACAGAATATTGTTAAGGGACAGGTCAATTCTCTGAGAGCCTCCACAGCTGTGGATCATAACATTTGAAGAAGCTGCAGGGCAGCCTTTACTGACACAGGTGTTGAGGACTAGGAATGAGATAAATCAGAGGCAGAGGGAAGAGGAGGGAGGTCAGACAACACAATGGCCTCTCAATCAGAGAGGTCAGAGAACAGCAACTGCCTCTCAGTCTCCTTGTATCATCCTTTCACAAGAGGAGGTCCATTCTAGGTTGGACCTCCAAGCAGGCACTGTCAGGTGGCTCCCGTGTATTTCAGCAGTTCTCCTGTGTATTACAACAGAATACATTGGAAATAAAAAGTCACCAGAAGGCAGAATAATTAAGAGGAGTTGGGAAATGCTTCAGAATCCCTATCCATGATCTGAAATAAAGATCCCAGGAGCTCCATTACATACATCATATACTTCTGAGATCAGAATTGCTACCTCTGCTTTTATTTTTACTTCAGCTGAAACATAATAAATTTTGTTCCAGCATTTTATCTTTACTCTGTATGTGTCTCTGTGTCAAATATGTTTCTTATAAAGAACATATTGTAGGATTCTGTTTTTTAATCTACTCTGCTATTTGCTTCTGTTTTATGGGAGAGTTCATCCCTTTTACATTCACAATTATGATTACCAGCTCTGTATTTCCCTCTATCCTATTTTCTCCACTGTATATACTTTTGTTCTCTCTTTGAACTCTGTCCTCAAACATGTGTTTTAACTCTGCCCATCTCCTACCTTATCTCTTATCCCTTCTTTCCCTTCTCTTACTAGTGGGTTTTTTTTTTTTATATAGTTACCCACCTACTACCTTATCTTCTTTTCCATTAGCCCTTCTCTAGTGTTTAAATAATTTTTATAACCAACTGAAGGTTTAAGTAATTCTCTCTTAGAGCCAAAACTGATGAGATCAATATTCAAACAATGCTCATCCCTCTCTCTTTTATCCCTGGATTGTAATATGTCTTTCAAGCCTCTTGGCATGAACTAATACTCCCATTATAACTTCCCTTTCCATTTTTCCCATAACAATCCTTTTTCCATTCCTTATTGTCTTTTTTTTTTTTTTTTGATGTTATCACATCGGAATCTATTTACAATCACACCTTCAATCCATGTAATATCCCCCTTTGTCTGCTTTAATGTCAGATATAGTTCTTAAGAGTACATTATGAGAGGAGCCAAGATGGTAGAGAGCAGATGTGGCTTTCTGTGACCTCTTTCAACCTTCTCTGAAACCAACAACAGATTAAGCATCTAAAGTGTTTTTGAAGTGACATAATTCACAAATATTTGGAATACCACAAATTTTCAGAAGAAGATACTATGGAAGAACTTCAAAGCAAGTCTGTTTCAATTGAGCAGAAGTTGCTGAGCCCATACTAAAGCATAGATTCCAAGGCAGGAAGCTAGGTGTATAGCCAGGGCATTGCTGCATTGGCACATTGAGGAATCTGCTGCAAGGCTCTCAGGTTACTCTCACCTGATACAAATTTAGCAGATTTGCTGTGAAACACCCAAAGGAAAATTGAGAGATTCTGAGGTCTGGAAGAATGTGGGACCAGCCATGCTTACTCAGCCCCTTAAGTCAATTAGCAGACTGTCCCAAGATAAACTAAAGCAGGCAGACCTCACCTTTAAAAAATGAGCAAAAAAGCAAAACAAACTCTGACCATAAATAACTTTTAAAGTGAAAGAAAAGAACAGATCTCGAACCCTGAGGATCCTAAGGGCAAGCCAGCTCCAGAGGAGGCTCCAAAGGTCAACATGAGTTGGTCCCCATTTTACAAAGATCTCTTGGAAAAATTCAAAAAGGATCTCACAAGAGAGTTAGAAAAAATGGGGGGGAAATGAAATCTTTGCAAAAGGATATGGAAAAGGAAAACCAGCAATTAATATAGACTTGGTGAAATGGAAAAAGCATATAATTCTTACAAAATAGATATGAAAAAGAAATAAATTCATTGAAAAACAAAATCTGTGAAATGGGAAAACATGCAATGAACAAAAAACTTCATATAAAACTGCAATTGCCCTCATTCTAAAGGAGACAAAAAAGCTAACTGAAGAAAATAATTCACTAAAAATTGGAAATGAACAAATGGAAGTGAATGAATCAATGAGACTTCAAGAATCAGTTGAACAACCCCTCCCCACCCCCACCACCACCATGAAAAAAAAAATAGAAGAAAATGTAAAATGCAAAACAACTAATGTGAAAAATAGATCTGGGAGATATAATCGAAGAATTATTGGATTTCCTGAAATGATGAGAAAAAGAGCCTAGACATCATCCTTCAAGAAACCATCAAGGAAAACTGTCCAGGTGTCCTAGAACAACAGGGTAAAATAGACACTGAAAGAATTCACCAATCACCTCCTGAAAGAGACCCCAAAATGAAAACTCCCAAGAACATCGGAGCTAAATTTCAGAATTATCAAATCAAGGAGAAAATATTGCAAGGAGACAGAAGGAAACAATTCAAATATTGAGGAGCCACAATCAGGATTATCTGGGACTTAGCAGCTTCCACTTTAAAAGATCAAAGGGCATGGAATCTAATATTCTGAAAGGCAAAGAAACTTGGATTGCAGGCAAGAATCAACTATCTAGCAAAATTGAGAATCATCTTCTGGGGAAAAACATGAACATTCAATGAAACAGATGAATTTTAACTATTTTTGATGAAAAGAACAGAGCTGAATAGAAAATTTGATTTTCAATACAGAACTCAAGAGAAGCATAAAAAGGTAAAAATGAAAGAAAAATAACTTTTTTTTAAAGTAAAAAGCTTATATCCCTATATGGGAAGATGATATGTTTAAGACAACTTCTGAATCTCTGTTATGGGTATACTTAGAAGGCATGGCATAATTGGATTTTATTGTGATGATTTAAAAAAAAAAGAAATTAGAGGACAAACAGTAATTCTGCTGGAAGAAGAGGAAAACAGAGCCAAAATGGCATAAATTACATCTCATGAGGGGGCAAAAAAGACCTATTGGAAGGGAAAGAGGGGATGGAGATGAACATTGTGCCAACCTTACTCTCATCAGCTTAGGCTCAAAGAGAGATTATCAGACCGATTTAATTTCACAGAGAATCTTGTTTCACACTATAGGGAAGATCAATGAATTAGGCTTGCAACTAAAAAAGCTAGAAAAAGAACATATTAAAAACCTCAAATGCCATTTGAGGTTTTTAATATGTTCTTTTTCTAGCTTTTTTAGTTGCAAGCCTAATTCCAAAAATAAAAAGAAAGATTAATAAAATTGAAAGTAAGAAAACTATTGAATGAATAAATAAAATCAAGAGTTGGTTTTATGAAAAAAAATTAGAGAAATCTCTAGTTAATTTGATTAGAAAAAGGAAAGAAAAAAAATTAAATTATTAGTCTCAAAAACAAAAAGGGAGAACTTTCCACCTATGAAAAGGAAATTAGAGCAATAATTGAGAGTTATTTTGCCCTACTATATGTCAATAAATATGATAATTTTAGTGAAATGGAAAAATATCTACAAAAAAAAAAAAGATTGCCCAGATTAACAGAAGAGGAAATAAATTATTTAAATAGTCCAATTTTAGAAAAATAAATAGAACAAGCTGTTAATCAACCCTCTAAGAAAAAATCTCCAGGGCCAGATGGATTAACATGAGAATTCTACCAAACATTTAAAGAACAAATAACTCTAATACTATATAAACTATTTGAAAAAATAGGGGAAGAAGGAATCTACCAAATTCCTTTTAAGACATAGATTATAGTGCTATTACCTAAACCAGTTAGAATGGAAACAAAGAAAATTATAGACGAATTTCCCTAATTATTATTGATGCACATATCTTAAATAAAATATTAGCAAAGAGATTATAGAAAGTCATCTCCAGGATAATATACTATGAGCAAGTAGGATTTATACCAGGAATGCAGGGATGATTGAAAATAGGAAAAGCATTAGCATAATTGACTATATCAATAACCAAACTAACAAAAATCATGATTATCTCAATGGATGCAGAAAATGCATTTGATAAAAATACAATTCCCATTCTTATTAAAAATACTAGAGAGCATAGGAATAAATGGACTATTCCTTAAAATGATTAGTAGCATCTATAAATGGTTTTTTCTTTAAAATTGTCAGTATCATCTATTTAAAACCATCAACAAGCATCATGTGTAATGGGGACAAACTAGAACCATTCCCAATAAGATCAGGGGTGAAACAAGGCTACTCACTATCATCATTACTATTCATTATAGTATTCGAAATGTTAGCTTTGGTAATAAGAGAAGAAAAAGACATTAAAGGAATTAGAGTAGGTAATGAGGAAAGAAAATTATCACTCTTTGCAGATGATATGATGGCATATTTAGAGAATTCTAGAGAATCAACTAAAAAAATACTAGAAACAATACACAATTTTTAGCAAAGTTGCAGGATACAAAATAAATCCACAT
Source organism: Antechinus flavipes (assembly GCF_016432865.1). Lineage (NCBI taxonomy): Eukaryota > Metazoa > Chordata > Mammalia > Dasyuromorphia > Dasyuridae > Antechinus > Antechinus flavipes. The sequence continues at coordinate 239,943,014 of NC_067398.1, read as the reverse complement.
AAATCATCAGCCTTTTTATATATTACCAACAAAATCTAACAGCAAGAGATACAAAGAGAAATAGCATTTAAAATAACTGACAATATAAAATATTTGGGTCTACCTGCCAAGGCAAAGTCAAGAACTATATGAACATAACAACAAAACAATTTCCACACAAATAAAGTCAGATCTAATCAACTGGAAAAATATCAAGTTCTGATGGGTAGATCTAGCTGATATAATAAAAATGACAGTACTACCTAAATTAACCCATTTATTCAGTACCTTAACAATCAAACTCCCAAGAAATTATGTTATAGATCTAGAAAAAATAATATCAAAATTCATTTGGAAGAAGAAAAGGTCAAGAATTTCAAAAGAATTTATGGGAAAAATGCAAATGAAGGTGGCTTAGCTATACCAGATCTAAAAATATATTACAAAGCAGTGGTCATCAAAACCATTTGCTACTGGCTAAGAAACATAGTAGTTGATCAATACAATAGGTTAATTTCACAGGACAAAAAAATTCAATGACTATAGTAATGTAGTATTTGCCAAAGCTCCAAACCCCAGCTTTTGGGAAAAGAATTCTCTATTTAACAAAAAGTGTTGGGAAAATTAGAAACTAGTATGGCAGAAACTAGGCATTGATCCACATCTAACAACCTGTACCAAGACAAGGTCAAAAATGGGTTCATGATTTAGACATAAAGGGTGATATTAAAAACAAATCAAAAAAACAAAATATAATTTACTTCTCAAATCTGTGGAAAAGGAATGAATTTCTTGTCAAAGAAGAACTGGAAATCACTATTGAATAAAAAATAGGTAATTTTGATTATATTAAGTTAAAAAGTTTTTGTACAAACAAAACTAATGCAAACAAGATTAGAAGGGAAACAATAAATTGGGAAAACATTTTATGTTCAAAAGTTCTGATAAAGGCCTCATTTCTAAAATATATACACAATTAATTCAAATTTATAATAATACAAGCCACACTCCAATTGATAAATGATCAAAGGATATGAACAGATAATTTTCAGATGAAGAAATTAAAACCATTTCTAGTCATATGAAAAGGTGCTCTAAATCACTATTGATCAGAGAAATGCAAATTAAGAAAACTCTGAGGTAATATTACACACTTCTCAAATTGGCTAACATGACAAGAAAGGACAATTATGAATGTAGGAGAGGATGTGGGAAAAGTGGGACACTAATACATTTCTGGTGGAGTTGTGAAATAATCCAACCATTCTGGAGAGCATTTTGGAACTCTGCCTGAAGGACAATCAAACTGTGCATACACTTTAATCCAACAGTGTTTCTACTGGTTTTATATCCCAAAGAGATCTTAAAGGAGGGAAAGGGACCCACATGTGAAAAAAATGTTTGTGGTAGCCCTTTTTGTAGTGGCAAGAAACTGGATACTGAATAGCTGCCCATTGGTTGGAGAATAGCTGATTAAGTTTTTGGTATATGAATGTTATGGAATATTAATTTTTTTATAAGAAATGATCAACAGGATGATTTCAGAGAGGCCTGGAGAGACTTACATGAACTGATCCTAAGTGAAATGAGCACATCCAGGAGATCATGTTACATGGCAACAGCAAAATTATATGATGATCAATTCTGATGGACATAGCACTTCTCAACACTTAGATGATTCAGACTAGTTCCGATCATCTTGTCTTGAAGAGAGCTATCTATACCCAGAGAGAGGACTATGGGAACTGACTGTGAATCACAACATAGCATTCTCACTCTTTTTGTTGTTGTTTGCTTGCATTTTTTTTCTCATTTTTTCCTTATTAATTTGCAGCAAGATAAATCTCTAAATATATATGCATATATTGGACTTAACATGTATTTTTACTATGTTTAATATATATTGGATTATTTGCTATCTGGGGAGTTGGGGGCAGAATTGGAACACAGGGTTTTACAAGGGTTAATTTTGAAAAATAATCCAAGCATATATCTTGAAAATTAAAAAGCTTTAATAAAATAATAATAATGATAAAAGTTACAGATATTGTTTTTCCATCTAGGGATGTAAACAGTTTAACATCTAAATATGTATTTTCCCCTATTTAACTTCCTATGGTTCTCTTGAGTCCTGTGTTTGTAGATTAAATTTTCTGTTTAGTTCTGTTTTTTTTCAGTAGAGATAACTGAAAGTTTCTTACTTTATTGAAGCTCCATCTCCTCCTTTGAAAGATGATGCTCGGGGCAGCTAGGTGGCGCAGTGGATAGAGCACCAGCCCTGAAGTCAGGAGGACCCGAGTTCAAATCTGGTCTCAGACACTGTCTAGCTGTGTGACCCTGGGCAAGTCACTTAACCCCAATTGCCTCAGCCAAAAAAAAAAAAAAAAAAAAAGAAAGATGATGCTGTATCCCACTGGGTAGTTATTTCTTACTTATAACACTCTTGCCTTCAGGGATCTGGCATTCTATGGCCTCTGATCCTATATTGTAGAAGCAACAAAATCCTGGATAATCCTGATGATTGCTCCTTGATATTTGAACTGTTTTTGTCTGGCAGCTTGCAGTATTTTTTTCCCTTAGATTTTAGCAACAATGTTCTTGGGGTTTTCTTTGTGGGATCTGTTTTCAGAGATGATGGATGCATTCTTTCAATTAGTATTCAGTTAGTATTTACCCCTCTGTTTCTAGAATATTGAGGCAGTTTTTCTTAATGATCTCTTGTAGAATGTTATCCAGATCCTTTTTTTGATCATGGTCTTTAATTAGGTCAAGAATTTTAGAATTGCCTCTTCTGGACATATTTTCTGGCCCAGCTATTTTACCAATGAGATATTTCACATTTTCTTCCATTTTTTTCATTCTTTTTAATTTGTTTAATTGAGTCTTACTGTCTCACAAAATCATTAGCTTCCATTTTTCCTGTTCTAATTTTTAATGTGTGATTTTCTTTAGCTAGCTTTTGTATCTCTTTTTACTTTTTTTTTTCACTCAATTTTTCCCTTACTTTTCCAAACTGTTGACTCTCTTATGCATACTTCTCATTTCTTTTCTATTTTTTTCTTTTACCTCTCTTATTTCTCTTTTAAATTCTTTTATGAGAATTTCCAAGAAGCCTCTGTGGACTTGAGACCAATTTATCTTACTCTTGGAGATTTCTTCTGTGAACATTTTGTCCTCATCTGAGTTTGTTATTTGATCTGCCCTTTCGGTATAGTTGCTTTCTATGGTCATGGTTCTTTTCTGTTTTTTGCTCCTTTCCTTTCCTTTTCTTTTGACATTTTCTCTTTTTTTCACTTGTAAGGTAAAGCTGTCCCAAGCTTCCTAGGCAGCTCAGAGCCTTGACTTTGAGCACAGGGACCCTTTGTATACTGAGAGGATAGTTTGACTATTCTTTCCAGGAAACAGCCTATTTTCTCAGAGTTTGTCTTCTGAGCTAGTATTGGAAGGCTGCCTTTTTGATTTGTTCCTCTACTTATCCAGGATTGAAGTCCTTAGTTGTTTATGTGCTGCTTATGATTTCATCATAAGATGCTGTGCCACAGTGGGCACAAAATCCTTGTATGTTCAGACTATGATGTAGGCTTTTCAAAATCTGAACATGGGAAAACATGTTCCCTCTGGGCTGAAGGGTATTATACCTTACCCAGAGTTTCCCCACTATCTGTGGCCCTCTACAAGTTAGCTTTTTGATCTCCTTTTACATTTGGCCAATTGAACTTTTAAATGACTTGTTCTGTTCATTGGATTTTTTTTTTCCATTTTGCAAATAATGTTTTTCAAGGAATTGTTTTCTTTTTCCATTTCATCAAAACTATTTTTAAGGAGTGATTTTTTTCATATAATTTTTGTCTTTCCTTTTACACAGCTTTCACTTCCTTTTCCATTTTTTCTTCTCTCTTTTAAGATTATTTTTTAAAATTCTTCCAAGAGATCATTTTGAGATGGAGACCAACTTATATCACCCTTTGAGGCTTTATCTGGAGATGATTTGCCTTGAATGTCCTTTAGGTTTGAGTTCTGTTCTTCCCTGTCTATAAAAGTTATCTATATCCAGAGCTCTTTTTGGTTTTTTGCTCATTTTTAAAGGTTGAGATCTGCTTTTGGACAAAGAGGAGATTGCCCCAACTTTTCTTTACAGGTGACAGCAGCTTCACTTCAGGATAAGTGGTTTTTTCCCAACACCTATTAGTATTCTAGGATATTAGAACAGTTTTCTTTGATAATTTCTTGAAAGATGTTGTCTTGTTCCTCATTATGAATGTGACTTTCAGGTAGTCCAATCATTCTGATATTGTCTGTCTTAGATCTATTTTTCAGGTCATTTTCCACGAGGTTTTTTTTTTTTTTTTTAATATTTATTTTAAAATACTTTTATTTTTAAAATTTGAATTCCAAATTCTTCTCTCTCTCCAGCCCTTTCCCATTCATGGAGAAAACAATCAAAATGTTATCAACTATATCTGTGAAATCATGGAAAATGCATTTCCATTTTAGTCATTTAACACAGAAGCAAAAATAAAAAAGTGAGAAAATAATACTTCAATTTGTTCATTAGTTCTTTCTCTAGAGATACACTGATAGCATTTGGAATTGTCTTGGATCATCATCCTGGAAGAGATCTCATTCTGATTTTTTTGTTCAATCTGCTACACCAGAATTCATTCTGTGGTGTCATTTTACAGTTGTTTGTAAGAGAATGTTGAGAGAACTCTGCTGAAAGCTTTCTCTATTTTGCCGTTTTGGTTCAATCCTTGGAAGTCCACAGATTCACTTAGTGTTCTTCCCAGAGTTATCTTCTCCCAGAATTATCTTCTCTTAAGGATATCTTCTTCTACTATTCCCTGGCAGTGGATTGGTAGTTGGTCAAACTGAAAATGCTACACTGTTCTTCCACCTGTAGTCAAATTTACTACCCTGAAGGTAACCTTGATTAAAACAGAGTAGGTCTCATAGGTAGAGAAAGATGTCAAGTACTGTCTGTCATGTATAAACTTTCTCCATGCCTTGAAATCTTGTAATACTTTTCTCATTCTATTTACCATAATCCCATGAGGATCTTTAGCTTCATGATTCCCATCATTTTTGATCCTTTAGAACATAAAGGATACAGGAGAAAATTATACTTTTTGTATAGCAGGAAAATTTCAGTTATTTGATGAATGAATAATTGTCCTACAATCTAGTTCCTGTAAGAGAATATCAGGGACAAAATTAGCTTAGTTTTTTTTTTTCCCCCTCTGAGGGCTTTGATTATTTACTTACAATCTCTAATGCCCCAAATTATGTACTTGGAAAGCACATTGAACTTGAGTATATCTGGAATCAAGCATAACTAGATACCTCTCTGAATAGGATTAAATATAATATTTTTGCCAATTGTGATTGGCTTCAATTTATATGTTGGCTAGTTCTAAGACTAAAGTAGGATTTTACACCCAAAAAATGTTTAAAGAAAAGTAACAAAAAATTAAAGAAAAAAAATCTTTCCATAATAATTTCTGATCTTCAATAGTACTCTCCCTTCATATAGCTTCAGAAAGTGGGACTGACTATATTTGTAGGATTCCCATGTTCAGAAAGGTATTATTAATTACAAAATGTCTAATGTGCCATGTTCTAGGAAAAATGTAGTCTTGGATATGTACTTTAGACTGTGAAAAAACATAATTTTGCAATTAATATATCACATTATAGTCATTTAAAATGTTTGAAGAAAGCAAAAAGATTCAGAACTATTAAGATTTCATTAATATAATGGACTTTAAATTCTACCCCTTGTACATTTGTCCACTCTGTTTTCTGTGCCTTGAATGTCTTCCTTTTCCCTTTGGCTGTCACAATAGCTATGATTTTGCTGTCTTCTTAGCAAATAAAATGAATCAAAATGTTTATTAAGCCCTTACCATATACAAAATATTGTCTTAAATTCTGGGAATGAATAGAAAACAAAATTAAAATAAGATAGTTCTTATTCTCAAGGAATATACTCTTAGTTGGGAAAGATAAAATAAATTCATTAGCAGGGTAGAAGGAAAAACTTAAAAATTCTAACAATATGGAAGTGAAGTGGATAGTAAAGCCCAGGGATGCTAGTCTATCAATAAGTCAAATGATAGTGCCAGAGGTTTGGAGAACATAGATGGTGGTAAAATATAAAAGGAAAGACATTTTTTGATTCCTCTTTCATTCAAGGTATGTGAGTTCTCATATAATCCACAGAGCATCTAACCTACTATAGGCTGAGGAGGTGGTGAAGGAAGGGGAAAAGGAAAATGTGTCCCCAGTTGTCATGTTTTTTCTTATGGGGAACAAGGGACCAGAGGAATGAAAATGAGGAAAAAAAGAGCTATTAGAATTGGTTAGTCTTCCTGCCAGAACTCTTGGATGAACTCTTAGAGGCAGAAAGGAGGTTTAAGGTCACCTATTTCAAATTTTCTTAAACTATTCATGACCTTACAGGGGGTCATCTAACTGCATGCAGAGTCATGAAATTGTAATTTATTACCAGTAAATGTTTTCTTTGTATATCTATTATATGACCTATATACCTAGGGTTGCATAAAAATTTCTTAGGCAAAAAGGCATGATGAGTGGAAAAAATTTAAGAAGCTCTAACCTAGTTCGACCTCCCTTGAAGAAAAGCAATTGGCTCTACAATATCTCTAAAAGATGGCTATTCGAATTTAGTATGAAGATCTCCAGTGACTAGGAATAAAATACTGGGCTTTATAAATAGCACAGAAACTTGGAGCTGGATAGGATGTTGAAATTATCTACTTCAAATTCCCACTAAATCTAAAGAATTCATTATAGGTGGCAACCTAAACTCTCTCCTATCTCTTTACTCTAATAGAAGAACCGGGCAGCCACACAAACTCTTATAGGAAAGCATTTCCTTTTCCAGTAACTATTCGTTTTGAAGATAGGCATTACTTGAGATTCACATAAGTACAAGCTGATTCATTCATTCAGGCCATCATAGAATCAGAGAAAGAGATTTTGGGGATCATATTATCCATCTCTCTCATTTTTTAATTGAAGTAAATACATTTTTATACACTTTTATACACTGACATGTGCTTTGTGCTCACATAAAAGAGACTAAATGACTTAATAACTTTATTATACTTGTAACAGGGTGTAGGGCCACCATTTGAATGTGGCACTAATGAGGTCCTGAATGATGCTTTGGACCAAGAGAAACTAAAGGATTGATTGATCCCTGAGGAAAACAGGCAGAAGATATTGATAAAGATGAGATTAGCTTCATGGTTCCATCCTCTGGGGAGGTCCTATAGTTTGAAATCCAAGTTACGTCAAACTCCTGAGACCCATCCTCTACAGAGGTCTTGAGCAGTCTCACCTTGCCATGCCTTGGCAGAAAACCCAGTCATGTCCCTGAAGTTAAACTTTCCTTATAAAATCTACTTATGAGTCATACCATGGATGCTCCCTTCTTTTGGATTAATATATTGATCCACAGCACTCTGCCTCATGGGGTCTTTCCCCTTCCTCTTCTCCCATGCTGGTGAGGTTCAGAAGAGACCCCAAAAGGTTAGGGTTGCAGACAAGGCTTGACTCCTTGTCCAAGTCAAAGGGCAAAGTTTATTGGAACAGACTAAATTCCAAAAGAATTTAGCAGAGAACCAAGAAAAAGAAGTTCTTCAGGTCACTGATATGCTAATTTTATGGCCTAGAGGGAGAACTGAGGAATGATCTCAGGAATTTGGTTATCACTGACCAGCAGATTATGTACCTGGTAGTCAGCAATGTTTGTAGGACTGTTCTAAGGCCAGAATACTTTAGAATCATTGACAGATTGTCAGAACAATAGCACTCTAAGATTAGAAGGTCTCAGGATCGCTAATATATCTTCCCTAAAGTTTAAGGGAAGAAATATTATTATATTCCTATGTCAGAAGACTTTTACAATCATTGACTGACAGATTGTTAGAACAACATCACTCTAAGGTTGGGGGACTTCAGGATCACTGATTCCAAAGCCAGAAGACTTTAGAATCATTGACACATCAATAGAACAGAAGCACTCTAAAGTGGGGGAGCCTAATTACTGCTGTTTTCCCTAGAAGTTATATTGCATCATTTTATGCTCTCCAGCAGTTTGAACCACAAATTCATTTGGGACAAAGGGACAGAGATCTCATCTTCTGGAGCTGCTTCATGTTGATAAGGGGTGTAGAGCTGTCCCTGCCTAGTGGGGTCCAAACTGAGTAGGAAAGGCACCCAACTTGAAGATGGCAGCAGCAGCATTCAGGGGGGTGCTGAGGGTCAGAATCAGTTAGCTGATGGTATTCAAGTTGAAAAAATAGTTGGAAGTTCATAGCTTGAAGTGGGGAGGAAACAAATCTCACAAGCAGTTTAAAAATGCAGCGGCCAAATATGAGCAAAGAAAAAAAATAGAGTTAAATGGAGTTAATATGGGAGTTACTAGGAACAGTATCCCAGAACTCTATCCAGAGGAATTTTTTGGGGGGAGGGGGTAAATGAAGCTATCATGAATAAATACCAAAGAATATTTCTCCAATATCCCTGCATTTGTCTCCTAAAAGGAAAATGGTTAATGTGTAGAATGGCAGCATTATACACAATGAACGAAATGCTCAGGTAGCCTAGGGTGCAAGCAACATTATGTTTAAAAGGCATTAAGCATTGGGTAGAGAGGATAACATACAAAGTGGAGATAGTTAATCTTAAATGGGTTTGTTTTCCTTTAGCACAAACCTCTGAGCCTTCTCAGTCTTACAAGGGAAGGCTTTTACCCAATTAGTAAAGGTATACAAAAACCAAAAGCAGTTTGAAGCCTCTTGAGAAGAGACATATATGTAAAATCTAACTGCTAGTCCTCACCAAAATATGTACCCTTCCTCCAGATAAAAAAAAAAAAAATCAGATTGGGGGATTTAATAGTCTTTTCAGAATTTACTTGGGCACACACTGGGAAGAATCTGTTTAATTGTTTCTCCTAGCATGTGACCAGTGAAAATAAATTTCACAAGGAATTGGAGAACATTTTTTTCCCAAGTGAGTATCTTGGTGTAGGCCATAGAGAAGTTTCCACTGGCTGGCTTCTGGGATTAGAAGTTGGCCTGAAAGTGTTTGAAGGAGAAAAGGTATTCCCTCATTCTTTAGCAATGGTTTATTCCTGGGAGGCATGAAAGAGTGTAGGAATCAGGAAGGTGGAGAATTAAAGGTGCCACAGTCAGGGATAAACAAGCAAACCTTTTTCCCTTGGCCTGAAGCGAATTCTCCCTTCTGTTCTCTTTTACAAAACATTTATTTATTTTTGCTCTTAAAAGTCCCCTTTCTTTCCATATAGACCCATGAGTGTGCAAAATATGAAAGGCTTATTTGAAGTCAGTACAGATGTTCCCTCTCATTCTTTTCCCCAATTCCAAAGCCCTAGTGTGGGCAATGAGTTCAGCTTTCTGGAAAGAAGTTCTGGTGGGAGTAACTTAGACTCCAAGATGCTATTGAGAGTCACCACAGAATAACCTGCCTTCATTTCCCCATTTTTGAGAAAACTGGATCAATCTGTATACCATTTTCCATCTGGATTGTTGAGAACAATGTCCCTTTAGTTAGGTTGACTGGAGTAGACAGAATCTAAAGCTTCCTCACAATTATGAATAATGTCACCTGACTGTTATCAGGGATCAGGGTGCCAGGGTTGACAGTGTGGTACAGCTGGAGAGTCAAGTCAGAGTGTCTAGCAGGAGAGCCTGATATCTGATAAGCCTCCCACTAACAAGCCACAGATGACTTTTAGCTTCCAAAATACTCTGAACCTGGTGGAAGGTTCAGAGTTAGAATAGGGTCCCAGGGAGTGAGTCAAGATCCCTACAATCTGGGCCCTACCTTCTATCAACGTACAGAGTAAAAGGCAGCTGTTTCTTTGAGTAATTAAACAATATACTTTTAATGGTCATCTTTAAAGTTTGATGGATTTCCTCCTGAATTCAAGTAAACAATCTACTTACAAATATAGGAAGTATGATCAAGTTTAGGATTTTTTTTTTTTGACATCTGATAGAAATCTTTAAGAAGATATTTTCAACTTTGCTAGTGCCTTTAGGAGAAGTTAATTTGCATCCTTAAAGTTTTTAAAACTTCTTCCCTCATTTTAAAAATTCCATGTAAAGTACTTGCTGACTGCCTCTTTTTTTCAGCTATTCACCCTTGAGGTGTGTTACCGAGGCTGTGAAGTTGGCTATGTTAGGTGTAGAGTTTATGAATATGAAAAGCTAGAAATTTGCATGATTGTTGTGTATCTGTCATTGAAATTCTCTTTTGTTTGAGCACAAAGCATGTATCAATGTATGAAACAATTAATGAACCCCAATTCATTGAAAAGAAAAAATGAAAAAAGACTAAAGTAGGACTATAACTTCTCAAAGTACTTCATATTCTGACACCAAATTCATTTGTGAAGATAAAATGTCAACATCAATGAAGCTTTCAGAACTCTTTGCTTCTGTCTCCAGTCTTTTGCACTTTTTGTAAGTATATATCAAAACAATGAGATGTAATATTTTGCTTTTAATTTTCTTTCTTTTATTTTAAGTGAAAGGCTCAAAAAGACAGAAAGCCTCAATTATGAAATTGAAACTTACCATGGAAAAGCACTTTAAGGGCATTGGGAAGCATCTGGCAAACAAATTGTTTAGGACAAAAAGACCTACTCAAATTGCCGACTACAGAGATCACTCATAGAAAGCAGAATTATTTATTAGAATCTCGAGAAGCGGACCCCATCCTGGTCTGTGAGCAAAATTTCACAGCAGGATAGGGCCAGAGCCTTGAAAATGCTTGCAGCTTTTATACATTTCAGACAAAGAACCTCCAAAATCCCACCCTCTATATGTTGTGATTGGTCACATAAATCTACTGTTCCTCTAGTTGGTCAGTGGAATGTAGTAGACAAGGTGATATACAGCTTCTTCAGCCACATAGTCCCGGCCTTATCTAAAATCATTTGACTTCGGAGAAGCCGAAACTGAGGCCTATAAGGCTTGATCTACTTTAGAATCTGTAAGTTCTTCACCTTTTCCCACACAAAATATAAAGTAAGAACCAAAGAAGGAAATAAGCATTTATTAAGTACTTGCAATAGACCAGGCACTGTGCTAGTACTTTAAAAATATTATCTCATTTGATCTTCACAACAACTATGGGAGGTGAACACTATTGTTTTCCTCCATATTATAATTGAGGAAATAGTAAGACAGGGGTTAGATAACTTGCTTAGGGACACACATCTACTAAACATCTGAGGAGAACTGAGTTCTTCCTTGACTACAGGATCAATGCTCTATGCTTTGCACCACCTAGTTGCCTATAATGGTAGCTATAAATAAAGGCAGAGCCAAAGGCCTGATATTTTCTATTCACCTATGTATAATTTGATTTCACAGAATGAATGTTATTATTATGCAACCATTTAAAAATGCATGCAAGAGGAAAAACAAACAAAACCCTAAATCAAAAAACATGAATGTAATCGGTGCAGAAAGTCCATTGAGCTTACCGTTAGGTTCTGTTCTGCTTTTAGCATAAATGTAGCTAGAAAGTGACCTTTAAAAAAAAAATGAGTCTTATAGCAAACCATAGTGGAAAGTATACTGGCCAAAAGTTTTACTATTTGATCTGCCATTTTTAGTACTTAATATATGCTTTTAGGCAACCTAATATTTTTTAATCTCATTCCTCATTTATGACATGGAAATCATATTCCCTGTACTGCCACCTTACAGAATTCATAGATTCATAGATTGTGAGCTAGTGGCTAGTAAGTCCAACCTCTGTTTTGTAAAGGAAACTAAGGTACAGAATATTTAATTGCACTTCCTAGCTGTGAGAATGGAGCAAGACATCATGGGTGAAATAACCAAAAACTGTGTAGTATCACATGTATGATATAGAAGTACTAAATTGGAATATGGACTAACCACTGAACTTAGAGTTAATAAGACCTTAGATAAAATTCTACCTCAGATAGTTAGTAGCTGTTTGTTCTTTGTAATCAAAGAAGACCATGACACCAGGGAGATGATGCCATGATATGCTCATGAATTAAATTCAAGTGAGGGAAAACTGTGCAAGGTTACTTGTCTCACTTTCTCCTTCAGTACCATCTGAGTCCAGTGATCAGATATGAATCAGGAATACTGCAGATGGCTCTGGGATTCAGTGAGAGAAGTTGGTCTTTTAAGCAAAGTTAAAGATCCTTTAACAAGTATTAGTTTGACTGAAGCCATACTCATTCAGTGATTAAGGATAGGTAACAATTGAGGCAAAGAATGGCCTCTTTGCCCTAGTCCAAACAAAAGAAAAAAAGATAACAAATCCAGAAGGGGAAGACTCAGGATTTCTGGCTAAAACAGAAATAATTGTTAGTTTTATTTGATTTAAATCAATTAGGACCCAAACAATGACCAATTATAGCTTGGGACCTATTGTTGACCAATCAATGAGAATCAGAGTCATTTGACTTTGAGGAATGATTCTCAAGAAAGATATCTAGCTAGTAAACCCCAAAATATCTTGTGGGGCAGTTCAGCAAGCAAAAAATAAGTTTTTTAAGTGTATCCACTAAAAAAGGCATGATACTTTTCCAGAGGGAAAGAAGGAAAAAGATAGGAAGGAAGGAAAAAAGGAAGGAAGGAAGGAAGGAAGGAAGGAAAAATGGAAGAAAGGAAAAGATAAAGAGAAGGAAAGAAAGTAAATGTGGGAGAAAGGAAAAAAGGGAGGGAAGGACAAAGAGGGGGAAAGAGGGAGAGAAGGAAAGAAAGAGTTCCCAACTGACTAGTTCTGGTTGGGTCCCCAATGGGGCAGCTCTACTCACAGAGGTTATTATTTGTGACCAATGGATATGCCATTTAACCTTCCTCAGCATCAGTTTTCTCATCTATGAAATGAGGTTTTGATGATCAAACGATATGTGAGGAAAGTTATTCACCTAATATTTTTTATAGCTTTCTTTGAGTAGGATAAATGGAGGGTAGGACTAGACCTGTGACTTCATTCATGAGAAGTAAAGTGACTTGCCCAGAGATTGATAGCTAGTATGAATCAGAGGCAGGACTCAAACTCACCTGAGTTTGTCAGGTAACAAATTGCAATTTTTTAGGAATATCTGACATGAACACCACCTATTTATCCACTGACCTACTGTTTTTCATATATTGAAGATATAATTGTTATATATACATTGATTTATGTTAGCATAATAGATTCACACACACACACATATATAATATACATACACTTGTGAATCTTATTCATTATTCCAATTATTTTTCCCCAATACATATATAAGATATAGAGATACACACACACACACACACACATTTGTATGTATAAACAGTTATATATGTCTATATATATAATTTATATATATATATATATATATACATATATATATATATATATAATGTCTAGAAATGTGTATATACATATGTATACATATATGGATACATGTGTGCATGCATATATGGAAGCCAGTAGTATAGTGTATAAATTATTGGACTTGGAATCATTAAGACCTAAGTTCATTTGTGGGCTCAGCTACTTACTAAGTGTGTGACCCTGCTAAAGGATTAAATGAAGTACTATATGTAAAAGTGATTTGCAAATTTTAAAAAATGTGATCATTGATGATGATGATGTTGCTTTAAAAAGTTACCATTGAAGAACTTTAAGGAATGAAGGTAAAAGATGCTATTTAGATAACTGCATATTAGAAGAATTGTTGTTTGGTCCCCTGGCCAGAATAAAGTATGACATAATGATGGCAATCACAATGCTCTATTGATATTCTTGTGATATCAAGAGAAAGTGAGGAACACCATTAGAATACAGAGTGGATGATGAATAGTCAAAATACATAATATCATGGATGGATCTATATATGAAAAATGGATAGGACTGGATGGATTTTGATCTGCATCATTGGATGGAACCAATGAAATTCAGATTCATCTGAATATCAGTCTAGATTCTTCAAATCTTACAACATTAATTTATGCATATATTTGAATCCCCAGGTACAAAGAGATTAAGTGACTTGCCCAATTTCATACCAGTAATGTCTGAGATAGATTTGAACCACTCTTTATGTTTCCAAATCCAATGACTTATCCAATATGTGGTAGTGAGTCAGGATTTACAGAAAGGTAATTATATAAATAAAATCAAATATCTATCTGTTCAAGTTGACTGATGGCAACTTTAGAGATGCATTCTATTGACTTGTACTTCAAATAATCAAGGAATCATGATATTCCTTTTGCCAGTGCATCTCCCAGCTCTTCCTAAATTTATAGACTTCATGAGAAAGACATATCTTCCAATAGCTTTTTATTCACAGCATTCTGCCAACACATAACTAGAAAGGGAGTAGTCACTGGGAAGACATAGAAATCCATTCTGTAAGTAGTTGCCACTGTATCTTTCTCTAATTCCTCTCTTCTACTAAACTGCTCTCCAGAATACCTATCTTAGAATTATAATTCCAGTACTTCCTAGCTATCTGACTTGGGAAATGCAACTTGTATGAGCCTTTTCTGAAGAAAAAAAAAAAAAAAGGTCAGTATTCGCATTACTTTCTTTTCTGGTCTTTGTGAAGAAAACTAACTAAAAATTTTAAAGACAGATGGAAATGTGAATTAAAGATATACTTACGGCTATCAATAAAGACAGCATCGTGCATGGATAGAGACTAGGCTTTGGCATGAGGAAGATCTGTTCTTAAATCCTATTGTCTATGTGACTCTCAAATAATTTAAAACATTAGTTCTCTAGAGACTCTTTAAAAGAAAGGTTTTTAATTGTTTTGTGTGTGTCATGTATACCTTGGGTGGTCTGATGAAGCCCATGATCCCCTTCTTATAATGTTTTATCAAACATAAAATAAAATCCATAAGATTACAAAGAAAGCCAATTATATTCAAATTATATTCAAAAATTTGAATATATTTTCTAACATACACACTCATGCATATATATGCACATATGGTATACACATGCATACATTTACATATGCATTCAAAATTGTCTTTAAAAAACTCTATACATTTACCGTATTTCCCTGATAATAAGACCTATCCCGAAAATAAGCCCTCCCCTTACTATGTAAGATTCCTCTAAAATAAGCCCTCCCCCGAAAATAAGCCCTATTGAAATTGCTACTGTAGTGAAGGTGATCCCCTGCGCTACGTGCTACATTACGGTACCCTCTGTATGCACTGTTCCCCCCCTCCCCCCCGGATGAAACGCACACCGTGCTCCGAGCTGCATCCAATCAGAGCTGCAGCAGTGAGCGCATCATCCTGTTCTTCCCCAGTGATTTGCTGGCTGGAGCCATTGAGAGCAGTGCCACGGAGGAGAGCTGAGGCAGGACAACATAAAAACCTGGTATGTAAGCGGGAGTGAGGGGGCATGATGGAGGATAAAAGGGGCACGATGGAAGATAAACTCAGGGGGCATGATGGAGGATAGAAGGAGCACTCAGACAGCACTCACCACGCTAAAGAAATGAAGAACTTCCTTGCAGAGAGAAGAATAGATCAAGTAATGATTCCTGCAGGAATGACTGCCTATCTCTAGACCCTTGATATTGCAATAAACAAGCCATTCAAGGACCATTTGCGCATGAAAGTCAATGACTACATTGAAAATAGAATGGAAAGAAATCAGCGTGGAAACTTTGTGAAGCCCTGTCTGCAAGAAGTCGTGACTTGGGTGAAGAAGTCATGGGATAAAATTACTGACAGCTGTGTCGCCAAGGCATTACGAGCAGGTTACCTGGACAAGACATGTTCATTTAAAGAGAGCTATATTGCTGGACATGACAGATTGGGTCCACTTCTTCTGAAGGAAATAGAGGCACAAGACATACAGGACGGAATTCAGGATATGGACACTTATGATGATGTTGTTGAAGAAGATGACATGATCATTATTGAATAAAGGTACTTTTTTTGGTTCACATTTACCTGTTTATTAAAATTGCTGTCAATATTCATTAAAATAAGCCCTCCCCTGAAAATAAGCCCTCTGGTGGTTTTTTTTTTTTTTTTTTTTTTGGTCCAAAAAAATAATAAGACAGTGTCTTATTATCGGGGAAACAAGGTATGACTATATATTGCAGTACAGGTACTGAATTACATCAGTGTTGTTCCCTACGCCATTGAGAACATAGGTTCAATTCTTATCCAGTCCTATCTTATCCTTCCCTTTCTTATATTCATCCTCCTCCTCATATTATTATTATTAATTAGTTTATTATAGATTTATTTGCACTATACACATTATAACTTTGAAAATAATTATTTCTCCCCTGTAAAGATTTCTCACATTCTCAGGCACTATCCACCTCACTAATATAAGAATGTGCCACTTCTAAAACTGTGATAAGACTTAAAGGAGGTATGTTACCCAAGGTAGATCTGATATTTTGATTTTTTTTTCTTTAAATCATGTAGGGTTTGTGAGAGATCAAGGAAATGGGTTTACTTTATCTTTTGGACTTTTGAAAAGATTAGCTATTGATATAGGAAATCCTGGCATTTTTTTGACCTGTGAATAGAGAGAATTATGGGCTATTTTCATCTGATTCTTATCTTTGAAACTTGGTGAACTTTGAAGAAAATCATATGACTTAATATCCAGAAAAAAAAAAAACTTGTAGAAACACACAGAGGTATATATTATAAAAACATTTTGTTTTGGCTCAATGATGATATAATCTGGAAAAGATTTTCTTAAGCCACTTTTGTCTGAAAACAAAACAACAAAAACAAAAAATTCAGAAATGTTTTTGATCATAATTTTCTTAAGTCACTTAATATCAGAATGTCTGTAAAAATACTAATAAATTGCCCCTAAGAAACATGAGTCATTATTTTCAATAATATCCTTTTAAAAACTAGGTTTATGATTTATGAAAGGAGTTTTTTTCTCCTTGATCCTATTGTCATGTATTATTTTTCTTTCTTTCTCTCCTTTCTTACTTTCTTTCTCTCCTTTCTTTCTTTCTTTCTTTTTTTTTTCTTTCTATAACAGAGAGAAGTGTATGTTATAATTGAAGCAGCCAATGGTGAAAAATGCAGAGTTGAAGAGAAATAAGTGCATAGGAACTGTCTTGTTTTCTTATATTTATATCTTCACCTCTTAGGACTATCATATCTCTATCTTTCTACCTGTATTTCTAATCACTTTCATCTCTACTTACAGATAAGTAAGCATATCTTTAGACATATATCTAGATACAAAAGTAAATAGAGAGATAAATATCTCTCTATATAAAATCTGTGTGTGTGTGTGTGTGTGTGTGTGTGTGTGTGTGTGTGTATAATATTCTACTTCTATCTCTGGAATCTGGAAGATCTGTGTCCAAATATAGCCTCAGACAGTCCTTAGCTATGTGACTCTGAATAAGTTAGCTTTAATTTCCTCATCTGTAAAATGAGGATAATAATAATAATACCTATTTCCCAGGGCTATTGTAAAGATAAAATGAAATAATTACAAAATGCTTTGCAAATCTTAAAATACCATGTGAATGCTAGTGTGTGTATGTGTGTGTGTGTGTGTGTGTGTATCTCTCTCTCTCTCTCTATATATATATATGTATATATCTATATACATATACACACATACATACAAATACACATATATACACATATATTACACACATATATATTTGTACACAATACTTAAAATAGTAAGCACTTAATAAATGCTGTTTTCTTATTTCCTTTCTCTCCTCTAGATAAAAATATGTGATTCCTTCAACTTTTCTTATATAACAAGAACTCAGGGTTCTTCACTATCCTTTAGGCAGCTTCTCACTGATCAGTGATCTTCTTAAACTGTAGCACCCATAAATAAACGCAATACTGTATATGAGGTTCAAATAGGAAAGCTCACAATGGGAATTTTATTACCTTCTTCCTGGAAACTATAAGTCTCTCAGTGTAGACCAATTACATTGACATGACAGTGTACTACCAGTACATTGATGACTCATATTGAATCTAAAGTCCATTAAATCCCCTAGATCTTTTTCCAAAACAACTGCTGTATAACTATGCATTTATGATCTTGTATTCATGATGTTGATTTCTGTGACCAGTTGTAGGAGCTTATACATATCCCCACTGAATTCCATCTTATTAAATTTGGCCCAATGCTCTATCCTATCCAGGTCTTTTGGGAAACTGTTTCTGTCATTCAGTATATTAATTTTTCTTCTTAGTTTTGTGACATCTGCAAATTTGATGAGCATACCATCTGTCTTCTGTACACTTCACTGATAAAAAAGTTAAACATCACAGGCCTAAACAGACATATCTGGGCATACTCTAACAGACTTTTGCCATGTTGACATTAACAACTACTTTTTCAGATTGGTCATCCAAAAACTTCTGAATATATCTACTTTTATTATAGTCTATTCAACAATGCCATCTACTTCATAATAATTCAATTTGATACATATACTGTATCAAAAGCTTGCAAAAATCTGGGGGCACACTATATTCATACTATTGCCTTCATCTAATAATTTTAATAGCCTGTTAAAGTAAAAAGGAAATGAGATTAGACTACCATAATTTATTTTTGAGGCAGCCCTGCTGGTACTTCATAACCATTTTCTAAACTTTTCATTTCTAAACTTTAATGTATGATCTAAAATTTCCCCAGAATTTCAAGTTAAACTCACTGGCCAATAGTTTTCAGACTGTCTTCTCTCTATACTTTAAGAAAATTGGATCAACATTTGCCTTTTTTCAATATTTTGGCACCTTTCTGGCTTTACGTGAACTTTCAAAGGTTCAGTGGTGTAGCAATAATTTTGCCTTTTTTGGGGGGGGGTAACTAATGGACTATATCATTAGTATAGTCTTGAGTTGAATTCTTCTATGCAAGTGGATGTTTTCTTATGATTTTCTTAATGACCTTGGGTATTGACTCCTTGTTAGTTTTTTTTTTTTTCTTTGATCACTTAAAGGACAAAGACTTTTAGCAAAGAAAACAAAAGCCAAGTGAAAATCAATTAACTTTGTCTTCTCTTTTTGGTCATGCATTATGATGCTATTCACAGCAAGCAAAGACTCTATCACTTCTTTGATCCTCTTATATTTCCAAATAATAGTTTAGGCAAAAAGTAAAACACTATTCACAATCTCATGTACCATCCTTAGCTTATTGAGCTTTCACATCCCTAATACTATTTTTACAGGACCATGCCTCATTTATATTAATTGTCTATAATCTTGTTTCACTTACATTTTCTGTAATTTTCTTCCTTCTTTCCTTTCTTCCTTCCTTTCTTCTTTCCTTCCTTCCTTCCTTCTTTCCTTCCTTCCTTCCTTCCTTCTTTCTTTCCTTCCTTCCTTCCTTCCTTCCTTCCTTCCTTCCTTCTTTCCTTCTTTTTTCCTCTCCCTTCCTTCCTTACTTCTTTCTTTCTTTCTCTTGATTGATTATCTTCCTGAGCATTCATAAGCATCTTCAGACAAATCCTATTTTTCCTTCTCAAAATTTCTATATATGACTTCAGAATTTCATTCAAAGTATCTTTCACTCTATATGACATCTTCCCCTGCTGTATTTCACATCATGGCATCCTACTTATTTTTCCTTTGATCTTTTAAGAAGGTACTTGCCCTATTCATAGGGAATATCTTAGCCTAAATCACTTGGTTTTCATACTCTAGGAGGGATTGGTTGCTTTACTGTGTTAGCATAAGTTTTAGCACCACAATGTTTCTTTTCTGTTATTAAAAAGCAGGTCAAGAAGTGAGGAGCCAAGATGGCAAAGAGAAGGTGGGAAGTTGCCTGAGCTCTCCCCAGTTGCCCTTGAAAACAATATTAAACTAAACCACTAAACAGATTCTGGAGTGACAGATTCTACAGAGACAAAGTGAAACAATTTTCCAACTTAAGATAATTTATAAGGATTTCAGGAAAAGTCTGTCTTATTTGGGTAAAAGGGGAGTGTAGCTCAGCACAAGTATAGTGCTGGTAAGCCTGTGGGAGACTCTTAGCACAGCACAAATAAGCACCTGAAATCCCTTGATCCTATTTCAACAGGACAGTGGCACAGCAGGCCAGTAGTGGAGCTTTCAGCCCCAATATAGAAGACAATTTCTCACCCCCAGAAAGCAGGCAGCAATAAGTGAAATTAGGCTGGATTATTCCAGCTCAGTAACAAAGCTGCCAATATCCAAGGCCCCAGAACTCAAAGCCACTTCTCTTGCCCATGCCCCATCCCCTGCACAAGAACCTTGGGATAGTAACTTCTGAAACCTAGGAGCAGAGCTCAACATTAAAATCCAAGAAGCAGGCAAAAATGATCAAGAAACAACAACAACAAAAGACTCTTGACCACAGAAATCTACTACAGTGACAGGAAAGATCAAAATACCAAATACAGAAGAGGAGAAAATGCCTGTATGCAAAATATCAAGCAAGGGGGGGTTATGAATTCATCTTAAGGGCAAAAATCTATTTTAGAAGAGCTCAAAAAGGATTTTTAAAATGAAATAAGAGATGTGGAAGAAAAATTGGGGAAAGAAATGAGAAGTGTGTAAGAAAAAACAACAACCAAGAAAAGGTAGGATAAGCATTGAATAAAGAAAACAATTCCATTAAATATCCAATTGGCCAAATTTTTAAAAAGTCCACTGAAGAAAACATTACTTTAAAAGTAGAGTTAGCCAAATGGAAAAGGAAGTACAAAACCTAACTAAAGAAAATCATTTCTTAAAAATCAGATTTGGGCAATTTGAAGCTAATGACCCTATGAAATATCAAGAATCAGTCAAACAAATTTTTTTTAAAATTAAAAAAAAGAAGAAAATGTAAAATAGCTCATTGGAAAAAGAACTGACCTAGAAAACAGATTCAGGAGGGACAATTTAAAAAAATTGATTATTAGATATCCATGATCAAAAAAAAAAAAAAAAAAAAAAGAGCCTGGATAGCATCTTTCAAAACTTATTGAGGAAAACTGTTACAATATTCTAGAAACCAGTTAATGAAAACATCTACTGATCACTTCCTGAAAGAGATCCTAAAATGAAAAATCCAAGGAATATTAGAGCCAATTCCAGAACTATTAGATAAAGGAGAAAATACTACAACCCCCATAAAGAATAATTTAAATATAAAGAATCCAGAGTTAGGATTATACAAGATTTGGCAGTTTCTACATTAAAAGAGTAAAGGTCTGGGAATATAATTTACCAGAATGCAAAAAAGCTTGCACCACAAGCAAGAATTAACTACCCAGAAAAACAGAGCTTTATCTTTCAGGGGAAAAAATGCACATTCAATGACATTGTGGACTTTCAATAATTTCTTTTTTATAATAACAAATCACCAGTTCAGGAACATATATATTAGTAGAAGATATTTCTTATTGGCTCTTGGCTCTTATGTGTTAAATTTTCTGTTAAATTCAGGTTTCACTGATTAAAAAGTCTTGAAAATCTGGAAGTTCATTGAATGCCCATTTTTTTTTCTCATTCAGAATTATAATTTTGTTGGATATGATGTTTTTTGACCACAGGCTTATTTCTTGTGATTGTCAGTAGATATGATTCTAGGACTTACACTCTTTTATTGTGGTTGCTGATAAATCTTGTACAATTCTAATTGTAGCTCCAGCAAATTTGATTTTTTTCCTTGTTTCTAGCAAAATTTTCTGTATCATCCAAATTTTCAAAATTTGGCAATAATATTCCTATGTGTTTTCTAGAAAGGATCTCATTGAGGTGGTGATCAATGGATTTTTTCTATTTCTATTTCTCCTCATGTTTTATCACTCCAGAATAATTTGCTTGGATTATTTCTTGCATTTATTGTGTTGAGATTCTTTTTTTTTTTTTTTTTTTTGGTCACAACTTTCAGGCAGTCAAATTATTCTTATATTTTCTCTTCTTGATCTGTTCTCCAGATCTGTTATTTTTCTTGTTTCACATTTTGTTCTATTTTGTTTTTATTCTTTAGAATTTTTTTTCTTATTTCTTGGTCTCTCATAGTTTCACAAGCTTCCTCTTGCCCAATTCTAATTTTCAAAGAATTATTTTAATCTTTGAGACATTGTACTCCTTTTCTAGTTGGTTAATTTATTTTTTTCATAATCTTGTTTTTCTTTTCTTTTTCTTTTTGCTGAGACAATTGGGGTTAAGTGATTTGTCCAAGGTCACACAGATACGAAGTGTTAAGTGTCTGAGGCTAGATTTGAACTCAGGTCCTTCATGGCTGATGTTCTATCCACTGTGCCACCTAGTTGCCCCTATAATCTTGTTTTTCTTGGATAGTTTTAAAAAGTTTTTCCTTAGTGTCTCTCATCTGATTTTTGAATTCTTTTTTTTTTTTTTTTTTAGTTCTTCCATAAATTTTCTCTGGGTAAAGGACCATTTCACATTAATCTCTGGGATAGAAGCTCTTTTTAGCTTCAGTCTCTTCCTCTGAAGATGAATTCCATTATTTCCTGTCCCTATAGAAAGTTTGTATAGTGGGATTCTTTCTTCTTTGCCCACTTTTTTTTTTTTTTAAACAAGAGGTATTACTATAAATATCTCTAATCATGGGGTGGGGGATGGTGCTTCTAGCTTCACTTAAGTTCTCCCCTCTGACCTGGAACCCTAAACCCAGATCTTCTCCCTCCAGGAAGTGTTCACAGCCAGCAATGTCCCTGCCCAAAGGCCTCTGCACTATCAGGTGTGCTGGTTTCTTCTCACCCAGGACCATGTCCTTGCAGAATAGTTGGGCCTGGCATTTTTAATCAGCTGAAGTTCACTCACTCTTCCTGACTCAGACCCTATTTCCACTCTCTAAGAGGTGAAAGTTGTGGCTCCTGATGAGGCTTCTATAAATCTAGCTAGCACCCCCCCCCCCACTTGGTGGTTCTGTGGAGCTATCCCAGAGGTGTTTGCCCTTCAAATGGGTTAATCACCAGTCTCAGGACTTTCTTTAGATCTTCTTGAATTGTACCTCTAGTATCTCTATTCTGCCCCAAGTCTTCTTCATTTTTCACCAGTCTATGTTCTCTCTGAGGTGCAAATGTGTCCTATTTGTGGGGGGAATCTGAAGATTTGAAATTTATCAACCTACTTCATCATCTTACCAGAATCATCCCTTTTTCTGTCATTTCTGATGAAAAGATCAGAATTGGACAGAAATTTGATCTTTAAATATAAGATTTAAGACAGGCATAAAAAGATAAATTGAAGTAAAAAGCAAATATGTTATTCAAATGATTTATATTCCTACATGGGAAGATGATACTTATATGTATTGAGAAATGTATCTTTATTATGACAATTAGAAGGGTCATATATATAGATACAAGTAAGGGTATTAGTTGACTTTAATACAACAATATAAAAAATTAGAGATGGGAAAAGGATTGTACTGGAAGAAGAGAAAAGGGGAGGCAAAATTGAGTAAATTAGATCACATGAAGAAGAGCAAAAGGCCTATTCTAGTAGAGGGAATGAAAGGAGGATAGGTATTTCATCAGATTTAGCTCTGAGATAATAATATACATACTCAGTTCAATAGAAAGGAATATATCTTTTCTCAATAGTCCATAGAAAATGCACAAAAAAAATTACCAAATGTTAGAGCCTAAATATCTTATAATCACATGCAGAAAGGCACAAATAGTAAATGTATCCTTGTAAAATCATGTAAAAATTATAGTAAAAAAGAGCTATGGAGAGATAAATTAAAATTAATTGGAAACTAATCTCATCTTAAAGAATGAGGGGATCAAACAATAAATCATAAAAATCAATAATTTTATCAAAGGGAATGACAGTAAGGAGACAACATACCAAAACTTATGGGACATAGCCAAGAAGTTTCTAGGGGAAATTTTATATCTCTGAATGATTACCTGAATAAAATAGAGAAGGAGAAGATCAATGAATTGGGCATGTAACTAAAAGAGCTAGAAAAAAAAACAAATTAAAAGTCCCCAGTTAAATACCAAATTAGAAATTTTGAAACTCAAAGGAGAGATTACTAAAACGGAGAGGAAGAAAACTGTTGAAGTAATAAATAAAGCTAAGAGATGATTTTATATTAAAAAAAAAAAAACAAAGTAAAATAAATGAGCCTTTGGTTAATTTGATTTAAAAAAAGAAAACCAAATTATAGTATCAAAATCAAAAGTATCAAAAATTAGGTTGAGTTAACCACTAATGAAGAGGACATTAAAAGAATATAGTTGCCCAAATATATTCCAATAAATCTGACCATCTAAGTGAAATGGATGAACATTTACAAAATATAAATTGTCCAGATTAACAGAGGAGATAAAATACTCAAATAACCACATTTTAGAAAAAGAAATTGAGGAAGCTTCTAAAACACTTCCTAAGAAATAATCTCCAGGGTTAGATGGATTTAAAGTTAATTCTACCAAATGTTTAAATAATTAATTCTAACAATATATAAACTATTAAAAATGGACAAAAAAAGTCCCTTTTGAGCTCTTCCATGTCCTGAGCCCAATTGTCATTTTTTTTGGAGACTTTGGCTGTAGGAACCTTGACTTTGTTATCGTGTTCTGAGTGTGTGTTTTGATCTTCCTTCTCATCATAACTTTCTCCTCTTTCTCATTTTCCTAGCCCATTACTCTGCTTTGTAGCACCCTGTTTCCAGGGTGGAGGGTGCACTGTCCAAGCTTCAGGCATTTTTGGTAGCATATGCTTCTAGGAATCTGACCACAAGCACTCTTCTATGCCCTGGAGCTGTTAGGTGTGTATCTGCCCCTCTGTATTTGTAAATTCTAGTGTGCTGTCTAGGGGGTAAGTTGCTGCACTGGACTGAACTGAATCAGCCTGTCCTGGTTTCACAGACCTTTTCTGTTGATCTTCTAGGTCTTCTTTGGTGTCTCAGTGCTGAGAGGGTCTAAAAGTCATCAGTGAATGCCACTGATTCAAACATCAGATCCTGGCTGGTTCTGGAGCTGGGGCTGGTTCTGGAGCTGGGGCTGGTACTGGGGCTGTGCTGGTATACCCTGCACTGGGACTGCATACTGGATTCCCACCCTGTTGTCACAGACCTTTTTTGCTAAACTTTTAAGTTGCCTTTGGCTGGAAAATGTTCTACCCTGTCTTTTGGGGTGTTCTGATGCTCTAAAATTTGTTTAGAGTTCTTATTTAAAGAAATTTGAAGCAGTTTGGGGGAGAGGTCAGGGAAGTTCCTGCTTTTACTTTATGATCTTGGCTCTGTCTCTTGAAATTGAAATTCAATTTTTTAATTTATTTTTTTTTAATTTTAATAGCTTTGTATTTACAAGTTATATGCATGGGTAATTTTACAGCATTGATGATTGCCAATCTTTTGTTCCAATTTTTTCCCTCCTTCTCCCCACCCCTTCCCCTAGAGGGCAGGATGACCAATACATGTTAAATATATTAAAGTATAAATTAAATACAAAATAAGTACACATGACCAAACCATTATTTTGCTGTACAAAAAGAATCAGACTCTGAAATATTGTACAATTAGCCTGTGAAGGAAATCAAAAAATGCAGGCCGGCAAAAATATAGAGATTGGGAATTCAATGTAATGGTTCTTAGTCATCTCCCATCTTCTTTTGCTGGGTGTAGCTGGTTCAATTCATTACTGCTCCATTAGAACTGATTTGGTTCATCTCATTGCTGAAGATGGCCAGTTGAAATTCAATTTTTAAAATGAAGGTTGAAAATTCTCTTTATACTTCATTGGAGGAAATAAAGTATTAAATAAAAAATAATTTATTCTTATTAATTCCCTCCATGTTTCTGAGAATTAATTATGATCTTGTAAATGGTGAGTTGTAGATTAGAATCCCCCTTTATTGACAAGGAATGTTTAACTTTTATCTTTTTTTTTATAATGAGGGTCCGGTATAATATGCCTGACACTTAAAAAAAATATATCTTTATTTCTTTTGTGTAGTGAACTCCCATTGAAAATATATTCCTCTACTTGATCTCTGATTTATAGTTTCAGAAAGTTTCCTATGGCATTGAGAGCATTAGTGTCTTATTCCAGGGTCTTACAGCTGGTGTGTCAAAAGTAGGTTTTGAATCCAGTCTTCCTGACTCCAAGATTGCCATTCTCTTAACTATACCATGCTGTCTGGCTCATATTATGTTTGTTGATTGATTTTATGGAGGGCCCATTACTGCCATTTCATCATCAAAATATAACATAAGAAAATATTACAAGAAATAGAAGCATTAATATGCAAAGCAATCACTTTTTGGAGGATTAGATATTGTGCAGTCTATGCCAAATTATATTCTTATGATTCAAAAATGGGGCCTAAGAGATAGTTTTCTGCTAATTATGCAGCTAACTTCCAATTATTCTATGGTCCAGAGCCAACTGAATTCCATTTAAAATGTTAAACACCCCATATGTATAAGGTAATGTGAATTTGGTGCTGGAAATGGAAAAGTTGAAACCAAGAGAATCTCTGCCCTCTGGGAGGGAGCCATATAATATATGGCTATTTAAGTAAATACTACATAATATCTATAGGGAAAGCACTAAACAGTGTGGGGAATTAAGAAAGGTTCAAAGGTATAATACTTGAGGTATGTTAGGAAAGCCAAGGTAGGACACTCAGCCTTTGTAGGATACCTCCCTTTCCTTACCCAGTGAGATATTTTCTTTCAAAATACATCATAGAACAGAGAAAGATCACTGATTATGTAATTAGAAGGCTTGCGTTCAAATTAATTCTTTACTAATTCTGATTACTACCTGTGGCATCTTGAAAAAAAAATACATTTAAGTTCTATAGTTCTTATTTCTTGATCCATAAAATGAATTAAATAACCTCTGAGATGTTTTATAATTTTAAATCGACAGTCCAGACTTCCTGTATTATATATATATACATTCTATAATATGTAGAAAGAAAATGGAAAATGGATTAAAGTGAAACATATTAGAGATCACTAAAAGTAAATATGTAAATTAATTCTTCAAAAGAGCTTTGGCAACATTATGTCATTGTAGCAGGAAGTTTGTACTAACAATAATAAGACAGCTATTTAGTATCATTTAGTTTCTCCATCTATTAATTAGGCATCCAATTTTTTCCCTCATCAAAGTCCACATAAATAAAAACTTACATATATTCAAAAAGCATTTTTGATACTTATGAAACCCAGTTCAATTATATAAAATTAGTAGGAGACAAGTAGGGAGTTACTATGGGCCTACAAGTTCATATACATTGACTATTTAATTAGATAATACTTTTTGATGTAGAGTAAAATTTCAAATAGGCTATTCATTCTGATATCATGTGGGGTACTTATTGACTAATGGGGGATTCTTGGTGTTCTGAAAACATTATTCTAAATAAGTTGTGCTGAGTTTCATAGAAATAATGATGCTGATAGCAATGGTAATGATAATTATCTATCTAGCATTTTAAAGTTTGCAATGTACTTTATACATCTAATCTCCTTTGAGAATCATAAAAACATTAGGGTGTTTGCAGTGATCTAATAGAGCCATTATGAATTGGCTCCTGAGAACCAGCTGTTAAATTTTCAGTGTACTTACATCTCAGAAACTGGCAAATGTCACATATAAGAGTTTGATTTATTGTATTATTGGTTGTCTATCTCAATCTTCAGCCCTTAAGAAAGTGAAGGAGAAAATGTTAATAATATAAATTAAACTTAAAAATATCTCACACATAAACACATACATGTGTAATATTTATATGTGTACATATATACATACATTATACACATATTTGAGAACCAGTTATTAAATATTTAGCAATATGCTATTCAATGTAGGTAATAAATTTATAACTTAAAATCATATTAGAAATATATTGAGCACCTAAGTAGAAAAAGTAATAAAGCACTGAACCTGGAAAGAAAAAAAAAAAAAAAACTTGAGTTTAGATCCTACCTCAAACAATAGTTGTGTGGTCCAGGTAATGGAGCAAGTCATTTAACTTTTGTCTCTCTCAGTATACTCATATGTAAAATGAAAATCTAAATAACATCTACTTCTTTGGGTTGTTGTGAAAATCATATGAGATATTTAAAAAGTACATTATACTGCTGGGCTTATATCCCAAAGAGATATTAAAGAAGGGAAAGGGACCTATATGTGCAAAAATGTTTGTGGCAGCCCTTTTTATAGTGGCTAGAAAATGGTAACTGAATGAATGCCCATCAATTGGAGAATGGCTGGGAGTAAATTGTGATATGTGAATGTTATGGAATATTATTGTTCTATAAGAAATGACCAGCAGGATGAATACAGAAAGGCTTGGAGAGACTTACATAAACTGATGCTAAATGAAATGAGTAGAACCAGGAGATCATTATAACTTCAAAAACAATACTATATAAGGATTGATTCTGATGGAAGTGGTTATCTTCAACAATGAGAAGATCCAAATCAGTTTCAATTGATCAGTAATGAACAGAACCAGCTACACCCAGCGAAAGATCACTGGGAAATGAGAATGGGCCACAACTGTTTGCTTGCATCTTTGTTTTTCTTTCTAAGTTATTATTACCTTTTTTCTAAATCTGATTTTTCTTGTGTAGCAAGAGAGCTGCATAAATATGTATACATATATTGTATTTAACATATCCTTTAACATATTTAACATGTATGAGACTGCCTGCCATCTAGGGGATGGGGTGGGGGGGGAAAGGGGAAAAGTTGGAATAGAAGTTTTTGTAAAGGTAAAGGTTGAAAAATTACCCATGCATATATTTTGTCAATAAAAAGCTATAATAAAAAAAAATTAACCTGAAAAAATTCAAATCAAAAAAGTACTTTATATAAATGTGCTCTATAAATGTGGATTAATATTCCTATTATTATTTCTTTAAAAAAAAAAATGTGTGTGAAGTAACTGGGATTAAGTGATTTGCCCAGGGTCACACAGCCAGAAAGCCTTAAAAATCTGAGGCCAGATCTGAACTCAGGTCCTCCTGACTCCAGGACCAGTGCTCTATCTATTGTGCCATTTAGCTGTCTCCATTTTTATTTTTTTAGAATATGTTAGGCATTTAGGTAGCACAGTGAATATAGCATTATGCTTTGAATTAAGAAGACTAATCTTCATGTATTTAAATTTGGTCTAACTTACTGTGTGATGTTTGACAATTTATTTAACCCTATTTGCCTCAATTTCCTCATCTGTAAAGTGATTTGGAAGATAACTTTCATATCTTTGCCAAGAAAACCCCTAATAAGGTCATAAGGAGTAAGACATAACTAAAACAACTCAATAGTAAAAGAATATGTTAATCATTAAACACTTGGTAACTTCATGAATTAAAATTTTCATGAGAGAAAAAGGTGGTAAAAATTAAAAACTCTAATATATGACATTTTAATCAATGATTCTATCAGTATTTCATATGGGGACTCAACAAGCTACTCCATGAAATATGTAAAAGCAATCTGACAAATGAAAATCTTTTACCATTACATGCAGTATAGAATAAAATGTATGAAAATAGCATATTTTATGCATCTTTTTAGTATATGTTGCTCAGTCATTTTAATCATGACTGAGTCTTCATTACTCTATTTGGAGTTTTCTTAGTAAAGATAATAGAGTGATTTGCTATTTCTCTCTCCAGCTCATTTTATAGTTGGGGAATGGAGGCAAAAAGAATTTAAGTGACCTGCCCAAGGTCACATGCCTTGTAAATGTCTTTGTAGAGGGATGTCATTAATGAAGCTTTTTTTTCTTTTCATGATCACTATTTACTTTAAAAAATTTGAGATTACCAAGATCTACTTCTCTCTAGGAAGTTCATGCATTATAAAACACATTTATCATAATCTTTCCAGTCATCAAATCTTAGTGAACCATGAAAGCAAACCAGCTCATTGAACTGTAATGTACATAACATCTACAACAAACTAAGGGTAGTGAAATCATGGCTTGGGGCAGTCATATTTCTTATTTTACATTCTTTTTTGTAAGGTTTTTATCAACTGACTCTTTGAACCACTCTTTTCTCTCCAAATGTCAGTATATAAGAATTTGGCAGTTTGGGTGTCAAGAACATGTTTCTGACAGTGTGTCTTCAGCATTGGTTGACAGATCTCTCTAGGCAATTTTGAGCTGATTCTCCCCATTCTGGCCCATTTGTCTGTTTGTCTATGTATTCTAAAATCTGTAGAATTCTGAGACTCCTTAATCCAGAATTAGTCAACAAGCATTTTTTTTTAAACAACTATTATGGTACAGGCATCATGTTCAATGTTAAGGATACAAAGAAAAGTAAAAACAATCCCTGTCTTCAAGGAAGAAAGAACATATAATAAACAAAATTTATACCAAATAAACTAGCATTAAGAGGAATCAGGTAAAGCCTCTTGCAGAAGGGAAGATTTTATTTTGTGTGTTAGTTTAAATAAGAAATAGAATGAACATCTATGTGAAATTTGGCCGGTAGAAGAGGATAGCTTATAATGAAGTTAACCAAATATAGTGGGAAATGTGAAGAGAAATAGAAGTATAAAGCTATTGAATACCTTTTTCCTTTTATTTCTTCTATATACTTAATAACACAAGTCTCTTCTTAGGATTACTATCACAGGACCAGGGACAGTTTTAGATCCAGAAAAAAAAAACCTTTGGGGTCATATACTCTAATTTTCTAATTTTTCAGATGAAAAAGATAAAGCTTAGAAGAAAAATAACTTACCCAGGATCATATGACCAGTTAGTATGAGTCAAGGTTTGAACCTAGTCTTTTTCTTTTTCTGACTCCAATCCAGTGTTCTTTCAACTACACCATACTGCCTCAAAACCAGTTATGAGATCTTAATACCAAGAACTTTCAGATGTAAAAAAAAAAAAAAAAAAAAAAAAAATCAGGAATTTTTTTTTTTTATCTTAGGATAATAGAATCATTGCCTTAAATGTAGAAAACAGTTTAGTGGTTATTTAGTCCAAAGTTAAACTAGCTTAGAAGGTCTACAGAGCCATTGTACTGATCTCATTGTTGCATGCCTGTGAAACCTACAGTATATCAGCACCATGCCAGGAAACTGAACTGCTGCCCTTTGAATTGTCTTAGGAAGATTCTGAAGATCCCTTGGTAGGCTAAGATACCAGATACTGAGGTTCTTTTTTCAAACTAAGCTGCCAAGCATTTCAACTCTATTTCAGAGAGAACAATTCCATTGGACTAGCCACATTGTTCAAATGCTTAATGTATGCTTTCCAAAAAGATTATTTTATGTAAAGCTCACACAGCAAGCACTCACAAGATTGTCAGAAAAAGTGTTATAAAGACACTCTCAGAGTCTCTCAAGAATTTTAGAATTGAGCGTACTACCTAGGAGACATTGGCATAGGATTGCCCATCATGGCATGCCTTCATCAGAGAAAATGCTGTGCTCCATGTGCAAAGCATAATTGAAGAAGTTCAGAAGAAACATGAGATATGCAAAGTTACAGAAGCCACGCCAGATATTCTTAGGGACTATTTGTAATCAACCTGTGGCAGAATATTCCAAGCTCATATTGGCCTGATCAACCACAATCAGACACACAGTAATGAGATTCTAACATAGTGATAATATTTTGGTGTTCTTTGAGAATGAATGACCAGTTCAAGCTTAAACAAACTTAGATCAGTCAGGATATTACACTATCCAGTAATGATATGGGCAATTGTACCTAGGACTCTGGCAGAGAGTTAGCAGCTAGAATTTCTACATGCTTGAAAGAATTAGTAAAGGAACAAACAAGAGTAGGAGAATAGAAATTAAGGGTCAGATCATAGAGTATAGATTTAGAAGAGGAAAGAATTAAAAAAAAATCAGGTCCAAATCCTTTATTTTACAGATAAAGAAACTGAGGTCCAGAAGTTAAGTAATTCAACCATAATAACTCAGGTTACCAAGGTATTTTTAACTCTGTATCCAGTGCTATTTCTACTATACTCTGAATACAGGATACTAGTAGCAACAAAACACCTTACTGCTTAGCTAGCCCTTTTTTTTTTTTTTTCACAATAGGAGATTTTCTTTTTCCTGTGAAGTCAGAAACAAATGCTCAGAGTTGGTCAGCCTGAATCATTTAACTACAGCAGGGCGTGAGAAAAGACAGAGAACAGGGCAATTCCCAATATGTTCTCTTTTCCAAGGCCTGATATTGCAACGTTAAAAATTCAGAAAAATTGTACAATTTGTTGATTTCCTTTACTCTTGTCTTTTCTTGCCATCTTCCATTGGATATCACTGTGAAAGATCCTGATCTCATGAAGGAAATTCTGTTTGAGGACAATAAGTGTGGTTGATCATACTTTTCTTCATGAAATATGGTTTCAATGTTGAGGAAGCCACATGTGACAAGCATTGGATAATAATTCATTTTTCATTTCTATGTAAAAATGGTATGTATGGCCAGGTAACAAAGTTCTATTTTTTTTGCCTTGTGGTTACAGAGATAAGTGTTATCTCTCTCTCTTTCTGTGTGTGTGTGTGTGTGTGTGTGTGTGTATACACATGGAATATCTTTTAGCATATACTACTAAGAAAGCCATGTAAAAGACTTTGAAACAGGATTGCACAACATTTGTAAAAGAATAATTTAGTGTTGGTGGATTTTTTCTTTCCTTCCCCTCATCTCCCCTCCCCTCCCTTCCTATTCCCTTCCTTTCCTTCCCCTCCTTTTCTTTTCCTTTCCCTCCCCTCCTGTTCCCTTCTCTCCCTTCTGTTACCTTTCCCTTCATTCTCCTTCCCTTCCTTTCCTTTACTTCCCTTCTATTTTTTTCTCTTTCCTCTCATATCCCTTCTTTCCCTTCTCTTCCATTCCCTTAACTTTCCTTCTTTCTTCTCCTGTCCTTTTCTGTTTTAACGTGTCTTGTTCTCTTTCTTCTCTTTTCTCTTCTCTATCTTCACCCTCTCCTTTTTCTTCTCTTCTCTTTTTCCCTCTCTTCTCCTCTCCTCTCCCCTCTCTTCCCTGATCTGCTTTCTTCTCCTCTAATCTCAACTCCTTTCCTTTATTATATTTATTTCTTACCATGAAATATCTAGGCCATCATAGGCTTGTTATCCTTACTCATGTCTTTTGATTGGAGGTAGAAAGAATTAAAAACAAGCCATGTGAACATTATTTTGGTGAGACTCTCCTGCTCAACATTGAGCTCACAGAAAAAGCACCGGTAGCAAAAAGTCCTCTCCCCCAAAATGCACTTCAATATGTTTTAAGTGTAAAAACCTAATTTAAAATAATGTCAGCATCTTTGGGCTGTAGAATATGAGGCTCAGCATCTTTAAATTATTTAAGAGGTCCACAGAGAGTCAGTTATGCTTATAACGTCAGATTTCCTCAAAGAAAGGAAGAGAGCTAAAGCAAAGTGTTGAATAAGGGTTTCTTGTGCAGTTCCATTGAGTTATTTTTGCTCTCCATAATTGCAACAATAGTTCTACCTCCCCAAACTTTAGAACAAAATCATATACATATACAATTATAAAATCTACTTTAGATGAGCATGTGTGTGCTTAAAACAAATATTTGATTTTGCTCTAGTGAAACAACTTATCTTTCTAGCTGAAGTGATCTGCTAACAATTAGATCTCTTAAGAAGTCTGAACAAATATAATGACACTGAAAATCCTTGTATTCCCACAGTCTTTAAAATCTGTCTCTATATTCTTTAACAAGGGCCATTCTGCATTTATGTGGGCATCTGATATTTTTCTCAGCTGTAAAGATGCCCTGATTTCTACTGAAGAATATTCTCTACAGTTGCTTTTGCTACAAAAGGAGAACCTTCTGTCTTTCAAGACAACACTCATGAGGGATAAATTTAGTAGCATATTAATCTACCAAGTTTTACTTGTCAAAAGGAAAAAAAAATCAATAAAACATGTGGGAAAATGTTAGGTGATATAAGAATCCTTGATGATCTGAAGTGATCAGGAATCTGAATTTGTCCTAAATATTCAGAGCTCTGATTGGTACCTCATTGAGACTCTACTAATTACTAAAGGAATAAGTGAATGTTTCATCCTTCAAGACCTTTTAGAATCCATCATCTATAGGTTTTGAGAATTCTGGACATCTTCCAATGGTTTCTGAATCTTCCTCTGAGAAACGTAGTGTACTGGAACTAATTAGCTACCATCTGACTGTTCATTCTCCATATGTTATGGGCTGTAATGCAGAAATCCAGCTATTTACAGATAGGTGGTCCTCTTTGAGGATGGTCATTTGGACTCTACATAAGCCAGGAAGAACCAATTCAGGCCCATTCAAATGCAATTATAGTATCAAATCATTTTGAAATAGGACTGAAAATGTTGCAAATGTCAAGTAAACTCAGAGTGAAGAGAAACAGGATATAAAAGTGACCCAATGGAAATAAAGTCACATACTTTACCAGGTTTTCAGACTTGTCAAAATCCAGACAATTCATAAATCACAGAATTCAAGAGCTGTAAGGAATCTGTGAGGTCATCTGATTCAAATCATATAAAATAAAAAAATTAAAATACTTTATATCTAAGAAGTATTTCTCTAGTCTTTGCTTGAACACCTCCAATGAGAAAAAAAATGAAGCTTCCCAAGGCAGCATGCCTAACTTTTAGATAACTCTCATCTTCAATGTTTTTCTTCTTCTTACCACATGTAAATTTTTCTCTGCTCAAATATTCTTGACTAAAAAGTCAAAAAATATCAAGGACCCTCTTTAACAGTCTAGGGAAGACGATCAGCCTTTTTTTTTCTTTAAGTTATGTTTTGAATAAATGAAATAAAAAAGAGAATTACAAAAAATGTAAAAAACAAAAACAAAAACCTCCTCACAAGTTTATAGCATCCAAACTAAGAACTTCTTCAACATCCTTCCATTCCTATTAGTTCTATTCTCTATTGTTAAGAACAAACTATAATTCCCTTATCTGAGACAATTCTCGAATAGATGAAAATAGTTAACATGTATTCCCAAAGTTTTCTCTTTTTTGATATAATCAAACACATTTACAACTCATTCTTGTATTATATGTTTTCTAGTTCTATCATAAATTGATTATCTTCTTCTGGACAGTTTCCAATTTGCTTATCTTTCAAAAATGTGTTGCCTGGAATTTAGCACTCTAGGCCAGATGAGGTCTTAGCAGGGAAAAGTATAAACAGAAATATTAACCCCCTCAGTTTGGACACAGTATCTTTTTCTATGGATGTCTGGAGTATGTGGTATCTTTGTGAAAAAATCATCTAGCCTCTGTTTGCAACAATTTGCTCAAACATAAAACAGGGAGAACAAAAATAGCACCTACACACACACACACACACACACACACACACACACACACACAGCTTTTGCTTTTGTTAAGTGATTTTCCTAGCTTATATCTGGGCTTTGTTGAATTCATGTACAGAAGTTTATCTGCACCACATAGCTGCATCAATTGTTACTTCATTTATATGAGAAGATTTAATCAAATGATCATTAAGATTCTTTAAACTTCTAAAAATCCATGATTCTATCATATATGCTAAAGATAAAAGAATAGTTTCTTTTTCTTTTATTAATAGTGGGAACAAAAAGAATCAAGGAAAGGATATAGATGAGGCCATACATATTGATAGCACTGAGAGATAACCTATTCACCTCTTGTTTCTCTTCTTTATTCTTTTTAAAGAATAATAATCTTTAGGCTATAAAGCAAAGAACCACAACAGTTGGTAGAGAGTAGAAAAGCAAAATTAGTGTGGAAACAGTTTAACATCATTGGAACATAACTAAAATAAAGCAACAACAACAACACCAGTTTTCTCTCTATTGTGATATGTTTCATTATCCCCACCCAGGAATCTTTACTGATTTTTCCATTATTCAGAATTCAATTTCCTTTTAGTGATTAATTGACTTTACATTGTGGTAGTCATTCCATATATCATTCTAATAGTTTTGTTTTTTGCATCTTTTTGCCTTAGTTTATACAAATCTTCCCTCATTAGAGTAAAAGCAATAAAATTAGAGCTGAAAATAACTTGGGAAACCATTGAGTTAAATCCATTTAATAATTAAAAGATAGGAAAACTGAGGCACAGAAATATTAAATGACTTAATTAGAGGCACATAACTTCTAAGTGTAAGTTTTTCTGAGATCACATTTTTCTGCTATGTTTTTCTAATTGCAGGATAATATTCTATTATATTTTTGTATCAAAGACTTTTTATCACACATTCCCCAATTGATGGATTCCTACTTTTTCCTCTATGATAAAAAATCACTCATCTCTTTGCAACCCAAAATAATAACACTATGATTATTTTTCATGTGCACTGGACTTTGTGTTTGTAACTGATTTTCTTTTATACTTATTCCAAACTAAAATTCATTATAATCAAAATACTTTATGCTTCATCAGTTTGGCTTTCTTCCCACACCTCCTCCAACATTTATTGTTTTTATCTTTGTCATTATTGTCAATTTGCATAGTATGTTGTGAAGTGTCAAATTTATTCTAATCAGTATTTCTCTTGTTATTAGTAATGATAAGCACATCTTCATGGTGTTATTTATAATTAAAAAAATCTTTCAAAAGCTTCTTTAATATCCTTTGATCAATTTGTTTATTGGAATGTTACTTTTAGTGTAGTAAATATGTGTCTATTCATTGGACAGCTATTGGTTATGTTTGATACAAATGTTTTCTCACTCAATTATTTCTGTTTTTCATTAATTTAATTTATACAAAAACATTTTAAATTTATGTAGTCAAAATTGTAGGTTTGTTTTTTATACTTTTAATTGACTAGTCAGTTAGTCTGATCCTTTGGTCAAATTTTTTTTTCCTATAACCAAAGTTGTGAAAGTAATAACCTATTTTCTGATAAAAATTATATTATTGTTTCTACTTAGATCACTTAGCTTTTTTGATCTACCTGAATTATAAAGGGTAAACATTTGTTTTAATTTAAATTTTAACCTTTTTTTTTCAGTTTTATGTTCTTGAGTTTATTCGACACTGGATTAGTGTTTTGGATTGCTTCTTCTTCTTCTTTTTTTTTTTTTTTCTGATCTGCTTTTACAAATATGTGAAGATCCCTGGGTGGAGATAATGAAACATATTACAGCAGAGAGAAAAATGGTATCATTGATGTTCCTTTATTTTAATTATGTTTCAATGATTTTAGACTCTTTCCATACTAATTTTGCCTTTCCACTCCCTACTATTTTGTTTTTTTTTGCTGTATAGCCCAAAGATTATCATTCTTCAAAGAGAAATAAGAAAAGAAACAAGAGGTTAATGGGTTAGCTTTCTTACTTCCATATAAAGTCAGTACTAATTTTTTTTATGACCATTGCTTTATAAGGTAGTTTGTAGTTGCATACTATGTCCAATTCATTTGATATTTCCTCTCTTATTTTCTTTGGGATTATAGGTATTCTGCTATTGTTATTGTCTCAATGAATTTCTTTGCTCTGGTTGCTCTGAATTATCCTAAATTCACTATTATATAATCTATACACAAGGATAGTTTTATTATCTCCCTGTACATGCACATACACATACACACACACACACACACACACACACACACACACACACATACACACACACACAAAGAATTTTAGCCTGTATGAAAATTAACTTTTATTTTAGTTCTTTTGTTTTATAGCTATCATCATTTCTATTACTATATTAAATAATAATGGTATGAGTCAAGCCTGCTTTACTCCTATTTGCAGTAGGAAAAATTCTACTCTTTCTCTATTACAAACAATCATTTTTCCCTGACTTTAAACATACATATATATGTATATATATATATATATTATATATATATATATATATATATATATTATATATATATATATACATATATATGATATTGCATTACATTGAAAAAAGTTTTTCCATCTGGATTCACAAAAGATACATGTTTTGTCAAAGGTCCCCCCTTCATCTATTTGAGTAATTATGTGGTTTTGTTATTTTCTTTTTTGTTTGTTTGTTTATAAGGTTTATTGTGCTAATTGTTTTCTAAATATTGAACAATTACTGCATGTCTGGTGTGAATTCAGATTCATGGTGAATTGTTTTCTAGTTAGACTTCTCTGGTCAATTTTATTTTGAACAATATTTATTACCAAAACTGCTCTATTATGCTTTTCTTTTTTCTCTATTTCTTTGACAATAAAAAGCATATAGACTCTAAATATGGAACATTTCTTTTTTATTTAGTATTTTATTTTCCCTCAGTTATATGTAAAAAAAAAAAATTTACATTCATTTTTAAAACTTCGAGTTTCAATTCATTTTCCTTTCTTCCTCCCCTTCATTGAGAATGCAAGCAAGTCAATATGGGTTATATGTGTGTAATCATGCAAAACATTTCCATAAAAGTCATGTTATGGACTTCCGGCCAAGATGGCAGAGAGGAGGTACACAGCTGTGTAAGCTCTGTGTTTTCTCTCAGAATCCATTTCATTACAAGCCTCTGAATTAATGCTTGACTGAAAAAAAAATAACCTCAAATAGTTACCAAGAGAAGATACCCTTAAAATTCCCCAGGAAAGGTCTGTTTTTGCTCAAAGGCAGGGATGGTTTTAGATCCTGCACAGGCTGAGGGAAGGCAGGGGCAGTGAGAGTACAGCAGGCAGCTCACAGCTCAGGAGACCGGAGTGGGGTGGGGTGTGATCTCAACCGTCTCTATAGGGAGAGCTTTGCTACAGGATTGGATACTTTGCCCTGGCAGCAAGTCAATAGCCCAGCAGAAAAGCTAAAAACACTGGGGGTGAAGAATACAACACAGAACAGCTGGAGTCTCTTAGGACCTGGTCATCCCTCCCCCACAGTGTCTCAACGCGCTCTCAGAGTCTCAGAGCACAGGCACAGCACAGCCATTGCTGTCCTGCTAGTGCCTCACTGCTGCCCCCTACAGTCTGTAGAAGAAGCTCGGTAACACCACCCAGCCTCCTCCCCCCAAAAAAGCAGACTCCATTTAGGGTTTTTTTCTTTTTTTTTCTTTGCTAGTTTGTCTTTGATTCTTCTCTGACAAAATGAGCAAAAAATGTAAAAGGACCTTAACCATCGACAGCTTCTATAGGGATAGAGAGCAGATTCTAAACTCTGAGGAGACTAAAAACAGACTGTCTCCAGGTAATCCCCAAAGGAAGAGATCATCTGTTACTCAGCACAGATGAATCTCATAGAAGAAATTAAAAATGCTCTCACAAGAGAGCTAGAAGAAAAATGGGAAAAGGAGAGGGAGGCTTGGTAAGAGAGTCTGGATAAGTCATCCCACTCATTTAAAGACAGAGTGGATAAAGAAATCAAATCCTTGAAAAATAGGATTAGTGAACTGGAAACAGAAAATAGCTCTCTAAAAAATAAAATTGGGGAACTGGAAAAAAATTCCATAGAACAAAAGAACTCAATTGGACAATTAGAAAAAGATATAAAAAAAAGTAAGTGCAGAAAATACTTCACTGAAAATCAGAATTGAACAAATGGAATTGAATGACTTGAGGAGACAACAAGAATCAGTCAAGCAAAACTAAGAAAATCAAACAATGGAAAAATTGTAAAATATCTTCTTGGGAAAACAATAGACCTGGAAAACAGATCCAGAAGAGACAATCTGAGAATTATCAGACTCTCAGAAAAATATGATGAAAAAAAGAGCCTGGACACTATTTTCCATGAAATTATCAAAGAGAACTGCCCAGAAGTCATAGAAACAGAGGGTAAAATAGACATTGAAAGAATTCATCGATCACCTACTGAAAGGGATCCTAAAATCAAAACACCAAGAAATATAATGGCCAAATGCCAGAACCCTCAGACGAAGGAAAAAATACTGCCAAGCAGCCAGAAAAACCGAATTCAAATATAGAGGCGCCACAATAAAGATTACCCAGGATCTAGCAGCATCTACATTAAAAGATCAAAGAGCCTGGATATAGTATTCCGGAAGGCTAAGGAACTCGGTGTGCAACCAAAAATAACTTACCCAGCCAGAATGAGCATCTTTTTCCAGGGAAGAAGATGGTCATTCAACAAAATAAGTGAATTTCATCTATTTCTGATGAAAAAAACAAAACTTAACAAAAAGTTTGATCTACAAATATAGAACTCAAGAGAAACCTAAAAAGGTAAAAAGAAATCTTGGAAACTATATTTATGCTATAAAGATGTATAAAGAATACATGTATACCTTGTTCTAGAAACTAGCGGTGGAAAGGACATTGTACCAGAAAAAGGGTAAAGTGGGGGTACTACATCTCACAAAGAGGCAAAGGAAACCTATTATATCTGAGAGAAAGAATGGAGGGGGATAAATATAGTGAGTATCTTACTGCCATCAGAATTGGCTTAAAGAGAAAAAATTTAGACATATTCAATTTATGGTGAAACTTCTTCCACCTCATTGAAAAGTGAGAAAGGAAAAGTGAAAAGGGATGGAATAAGCTAGGTGGAAGGGAATACGGAAACTGTGAAGGAAAGGAGTAAGATAAGGGGAGGAACTCTAAGGTGGGGGAAGGGATACTAAAAAGGGAGGGCTGTGAGAAGCAAGTGGTGCTCACAAGCTTAATACTGGGAAGGGGGGAAAGGGGAAAGAAGGGAGAAAAGCATAAACAGAGGTTAACAAAATGTCAAGTAATACAGAATTGGTCATTTTAACCATAAATGTGAATGGGGTAAACTCCCCCACAAAGAGGAAGCGGTTAGCAGAATGAATTAAAAGCCAGAATCCAACAATATGTTGTTTACAGGAAACACACCTGAAGCAGGGAGATGCATACAGAGTAAAGGTAAAAGGTTGGAGCAGAATCTACTATGCTTCAGGTGAAGTCAAAAAAGCAGGGGTAATCTTCCTGATCTCATATCAAGCAAAAGCAAAAATTGATCTAATTAAAAGAGATAAGGAAGGGCACTCTATCTTGCTAAAGGATAGCATAGATAATGAAGCAATACCAATATAAAACATATACGCACCAAGTGATGTAGCATCTAATTTCTTAAAAGAGAAATTAAGAGAGCTGCAAGAAGAAATAGACAGCAAAACTAAAATAGTGGGAGATCTCAACCTTGCACTCTCAGAATTAGATAAATCAAACCACAAAATAAATAAGAAAGAAGTCAAAGAGGTAAATAGAATACTAGAAAAGTTAGATATGATAGATCCTGGGAGAAAACTAAATGGAGACAGAAAGGAATACACTTTCTTCTCAGCAGTTCATAGAACCTATACAAAAATTGACCATGTATTAGGACATAAAAACCTCAAATTCAAATGCAGTAAGGCAGAAATAGTAAATGCATCCTTTTCAGACCACGATGCAATGAAAATTTCATTCAATAAAAAGCCAAGGGAAAAGAGACCAAAAAAAAATCGGAAACTAAATAATCTCATCCTAAAGAATGATTGGGATGAATCAGCAAATCATAGGCATAATTAATAACTTCATCCAAGAAAATGACAATAATGAGACATCATACCAAAATGTGTGGAATACAGCCAAAGTGGTAATAAGGGGAAATTTCATATCTCTAGAGGCCTACTTGCATAAAATAG
The DNA here is from genome assembly GCF_016432865.1 of Antechinus flavipes. Lineage (NCBI taxonomy): Eukaryota > Metazoa > Chordata > Mammalia > Dasyuromorphia > Dasyuridae > Antechinus > Antechinus flavipes. The sequence continues at coordinate 239,901,440 of NC_067398.1, read as the reverse complement.
AGAAAGAGAAGGTCAATGAATTGGGCTTGCAACTAAAAATGCTAGAAAAGGAACAAATTAAAACCCCTCAGTCAAACACTAAACTTGAAATTCTAAAAATAAAAGAAGAGATCAATAAAATTGAAAGTAAAAAAAAATTGAATTAATTAATAAAACTAAGAGTTGGTTCTATGAAAAAAATCAACAAAATATACAAACTCTTAGTAAATCTGATTTTAAAAAGGAAAGAGGAAAATCAAATTGTTAGTCTTAAAAATGAATAGGGAGAACTTGCCACTAATGAAGAAGAAATTAGAGCAATAATTAAGACTTACTTTGCCCAACTTTATGTCAATAAATTTGATAACTTAAATGAAATGGAAGAATATCTTCAAAAATATAGCTTGCCAAGATTAAAAGATGAAGAAGTAAATTGGTTAAACAGTCCCATTTTAGAAAAAGAAATAGAGCAAGTTATTAACCAACTCCCTAAGAAAAAATCCCCATGATCAGATGGATTTACATGTGAATTCTACCAAGTATTTAAAGAACAATTAACTCCAATGCTATATAAACTATTTGAAAAAAAAAATAGGGATTGAAGGAGTCCTACCAAATTCCTTTTATGACACAGACAGGTACTGATACCTAAACCAGGTAGGTTGAAAACAGAGAAAGAAAATTATAGACCAATCTCCCTAATGATATTGATGCTAAAATCTTAAATAAAATATTGGCAAAAAGATTACAGAAAATCATTCCCAAGATAGTACACTATGACCAAGTAGGTTTTATACCAGAAATGCAGGGCTGGTTCAATATTAGGAAAATTATTAGCATAATTGACTATATCAATAACCAAATTAAAAAATATATATATATGATCATCTCAATAGATGCAGAAAAAACATTTGATAAAATCCCAACATCCATTCCTAATAAAAACACTGGAGAGTATAGGAATAAATGGACTTTTCCTTAAAATAGTCAGAAGCATATATTTAAAACTGTCAGTAAGCATCATTTGCAATGGGGAAAAATTGGAACCTTTCCCAGTAAGATCTGGAGTGAAACAAGGTTGCCCACTATCACCATTATTATTCAATATTGTATTAGAAATGCTAGCCTTGGCTAAAAGAGTTGAGAAAGAGATTAAAGGAATTAGAGTAGGTAATGAGGAAACCAAATTATCACTCTTTGCAGATGATATGATGATATACTTAGAGAACCCCAGAGAGTCTACTAAAAAGCTATTAGAAATAATTTCATAGCTTTAGCAAAGTTGCAGAATACAAAATAAATCCACATAAATCCTCAGCATTTTTATACATCACCAATAAAATCCAACAGCAAGAGATCCAAAATGAAATTCCATTCAAAATAACTATCAATAGCATAACATATTTGGGAATCTATCTACCAAAGAAAAGTCAGGAATTATATGAGCAAAATTACAAAACACTTTCCATACAAATAAAGTCAGATTTAAATAACTGGAAAAATATTAAGTGCTCTTGGATAGGCCAAATGAATATAATAAAGATGACATTACTCCCTAAACTAATCTATTTATTTAGCACTATACCAATCAGACTCCCAAGAAACTACTTTAATGATCTAGAAATAAATAACAACAAAATTCATATGGATGAACAAAAGGTTGAGAATCTCAAGGGACTTAATAAAGAAAAAAATCAAATGAAGGTGGCCTAGCTGTATCTGATCTAAAACATAAAGCAGCCATCACCAAAACCATTTGGTATTGGCTAAGAAATAGATTAATCAGTGGAATAGATTAAGTTCACAAGACAAAATAGTCAATAACTATAGCAATCTAGTGTTTGACAAACCCAAAGATCCCAACTTTTGTGATAAGAATTCATTATTTGACAAAAATTGCTGGGAAAACTGGAAATTAGTATGGCAGAAATTAGGCATGGACTCACACTTAACACTATACACCAAGATAAGATCAAGATGGGTCCATGATTTAGACATAAAGAAAGAGATTATAAATAAATTAGAGGAACTTAGGATAGTTTACCTCTCAGACTTGTGGAGGAGGAAAGAATTTGTGACCAAAGATGAACTAGAGATCATTAATTATCAAAAAATATAAAATTTTGATTATATATCAAATTAAAAAGTTTTTGTCAAACAAAACTAATGCAGAAGGGAAGCAACAAACTGGGAAAACATTTTCATAGTTAAAGGTTCTGATAAAGGCCTCATTTCCAAAATATATAGAGAATTGACTCTAATTTATAAGAAATCAAGCCATTCACCAATTGATAAATGGTCAAAGGATATGAACAGACAATTTTCAGATGATTAAATTGAAACTATTTTCACTCATATGAAAGGGTGTTCCAAGTCACTATTGATCAGAGAAATGCAAATTAAGACAACTCTGAGATACTATAACACAGATTGGGTAAGATGACAGAAAAAAATTAATGATGAATGTTGGAGGGGATGTGGGAAAACTGGGACATTGATGCATTGTTGATGGAGTTGTGAATGAATCCAAACATTCTGGAGAGCAATCTGGAATTATAGCTAAAAAGTTATCAAACTGTGCATACCCTTTGATCCAGCAGTGTTACTACTGGGCTTATATCCCAAAGAGATACTTAAAGAAGGGAAAGGGACCTGTATGTGCCAAAATCTTTGTTGCAGCCTTGTTTGTAGTAGCTAGAAACTGGAAAATGAATGGATGCTCATCAATTGGAGAATGGTTGTGTAAATTGTGGTATATGAATGTTATGGAATATTATTGTTTTTTTTAAGAAATGACTAGCAGGATGAATACAGAGAGGCTTGGAGAGACTTACATAAACTGATGCTAAGCAAAATGAGCAGAACCAGCAGATCATTATATACTTCAATAATGATACTGTATGAAGATGTATTCTGATGGAAGTGGATCTCTTTGACAATGAGAAGATCTAACTCAGTTTCAATTGATCAATGATGGACAAAAGCAGCTACACCCAAAGAAAGAACACTGGGAAATGAATGTAAACTGTTTGCATCTTTGTTTTTTCTTCTGGGTTATTTTTACCTTCTGAATCCAATTCTTCTTATGCAACAAGAAAACTGTTCAGTTCAGATATTTTGTATCTAGGATATACTGTGACATATTTAACATGTATAGGACTGCTTGCCATCTGGGGGAGGGGGTGGAAGGAGGGGGGAGAAAAGTCAGAACAGAAGTAAGTGAAAGGGATAATGTTGTAAAAAAATTACCCAAGCATGGATTCTGTCAATAAAAAGTTATAATTATTAAAAAAGGAAAGAAAAAAAGAAAAAAGTTATGTATCAGATATATATTAGAAATTGATATAAATTTGAGTGACTTAAGAGTCAAATGATGTAAATAGAAATTTTTCAAAAGAAAAAACCCAACTATCATCAATTATATGAAAAATATGCTCTAAATCACTGACAGAAAAAATGTAAATTAAAACAACTTTTAGGTCTGTCTCACAGTCATTAGATTTTCAAAGATGACAAAAGATAAAAGTGGCAAATGCTCAAGGTACTATATGAAAACAAATACTTATTATACTCTTTGTGGATCCATGAATTGGACTAGACATTGCAGAAAATATTTCCAAGAATATTATTTAACTTGTATATGCCTTGTTCCAGCTCTACCACTGCTAGGCCCATACTCAAGAGATAAAAGAAAGAACAGGATAAAAAATATACATACATATTTATAGTAGTTTTTTTTTTAAATGGTTACCCTAAACTGGAAAGTAAAACAATATATTCTTATTAGAGAATGCTAAACAAATTGTAGTATAAGAATTTAATAATATTTCATTATAGCATAATTATGCATAAGAAATGAAGACATTAATAATTACTAGAAATATCTTTATGAACTTTTCCAAATTTACATGAGCATAAGTAGGAAAATGTTATATTATGGAAATATTATGGAAAAAATAATTTTGAAAGATCATAGAAATATAATGAATATAATGCTGTAACCAGAAGGAAGAAAATTAAGTTTGTCACTCATATCTTGTTAGAGAATTGAAAAATGTAAAATGCAGAAACATACATATATTTTCAGATATGACTAACATGAGAATTTGAGTTTCTAGACTATGTGGATATGTATTGATCAGTGTTTTTTTTTTTTTAAGGTTTTAAAATTTACTTAATGATGTGGGATAGGTAGGGATAGAGTAATAAAAATACTTATTTCTTAAAAATAAAATAGCAAACTTCATTTAGAATTGTCTAGGGAAAAAATGAAAATCTTCAATTGACTGTATGTATAACAACCCAATCACAAAACATGATATTGAACAAGACTTGTGCAAAGTACAAAAGTAATGTTGGTGATAATATTGGGAAATTGAAGAAGGGGATAATCCAGATATATTTACAATGAGATTTTACCAAGTATTTCAAAACCATTTAATAGCTTTTTTTCAAAATTTTTTCCCAAAAAAATGAGAAAATTTTCTTTTAGCATTATATATATATATGTAGTACAAATACCTAAACTGAAAATGGGATAAAACGAAGAAAGATAACAAGAAAGCAATATCACTAATTAATATTTATTTAAATTTATTCAGAAATTTCAAATAAATGCTATCAAAAAGAATACAGAGCTATAATTACAAATATTATTACCAAATTGTGTTTATACTTTGGGGGAGGGGAATGATTTGATATTATTTAAATAATGAACATAACTTAGGGTATTAATAACATAAACATCTTAAATTATATGATTATATCAATATATACCATTAAAATTTTTTGGTAAAATATTATACTCCTTCAAACTATGAAATTGTATAAATCATATTGATCTTAAGGGCATACAAAAAGTATTTATATCTAAAACCATAAGTTAACATAGTTTCCTTAAGGAAATTGTAGATGATTTCCTCATAAATTTAGGAGCAAATAAAGAATGCTTAGTTCCCTTATAGATATTTGAAATTTAATAGAATTCTAACAGTAGCAATAAAAAAGAAAGAAATTAATGGTTTAGACATCGAGAGAAAAGTTAAAATCATCCCAATTTTCTGATGATATGATGGGTCACTTGGAAAACCCCAGAGCATTTGGAGGAAGGATAGGGTAACTAACAGAGAAAACTGTAATCTTTGAGAAAGTTTTCGATTGTTTTCTGTCAATAAAATATAATCATAATACCTTGATTTCTGTGTCTTTCCTCTGAGATTATCTGTAATATATCATGTATAAATATCATTTTTACATATTTGTTTATATACTTTCTCTTCTATTGGACCATGAGGTCCTTAAAAGTATGTCCCTGGGACTTAGCACAGTGTCTGACACATAGTAGGGTTGTAATAGGTGCTTGTTGGCTTGGCTTGTTAGCCTTTCCAAATTAATTTCCAGATTTAATGTTATATGAATCAAACTCTCAATGAGTTATTTTGAAAAGCTCACCAAATTTGCATTATTTTTATTGATGGAACAAAGGTCTAGGATGAGAAAAGAAATAATACACAATTAGTCATAAATGAGGAATAGTATTTTTAAATTATAGTACAGCAATCACCACACCTGATCAAAAGTATAGATGTGGATTACTAGAAAAAAATCAGATAAGGATTAGAAACAATTGAATTCAACAATCCAAGGGTCATAAAACTCTATTCTGTAGTCCTTGGGGAAAGAGCATGAGATATTTCAGTATCATATGGCCTCATTATGGTTCCTAAACCAATAATCTCATCTCTATTATATATGTAGTATAGTAGCATAACCTGTTCTACAAACAAGGATTAGTGTAAATGTGGAAGATTTATAAGAAATTATTGTGGTTTTAAAAAAAGACAATAATAAATCCAAAATAAAGCCTTTTAAAAAAAAGATGAGACTTATATAGTATATACTAAGAAGTTATTAAAACTGTTCTTAGCAGTTTTAAATCTCTTCAATGTGAAGTTTTTTTCATTTCTTTTCAAAGCTACAAACTTTCTTCAAAATACTGCAATCTTGCTTGAAAAGAAACAATAGATTATTTTAATGAGTGGTAAGTGACTTTTGGGAACTATGAAAACTTTAACATAGGCAAGACATTAGTAATCAATGCACTTATGTCAGAATTATTCCCCAAGTTCTATCCTCCTATCTATATTAGAAGAACCCTATGACTTTCCTCCCAATTTTAGTGTAGTGTAATATTTTATTGTATTTTTTTCTAGTAAAATGTTCTTGAATCAATTTTCTCATAGTTATATTAGAATGCAAACTCTTTGAGGGCAAGGTTTATCTTGTTTTTGTTATTTCTAGAACTTTTTTAGTGATTGAGTTTTAGTAAGTGCTCAATAAATGCATTTTTTATTACTTATTTATTCAACTTCCTAAGTTCTATGATTTCAGAAGGATTTTATTTTTAAAATTGGCTCTTTCACTGTGTATCTGAACAGCAGCCTTTAGACAGAAAAAGGAAATCAATGGCACCAGATAACTATAAACTCCATTTTCACTTCATGTCAGTGGATTTTTTTTAAAAACCAGAGCACATCAAATCTGTTCCTAATTAAATGTTCCAAACTGCCCACATATTCTCTGGGTGCAGAATAAACAGGAGAAAAAATATCCTGGTTTTGAGCCAACGCAGCTAGTGTGAAATACATCACACTTTGTGTTTCCTCTTTCCTCTCTCCAGGCTTCTCTCACACTTCAACACCTCTTTACTAGTCCTTCATTTTATTGACCACACAGTTAGAAATTCAGCATCCAGCTATCCACATAAGACACAGACATCACCTATTTATCCTTGAACTTGTCACTAGCACCTTATTAATCTTACTAGTTACTGTGAGCAAATGTGAAGGACTTTGATATGCAAGGAGATGATGCCCTGACCCAAGTACTTTAGTTATCCTGTAAAAACGCTGAAGAAAAAGGAGAATATATATACTATGCAGAAATATTTATATGATATTTGTTAGGATTCATGTGAAATGAAAATATTTAAATTAAAAGTGAACTTGATTTTGCACATATGCTATTCTCCCCTCCCAAATAGTTTCATTGCTTTACAATTATTATGTAAAAAGTAAATTATAACTTGATTCTATCTTATTCATTACAGTGAAACTTAAGGACCCAATGATATTGAGCAATATCCTCTTTAGATGTATTTATGAGAGCAATAGAGGGGAAAAGTTAGAAAGGAAGAAATAGATACTTTATATCCTAAAACATATTTTATCTTTTTTTTTTCCTACTGTGTCATGTAAGTGGTTTTATTACTTTTAAGTAAAAAAAAAAAATCTGAGGCATATGAGGTAGATTTATTTTTCCTTATAAGATATCAATTGTATACTTTTTGACACTTTCTCCCTTAATAGGCAATGAAATCAAAACTAGATTTAGATGTACTTTTTGCAAGAATTATCTAACATTTGCTTGTTGAATTTAAAACTTTAATGACTACCATTATTGTATTTCTAAACAAAATTCTTTCACAAAAAAAAAATTTCTGACCCAAAAATTTGATTTGATTTTGTATTATACTCACCAATGAAATCCACTTTCTTTAAATTGTTTGCTTTTATTTCACACACACATACACAGAAGAAGACACACACATAGCAAGAGAGAGACAGAGAAAAATAGAAAAAGAAAGAAAAAGGAAGGAAGGAAGGAAGGAAGGAAGGTAGGAAGGAAGGAAGGAAGGAAGAAAGAATATATATACACACACATGTATATATATATATATATATATGAGAGAGAGAGAGAGAGGAAGAAAAAGAGACAGCGAGAACCTTACTTTCATCAGGATCATGACTTAAGAATTGGAAAATAATATCTGTTAATTCACATGGGAAGAGAATCAGGCTTTAGTCAGAGAAAGCTTAATAACTGGGAAAATTTTGTCCATTGTCTTATTTCTATATTAGAAGAATAATGATTATTTGAAACAAAAGAAAATAATCTTCTCCACACTAAGGTGTCAATTGATCCCCATGAAAGTGCCAAAAGGCACAGCTGTGGGAAAGGAACTTAAATAAAAATGAGATCTTCCCAGACAGGGTTCATGCAATTCCAGGTGGAAAGAAAAAGCAGGTAAGATGATGAGTCAGGCTACTGGTCATTGACAAGTTAATCAGTGTAAGTTATAGCAATATAGAGCAAATAAAACAAAATTCAGGTTTCAAAAGACAAATTTTTGAGAAATACTAGCAAACCAGACAACATAATTCACCATAGTAAAGAGAAATTTAGCAGGATACAATAGAAGTCCAGATCAGCAATGTTCCAAGCAGGCAGGAAAGACTCGATAGTGGCTAGTTATTATAGCACCATGGAGAGCTCTAAAACAACTGTCACTCTAGCAGGGGTCCTCAAACTTTTTAAATAGGGAGCCAGTTCACTGTTCCTCAGACTGTTGGAGGGCTGGATTATAGTAAAAACAAAAACTTTGTTTTGTGGGCCTTTAAATAAAGAAACTTCATAGCCCTGGGATAAACTGTGGGTCATAGTTTGAGGAACCCTGCATGTCTAGTGGAATCTAATCTATTTACTAGGAATTTTAATCCTGGGAAACCCGAATAAACTTGATCAGTATTACCTAAAAGGTAAGGTTTTCTATGATTTTTAAAAACATTGACTAATTAGAGCAAGGCCAGGTATTTGGTGTTGTTCTTGAAGGTAATAGGGTTGGGAAGAAGGAGGGAGAGCCTTCTCATCCATTTGTGATTCTTTAATATCTATTCTAAAGGTAGAACTATAAACTTCAGGTAGAAATGAGGCTCTGTTGGAAATGCTATATCCTTCACAATTTCCTTTTGATAAGACAGTCTTCTTTTGCAGAAAATAAAAATCAGATTGTATGACTTTCAGATTCATTACTATTTGATGATTATTTAAGATAGAGATATCAAACATGCCGTCTGAAAGCTATATGTGACTCACAACAAGCCAGAATTCATCTTGAACAAGTTTGAAATGTAATTGGAAAACATTTAACAAAATAAATACCTAAACATAGATAATGTTAAGATATGTTTTTTAAGTTAATATGAAGTTCACAGGAATTCTTACATAAGGCTTAGTGACACCCATTTCTATTTGAGTTTAAGATACCATAGTGTTCAGTCCTAAACCAATAGAAAAGATCCTTATCTTTTTTGCCCTTAGATCCCTTCTTAATTATTGTCAACTGAGTTGGATTGCGGTTTGAAAGTTTTTCTAGATTTCCAGTATAGTTCTTAACTTTTCTGTGTGTTTGCTAAACTTCTTAAGAACGGAGCATGTAAAATGTAATTCTTTGCTGGTCACAGCTTCCTCTTTTCTCTCATGATTCCTAAGACTGGTAATAATACTGAAGGGGTGTGCTTGTGGAGCTAGAAATATGAATTGAGAATTGTAGTCAGGGAGTTCGTACTGAATCCATATCTAGTCACATTCTATCTCTATAATTTTGAACAAATCACTTAAACTTTTTGAATCTCCATTTTTTTTACCTAAATAATGAAGGAGTTAAAATAGATTTCCTCCAACTTTCCTGCCTTATTTCAAATCTATATGCCATAAACAGCACTCCTAAGAGTAAACAAAAGAATGATCTCTCTTTACTATCATTTTTCTTAAAGGAAGATATATTGCTACTTTCAATCACAAGCAATTTATGCCAGTCATTCAATTAAGTTGTACACACTGCTTCATGTAGCATAGGACTAATGAAGAATATGATATTTAAGTAAGATCTATTCCACTTCTATTTTATATATTGTTTTTATGTGCCCCATACTGAATTTAAAAACCTTCAAAAAAAGTACCTTTGAAGATCAGGTCAAATATATGGACCCCATATCAAAATAAAGATTTTTTTAAATGTCAGAAATAAAATACATAAGATTACAAACCAATTTCATTGAAATAATTGTCTATCTATCTATCCAACATAAACCTAGCATAATGTGCCCGCATGAAAGAAGACACTGTGCTTTATAAACAAAGCAGAATTGCCAGAGTTCAAAAGATAAATGAAATGCATAGTTTTAGAGCCATCACCCTTTTTTAATATTCAAATGAACTATTTGTCTTCATCTATGGTAGAGCCTTTTCAGCTTATATTTGTCTGATAAGCCATAGCAGGACATACTATATCTGACTTCAACATAGTGATGTCATTTTGGTCCACTCTGAGAATGAAAGACAGTAATTAACCAAGTAACCAAAGTTCAAAGACTCCATGTTAAGAAATATTGATGCCCTCAACTATAGCAAATACTTCAAAGTAAAGATAATTCCTTTTCCTGAGAATTTGTTTTTAGGGAAAAGAAAGATTTGGTCCACTTAGGTGTGAAAGGTGTAATTACAATAATGTTTCCTCATATTCATTCCAAATTCTAAGGATTGATAAATATAATTTTACTTGAATTTATTTTTTATTCCTTCCCTTATCTTCACTACTATTACTTCCATAAAATAAATATTAGTAAATTAACATCAAAGGAAAAAAAACACATTTGTCAAACTTTTAATAATGCTTAATTAGCTCTAGTAAGCTATAGTAGTACTACTTTAATTCTCTGATGTGAATTCCAACATTTTCACTTTGGGACATTAAGTACATATAATCCTAAAAGAAAAAAGAGCTCAAATCAATGCATTGTTCAGTCTTGACTCCAGAGTTCTGATAATAACCTTTCCTCCTGATAATTTGTTTGGAAGAAAGATGGTAAACCAAAGGTACAGAATGAGACATACACTGTCCAAAATAATCAGTGGGTTGTTATATTTTGTCTCACTGTGCTTCATTGTTAAAAGAGAATGTTTTATTAGGAGAGGTGATATTGAGCAATTATAGAATAATAAAAGTTTTTAAAAAATCAAAAATCTTTGAGAAAAGAGTGAATGAAGTATTATTTTGTATTCTGTATTTCTAGACAAAAATAGACACTTAACAACTGTTTTTTAATTGGAGTGTTGCTAAATATTTTTCAGTAAGTAGAATTTAAATAGGTTCCAATAAATTAAGAAATATCTTCAAGGCCTATCTTTATTACATGCTGGCTATCAGACAAGCTCTCAGTTACCCAGAAAATTCTTTAAGACAGTAAGTTAAGAGCAAGTTCGGACTTACATCCAAAGAAGGAGTTTCTCACTGAGAGTTCCTTCATTAATGAAACCTCTCATAGATCTCTATAAAAAAAATACCTTAATTGTGTGACCCAATATACATTATAAATATACTCCCACTTCTTGGTCATGAGTATCTGTAGTACAATCTCATTAAGTTACATCTTTATATCTATCAAAGGCAAAATCACAATTCTCTGTGCCAATCCAGATCCTGTGAAAAATTTTCCCTAGAGTAGACATAAACTGAGGCACATGCTTCCAAAAGATTGGTTTCAAGGGTGCTCATGTGATGGGTTTATACAATTTTATTCTACTTGTTTCCAAGTATGGAACAAATTTGAGATATATATGGTATTACATATGACCATTGATCTGCAAGCTAAATATTAGCAGCTAACCTGGTTTGAAAATTCTGGGGCTAGCTTTGAAAAACTTCTCCATATACTATTCAAGGTAAATGGAAATGAATTTGTCCCCAATTAAAACTAGAATCCAAGACTATGCTAATGAATATTTGGACTCAAATGATTTCATTTCACTTCAGAAAATATTTTTTTCCCTTTTTGCTATTTTAAAAAAGTACTTATCATTGGTTGGGGCAAAATTTTACAAGACACATTTCACAAATCTCTGCCAAAATCAAAGTGAAATTTGTTTTCTTCTCCAGTGAATCATATCTCAAGGTCAGCCAAGCATTTTTTAGCTTAATTTTCCTAAGTTTTCTAACTGATTTCCCCACCCCCAACCCTAGGGAATCTTCATTTGATACTAATGTTGTCATATATATTTTGAAAATGCAAACAACACTGTTAATATTTCAAATAGCTAGTTTAGTTATACAGGAATTTATGCTGACATTAAAAGCCATCCTGAATTGCTACTAGGGATATTTTAAGAATCATTCTAATACTAATGTGACAAATGATGACTTTAATGGCATCATAAACCAGAAATATGAAAGCATTATTAAAAACTGCTTCATAAAAGAGTTATCAAGTAACTATTAGTTAAGCTGTTTAGACATGATGGAAGTTCAGCCTAAACACACTGGACCACTTCAGATACACTGAACTAGCAATATTATAAAATGTGGAGGTAATGAATATTACAGCTTCAAAAATTGTCTTTACTAATCTTATGCAGAATAAATTGTGTTGGTTGGAGAAATCCTTACACCTTCTGAGACCAATTCATATTTAAAAGCCATTTTATTATTATAAAGCATTTCAGCATCCACAGCTAAGGTCTTATAGTTCATATAAGAGGACCTTATCACTTAGTTTGTCTTAAATAATGACATATAATACTTTGTGGCTGTCTATGTTTTAAAGATGCAGGCCACTTCTCTAAAGGGTTTCTTTTCATTAAATATTCAAGCTTCTATGTAGTGAAACATTTACACACTGGTACCTTTTATAATCTAGGTTTTTCCTCTATATAATTAATGGCTCCATAAGATAGAGAAATAATAAATTTGGAGCAATGAGACATTTTAGGTGTTGATAGAGTGTTTTAATGGCATGGTTTCTATATGAAAGTAGAGCAACAAATCTGACCCCAGGTTCATGTGGAATCACTTTAGAAGCTTCATCACAGGCAACATCCCAATATATTTGAGAATTGTTGCCAAAGGGCCATTGCTTTCACATTCTAGTACAATGTAAACTTTTTGAGATTAAGGACTATTTCATATTTTTCTTTATATCTTCAGAGTCTAGCACATAGGACATAGACCATAAATTTAGAACTAGAAAGGAACTTAGAGGTCATCTAGTCATCTTAGACATTTGAAAACTGAAACTCAGAGAGATAAAATGCTAGAAAGTCATTAAAATAGACTGGAACTTCACAGATAATAAAACAACTGAATTAAAATTAGAACCCAGTCTACAGATTCAATCTTTTTTTTTTTTTTGACATGGAATTGTATTCTGGACACTTCAGTACATATATCAAAGTATTTTATTGGGACAGCTTTTATGGGTATAAATCAACCTGATTAAACTGGTATGTTAGATTTTCTAATGGCTGTAGAATCATCATATAATTGAACTGAAACCCTAAAGCCCAAATCAAGTTAATGATACCAAATTAGAATAGATTAACTAATATGTACATATCCTTATCTCCATCTAAATTCAAGGACTATAAAGCTAGGGTACTTGAACTTATTTTTAAAAATTGGTAACTCTATTTCAATATAATTGGTTTCCTTTACTGTTGTATATTAATATTATTTTGAAAGAGCTCCATAGATTTCACCAAACTGCCAAAGTTAGCCATTTCACACACAAAAAGGTTGAGAACTCTTGATATCAAAGGAAATAAGACACAATACAATATATGTTGTCACTAAACTAACTTTTATTAAGTCTTAGTTCAAGGCAGGAACTAGGATAAAAAAAAAAAAAACAAACAAACAGGCAAAAAATACCACTATACTCAAGGAGCTCATAGTATAATAGGGAAGAAAACATATAGACAACCACTTACATAAATATATATTTACAAGATAAGTTGGAAAACAATTGCTTTATTTAATAAACTCTTTTCAGGAAAGATTGTCATCTACTAATGAAATAAAAAAGAGACAAAAAGAATTTGGTCATAAATGATAATATCTACTGAGAATCTTAAGAGTCATTGGACTCGTGCATAAAGAGGAATAATTCATTCATTTATTCAATAAACAATGTTAAGTTCCAACCCTATCATATTTATTTAACATAGGCATTATTTATAATATTCCATATCTTTATATCAGTAAAACAATCAGCTCCTGGCAGGGTTGATCTGATTATTTTTAAATGACCAAATGATTCCATTATATTCCACATATGATATATTATATGAGATACAGTTTAATGTAGAAATTTGGTCTCAGTATCAGGAAGATGTAGGTTCTAGTCCCACATCTGAGACATAGTGGTTCTATGCTTCTAGAAAAATCAGTTGCCAGTTTGTTTTGATAGTTTTCTCATTGGGAATGAAATCACAAATTCATTTCCAATCCATATTATCTATTTTATATATAGAGATTAAATATTTGTAGATAGGTTCATGTATTTAGGTGACTATCTATAGAATTTCCATGACTTTAATCTATTGGAATTCAAAATTCCTGATCACTAAAAAGAGTATATTGAACTAGCTTGTCTAAAGAAGATTCTTCTAGTTCTGAAGGATCATGTGCTAGAAAAGCCTTGTATTGAAATATGTGCAAATTCTTTTCACAAGCAACTACCATGATATAAACTAAAGTGTTATTTTTCAGTAGCAAGATGATGGACCTGAAGTCAGAAACAATGGGTTCCAATTTGGCTCTACTATTTTCTGCCTACTTTTTATCTTCTAAAATGCTATATAATGATTATTTATTATTACATGGAATACATCTGAGTACAATATATCAAAGTAAAACAGAGGGGGACGAATTAGATTATTGAAGTTCTCCCGAAACCTATTATTGAGAATCTCCCTAGTAAAAAAAAAAAAAAAGAAAGAAAGAAATAAGTGAAGTTATATAATTTTGAGAAGCTTCTGATAATATAGGCTTATATCTGGCTTCCAGAGTGACCAGTAGGATAACCTATGGAAAGTCATTAAATCATGCACAAGGATATGGTCAGGTCTGATTAAGAAAATCATATTATAACATCTATGTTCTATTGTGCTTTTACTTATTTTATTAATCATTTCCCAATTGCACTTTAATCTGGTTTAGTGCCTGGCAGTGATGTGGGTAGCCATGTTTGATAAAACTGTTCTAGAGGATTACTAAGGTTCTTTCCAGTTCTAATGCTATGAGCCCATGAACTCTGATCCTAATTGATCTCTCATCCTATTGCAATATGGTGTCATCATTATGTTGCATATTATAATGAAGAAAGTGACAGCCTGCTATGGAGCAGGAGTCAGAGCTTCCTCCACACATAACTTTTTGGCATATGACATAGTGGCAAAAAAGCTGACCTCAGTGTCAGATACATCTATATTTAGATCATTTTATTTTCTCTACATAATTTCTATTGGGACCTTAGAAAAGTCAAGTAACTTTCAAGGTTCCTGAAAGTCTTGAAGGTATAAATTACAGACCAACTGCATTGGTCAAAGACATTTTGATCAAGGGGAATGTTCTCATACCAATG
Organism: Antechinus flavipes; assembly: GCF_016432865.1. Classification (NCBI taxonomy): domain Eukaryota; kingdom Metazoa; phylum Chordata; class Mammalia; order Dasyuromorphia; family Dasyuridae; genus Antechinus; species Antechinus flavipes. The sequence goes on along the minus strand of NC_067398.1, from coordinate 239,886,204 downwards.
AAACAACAGCAACAGATCTTACATAGCCAATATCTGTCTTTTAGGTTAATGACATTATATGTGGCTTCTCCTGTTTGAGATTCTTTTGTTTGGTTGTTTTGATGTTGGAGACATGAGGATGAGGAAGGGACAGGGAATACATTTAGGCAACTTTTTTTTTCCTTCTACATAGATGTATCTGTGAAATGTTCATCTACATCATGAGAAATGTTGATCTATGGCACTTTCTACCTTCCTCACAGAGGCATTGTTTGAATGAAGGAGTTACTTTGAAAAAACCCTTGGAAATTTGTAGCTGAAAGGTGACATTATTTAAATAAAATACTAAGGCAACATTTTTATGATTTATACCAGCAGTAAGTAGGAGACATATTTTAAAAGGTAACAAAGAAATGAAAAGAAGAAGTGCTGAGGACTCAGTCTCATGTGAGCTTAAGGATAGTTCAGCCATTACTGTTTTGGGGGCAGGTTTTAGTAAACATAAAACAACAAGAACATCCCCAAAAAATCCATTGTTAGTAAAAACCTTTTTTATGAAAGACTTCTTTCTCTATACCATGTGTCTACTGTATCAATTATCTTTTGCCTAATTCATCTGAAGCTGTTTACCTCACATGTTGATAGGAACTAGAATCTATGATGGCATTTAAAAATCCTATTTCATCTGTTGATTAGCATTCCAACCTGATTTCTACCAATGGATTGAAAAAAAAAACAAATATCTTTAGCATTGTCAACAAGTAATAATTCATATCCAAACAAAACATTAAGGTTTTTGCCTACTAGGATAGAGCTTTAAATGCTATAACATATATATGCAAGTTAATAATTCAAACTCTCAAAACCCCCAGCATGTCTCTATTAGACTTGATGCCTACCATTAGTGTGAGAGCACAGACTCTATATAAAACAACAATGTCTCAGCAAATTGAAAGAACATCAGGTATAGTTAAGGCTCCAGATTGAAAGTGTCCCAATATAGCTATATATCCATTGTTTTTATAAAGTGCCTTTCTAATGGTCTTTAAATAGTGTATGTTTTAAGTGGGCCTGTCCCAAGAATTACCAAGAGATATGGGAAAACTGTAATTCCTACTTTTCTTCCATTGCCTGAACAGTTTCCTTTTGCCAATGGTAAGTACAAATCAATCTCCTTCCTTTTCTTATCCTTTCCTTTCCCCCTTTCATCTGGCCATTAACAAAGTAGCTGACACTATAGATTGTAACAGGCATAGTGTGAGAATTGGATTAATCATCCAGGGGTTTATAGGTCAGGCAAGAGGCAAGCTGATGTTTTATTTAAATGTTTTCATGAAATGGGTCTAAGAAAGAAATAGTGAGAGTACAAGATAGTATATAGATTATAACAATAAATAAAAGTTTTGCTTAATTCAAATGATATGCAAGGAGCTATTAGTGTTCATCATCTGTATTTTCAACATACAGATTTAAAATAAATTAGAATATAACCCTGCTCAACTCAGTAAATATTTGTTGGTGGCATGGAATAATATTAAAATAGTTATTGATTGATTTGCTTTTTGATATTTATTTATTGAGCCAGATCTGTGATATTATTTGTTTTGAACACTCTTGGTAAAGAAAATCCCTCTGTCTTAGAGAATTGCCTGGGAGGACTGAGAGGTCAGATTGTCAGTCTCATAGTATGTTTCAAAGGCTAGACTTAAATCAAAGTCTTCCTTACTCCTAAGATACATTCTATTTATTATACCAGTTTACCTTTGATTCCTTTGTACTACAGATACTTCCAAAAAATAAAATCCCCAAACCCCAATGAAAACAAAGAAAATTACATAACAAATTCCAGATAAGAAAAAATATATATTTACCTTTTCTATATGTACAAACTGAAATGAAGTAATTACAAGGATATTTAAGTAGAACTTCCTTCTTTTCTGGATAGAAAAACTTTTGTGCCTTTATTATCTGGACTGTCCAAAAAAGGCTATCTAATACCAGTGATAGCTTCATATATTTTCCTATTTCCTTAAGAGACTGCTAACAAAAACTTTTTGTGTTATACTCTACAAGCAGGATAAACTGAATGTCAGAACTGTAAATCATGGGCAATTGGGCAAAGCTTGTGAAAGAATGAATAACACTTGGAGAGAGAAACTATTTCCCAGCTGGTAAAACAAAAATGTAGAAAACCAAGCCAACAAGGAAAAGAGAAAGTTTCATCTCTACCAATAAAGGAAAATCAATTCAGGAAATGAAGAAGAGAATTTATAGTAGGCCCTGGGGAAAGATTAAAAAATAAAACATATTTGCCTGAAAATATGGAAAGAAGAACCTATATTCTAAGCATGTGTTGACCTGCTGATTCCAACAAGGGGACAAACACATTGGATATCAATGCACAGTTTTGCTGCACTTATTTTTATTTCTACTCTTTTCTCTCAAATCTGTTTGTGATATACAGGCACTCTAGTAATGCGCCATTATCCAGGGCTGAAAGAGAAATGCCAATTCTAATCTTTCTCCTCTGTCTGAAAAGAGTATATAGTTAAAAGAAACAAACTCAATATGTGATCAGCATTAAATCATGCTTGTTAGCTTGCTTAGAGAAAATGGTGAAGAAGATAACTTATTAGGTAATGATGTTCCCTATGACTATGCTTTGTTCTTGGAACAATATTAGACAATTATTGTAGCATTAGCCATTGATAATTATAGTATTGATAATAAATAATTGGCATAATTTATTAAGGATTATCTTCAGTTTAGAAATAAATATTGAATTAAACCATATTTTTTTCTAAAATTCTCTGCCTTTTAACATCTACAAAAATTATTATGTATGAAAAATACATTATTTTTCCTGTCTCACTTAGTATTACTGATTATATGATGTTTAATAAAAAAATGTAGACAGTCTCAACAATGGAAACATTAAAGTAGAGCTCCTTTCTTATTAAGTTGCTAGATCACAGGAAAAAGCATGGTGAGACATTTATACCTGGGTTATGAAATGAAATAAAACAACTCCAGAAGTATAAGAGCAGACATTGGTAGATAGCAGTATAGCAAGGTTGAAAAAAATCTGGCAATGGAAGTGTATTATAAACTCAAGATGAAGTCAGCAGTGTAATATGGTTGCTAGAAAAGCAAAAACAAATTTAAGTTACAGTAAAAAGAATGTTAATGTCTAGTATAAGAGAGATAATAGTCTCAGTGTTTTTTGGCTTGGTCATCTATACAAAGAATATTGTGTTTAATCTCCGTATCATCAATTAGGAAAGACATTGATAACATGGAGAGGGTCAAAATAGAGTAATCCAGATGATGAAAGACCAGGAGATCATGCCAAATGAGGATCAATTGAAAGATATGAGAATTTTTAGCCTGTAAAAGAGGAAACTTGTAAGATACAAGACAACTGTCTCCTAGAAACTCTAGAAATGTCGCCTACAATTAGAATGTAACCTTGTTCTTCTTGACTCTGGGAAAGAATTAAGAGCAGTAGATAGAAGATACAAACAGGCAATTTTAGGTTTAATAAAGGAAACATTGCCTAATTATTGGAATTATCCCAAAGTAAACTATGTGGACATTAGAAACAGTTATTCTTTTTCAGATATTAAGTGGATCACATAGTCCTAAGTTACTTTATACATCTAATATTTTGTGACTTCTCAGAAAGTGAAATAAAATATATTGGAAAATAAAGATATTTGTACTTAAGATGATGAGGTTAAAATTTTAATAAATAGATTCTGAGTCCTGTTTTCAATCTAAAGTCTCTATACATGGTTACTATAGTCAAGGTAGATGATATATTTTATATTGAAAAAACCACATTTTCTTCCCATTGGACTTTAGGGAATAAAGTCATTTAGCCTTGGGAAATTAATATCTGAAGCTGCGGTACAGAAGGATTTCTTCAAGAAAATATATTTAACATTCTTGATAAAGTTTTCATCCTTAGTTCATCAATAACCACTCATTCAGCAATTGTTAGTGTGATATATAAAACGTTTGAGAGGCATAGTTTCTGTGAAATTAATCATCATATTAATCATGCCAGCAGATTAATAATAGGGGTCAGTGGCACTCTTGGATGCCAAAGACCCCACGTGGGACTCATTAAATGCTTATATGTCTTTGGAGGAATGAGTACTCCTAAGGATTGCAATCAACTCTTATTGGTTAACAATTAATAAAAAGAATGAATGTTATAATGAGAGGTAGACCTTTAAAAATGAAAGGCTAGGGGACAGGACACTGATCATTTTTGCTCCCAGACTAACCCCAGCCTTAGATCATCTAGGCAATAGATCTAGTCCTTGTCCATACCTGCAAAATAGAAGAAAATGGGCTGGAATTTATCTTAGTTTAAATTCTTTATAAGGTTTTTGTCGGAATCTTCACAAACTGCTAACTCAATAGATTTGATGTTTTGGGCCAGAACCTGAAACAAGATACTAAGTAGAACTAATTAATACAATGCTTGTGTTTACACCTTTACTCATTGGAATTCACAAGTATGGGAGATACACAAAATAAACTTTGTAACTTTGTGAATTCACACCTCCCTTTAAGCTCTTAGGGCCCTAGAGCACTATGGGAGAAAACCCATAATCCCATTCTCTCAGAAGAGTCATGTATAAGCCCAGTGAAGAGAGATTCATTCCAATATTTTCCACCAGTTTTTCATTTGATCATAATTCCAAGATTTCATTTCATCATCCATATGACTACATATACAGATCTTATACTCTTCTTCATAGAGAAAATAGCTGATTTTAAGAGAACTGATGAAACTACTAAGAGAATATAGAAACAGGACCTCAGCTAAAGTTCTGGGCAGATCCAATATGGCAGAGAGCAGACACAACTTTCAGTAACCTCCTCCAACCTTCTCTCAAACCAATAGCAGATTAAGCCTCTAAACTGGTTTTGAAGACAAAAAAATCCACAAATATTTGGAGTACAACATATTTCTAGAAGAAGATATCTTGGAAGAACCAAGGAGAGACATGAGCTGGTTCCCATTTCAAAAGGCTTTCTTCAAAGATTGCATAAAGGATCTTAAAAGAGAGTTATAAGAAAAATGGGGAAATAAAATAAGATCATTACAAGAAGAATTAAAAAATGGAAAAGAATGCAATGAAGAAAATTTAATTGGCCAATTGCAAAAGGAGCTAAAAAGGTAACTCAAGAAAATAATATACTAAAAATAAGAACTGAACAAATGGAAGTGAATAACTCAATAAGGCATCAAGAATCAGTCAAACAAAAAAAATTAAAAATAGAAGAAAATATGAAATCTCTCCTAAGAAAAACAACTGACCTGGAAAATAGATCTAGCAGAGACATTCTAAGGATTATTGGGCTTTCTGAAAGCCATGAAGGAAAAAAAAAGAACCTAGACATTAATCTTACAGGAAATCATAAAAGAAAACTTCCCTGATATTTTTAGAATCAGATGGTAAAATAGCCATTGAAAGAATCCGCTGATTACCTCCTGAAGGAGACCCCAAAATTAAATCCCCAAGGAATATCATGGCTAAATTTCAGAACTATCATACCAAAGAAAATATATTGCAAGCAGCGAGAAAGAAACAAATTAAATACCGAGGAGCCATAATTGCAATTTTCCAGGACCTTCACCTTAAAGGATTGAAAGGCCCAGAATCTGATATTCTGAAAAGCAAAGGAACTGGAATTACAGCCAAGAATAAGCTATGCAGCTAAAATGACCATTATCTTTCAGGGAAGAAGATGAACATTCAATGATATAGGTGAATTTCACCTATTTCTAATGAAAAGACTAGAACTGAATAAAAAATTTGATCCCCAAACAATGAACTCAAGAGAAGCATAAAAAGATAAAAAGAAAAGAACTCTTGAGACCTATATTTCTGTTAAGGGTATATTTAGAAAATGTGGGTATAAATTGTTTTTATTATGATAATATGAAAAAGAAAATAGAGTTGAAAAAGGGATCATACAAGAAGAATAAAAAGGAGGTAAAATAAGGGAAATTATATCTCATGAAGAGACAAAGAAAATCTATTATAATTGAGGGAAAAAGGGAAGGGGATGAGCATTGTGTGAATCTTATTCTCATCAGATTTAGCTCTAAGAAGGAATATCAGACATATTTGGTATCATAAAGAAACTAGTCTCATGTTATAAAGAAGTGGGAAGGAAAGGGGGGAAAGAAAGGGAAAGGCTAATAAAAAAAGAAAACAGAAGTAATAGGGAAAAGGTGTAAAAAAGAGGGAGGGGCTCTAAAGGGGAAGGACTGTTTGAGTGAGATGGTCATCAAAAGCAAAATACTGGGAAGGAGGGAAGAGGGATAGGAAAGAGAAAAGCATAACCTAGGGTAAATAAGATGGCAGGAAATACAGAATTGGTTATTTTAACTGTGAATATGAATGGGATGAATCCCCCATAATATGGAAGCAGAGAGCAGACTGCTTTAAAAGCCAGAATCCTACAATATGTTATTTACAAAAAAAAACAAAAAACAAAAAACAAAAAACAAAAAACAAAACAAAACAAACAAACAAACAAACAAAAAAAAAAAAAACATTTAAAATGCAATGATACATACAGAGTGAGGGTAAATGGCTGGAGCAGAATATAGTTTGCTTCAGGTGAAGGAAAAAAGTAGGGGTAGCAATCCTGATTTCGATCAAGTAAAAGCAAAGATAGATCTTATTAAAAGAGATAGGAAGGAAACTATATCTTACTAAAGGGTACGATAGATAATGAAACAATATCAATACTAAACATATATGTACCAAGTATAGCATGGAAATTCCTAGAGGAGAAGTTAAGAGAGATGCAAGAAGAAATAGACAGCAAAACTATACTAGTGGAGGATCTCAACTATTTTCTCTTGGAACTAGATAAATTAAACAACAAAATAAGTAAGAAAGAAATTAAGGAGATAAACAGAATGTTAGAAAAGTTAGCTGATGTAGAGGGCTGAAACTCCAAAAATGTATGCTTGAATCAGACAACCCAGCCACTTAAGGCTAATTATGGTTCTATATACATATGTAGACACACAATTGGCACTTGCTGAATGCTTGGTGTTGAGATAATCATAGGCAAGGATTGGAGGGCAGGGGGAGAGAAGCCAGTTATTTGGCAATAGGACAAGGAGGAGAGAGGCTGGAAACTCTGGACACCAGAATCCAAGATACATCTTTGGCAAGCCATGTGGCAGCTTGCCTGCCTCCTTTACTTCTCCCCATAATGACCAAGGACTTTGATTTATCCTGACTCTGGATTATGCTGAGGCCCTAAGGGAGCTAGCCCATACTTTACAAGGTATGATAGATCATTGGAGAAAATTAAAAGGAGACAGAAAATAGTTTACTTTTTTCTCAGCTGTTCATGGGACTTATACAAAAACTGACCTTGCATTAGGGCATAAAAACCTCAAAATCAAATGCAGAAAGTTAGAAGTAGTAAATGCATTTTTTTCAGATCATTATGTAATAAAAATCACATGCAATATAAGGTCAGAAGAAAACAGACAAAAAAGTAATTGGACAAATCACTATTGATCAGAGAAATACAAATTAAGACAACTCTGAGGTACCACTACACACCTGTCAGATTGGTTAAGATGACAGGATAAAATAATGATGAATGTTGGAGGGGATACGGGGAAAACTGGGACACTGATGCATTGTTGGTGGAGTTGTGAACGAATCCAACCATTCTGGAAAACAATCTGGAATTATGCCCAAAAAGTTATCAAACTGTGCATACCCTTTGATCCAGCAGTGTTACTTTTGGGCTAATATCCCAAAGAAATATGAAATAAGGGAAAGGGACCTGTATGTGCCAAAATGTTTGTGGCAGCCCTGTTTGTAGTGGCTAGAAACTGGAAATTGAATGGATGCCCATCAATTGGAGAATGGCTGGGTAAATTGTGGTATATGAATGTTATGGAATATTATAGTTCTGTAAGAAATGACCAGCAGGATGAATACAGAGAGACTTGGAGAGACTTACATGAACTGATGCTAAGTGAAATGAGCAGAATCAGGAGATCATTATACACTTCAACAACAATACTGTATGAGGATGTATTCTGATGGAAGTGGATTTCTTTGACAAAGAGACCTAACTCAGTTTCAATTGATCAATGATGGACAGAAGCAGCTACATCCAAAAAAAGAACACTGGGTAATGAATATGAACTATTTGCATTTTTGTTTTTCTTCCCGGGTTATTTTTACCTTCTGAATCCAATTCTCCCTGTGCAACAAGAAAACTGTTCGGTTCTGCAAACATATATTGTATCTAGGATATACCGCAACATATCTAACATATATAGGACTGCTTGCCATCTAGGGGTGGGGGTGGAGGGAGAGAGGGGAAAAATCGGAACAGAAGAGAGTGCAAGGGATAATGTTGTAAAAAAAATTACCCTGGCATGGATTCTATCAATATAAAGTTATTATAAAATAAAATAAAAATATACTTTAAAAAAAAGTAATTGGAAACTAAATAACCTCATCCTAAAGAATGAATGGGTGAAACAGCAAATCAGACACAATTAATAATTTCATTAAGAGAATGACAATAATGAGACAACATAGTAAAATTTGTGGAATGCAGCCAAAGTGATAATAAAGGAAAAATTTATATCTCTAGATGCTTACTTGCATAAAATAGAGAAAGAGAAAATCAATGAACTGGGTTTTCAACTAAAAAAGCTGGAAAAAGAACAAATTTAAAATCCCCAATCAAATATCAAACTTTAAATTCTAAAAATAAAATTTGAAACAAAAAACTATTGAATTAATAAATTTGAGTACTAAATAGGAATTACTTTGCCCAATTTTATGCCAATTTGATAACCTAAGTGAAATGGGGAAAATCTACAAAAATACACATTGGCCAGGTTAATAGAAAAGGAAATAAATTAAATAATTCCATTTTAGAAAAGAAATAGAACACGCTATTAATCAACTCCCTAAGAAAAAATCTCCAGGACCAAATGGATATAGACATGTATTCTACCAAACATTTAAAGAACAATTAACTCCAATACTATATAAACTATTTGAAAAAAATAGGTAATGAAGAACTCTTATCAAATTCCTTTTATGACACAGACATGGCAGGTAGGATGAAAACAGAGAAAGAAAATTATAGACCAATTTCCCTAATAAATATTTATGCAAAAATATTAAATAAAATATTCACAAAGAGACTACAGAAAATCATCCCCAGGATAATAAACTATAACCAAAAAGAATTCGTACCAGGAATGCAGGATTGGTTCAATATTAGGAAAACTATTAGCATAATTAACTATATCAATAATCAAACTAACCAAAAAAAGTACGACTATCTCAATAGATGAAGAAAAAGCATTTGATAAAACCCAACATCCATTCTTATTAAAAACACTAAAGAGTATAGGAATCAATGGACTTTTCATTAAAATGTTGGTAGCATCTATTTAAAACCATCAGCAGTCATATGTAATGGGGATAAACTGGACTTATTCCCAGTAAGATCAGGGGTGAAACAAGGTTGACCACTATCATCATTACTGTTCAATATTCTTTTAGAAATCCTAGCTTTGGCAATAAAAGAAGAAAAGGAGATTGAAGGAATTAGAGTAGATCATGAGGAAACTAAATTATTACTCTTTGCAGATGATATAATGGTTTACTTAGAGAACCCTAGAGAATCAATTAAAAAACTACTAGAAACAATCCATAACTTTAGCAAAGTTGCAGGATACAAAATAAATCCACATAAATCTTCAGCATTTTTATATATCACTAACAAAATCCAACATCAAGAAATACACAAAGAGAAATTCCATTTAAAATAACTGTCAATAGTATAAAATATTTGGGAATCTATCTGTCTAGGGAAAGTCAGGAACTATATAAGCAAAACTACAAAACACTTCACATAAATAAAGTTAGATGTAAACAACTGGGAAAATATCAAGTGTTCTTGGAAAGATAGAGTGAATATAATAAAGATGACAATACTCTCTAAACTAATCTATTTATTTAGTGTTATACCAATCAAACTCCCAAGAAACTATTTTACTGACCTAGAAAAAATAACAAAATTCATCTGGAAGAACAAAAGATCAAGAATTTTACGGGAATTAATGGGAAAAAAAGCAAAAGAAGGTGGCCTAGCTGTACCAGATCTAAAACTATATTATTATAAAGCAGTGGCCATCAAAATCATTTGGTACTAGCTAAGAAACAGAATAGTTCATCAGTGGATAGGTTAAGTTCACAGGACAAAATAATCAATGACTATAGTAATCTAGTGTTTGACAAATCCAAAGACCCCAGTTTTTCACATAAGAATTCTCTATTTGACAAAAAGTGGGGGGGAAATTGGAAACTAGTATGGCTGAAACTAGGCACTGACCCACACTTAACATAAGTTTGAAATGGGTTCATGAGCTAGATATAAAGAATGATATTATAAACAAATTAGAAGAATAAAGGATAGTTACCTCTCAAATCTATGGAAGAGGAAGGAATTTATGATCAAAGAAGAAAGAGAGATCATAATTGATCACAAAAGAGATAATTTTGATTATATTAAGTGAAAAAGTTTTTGCACAAACAAAATTAATGCAGACAAGATTAGAAGGAAAGTAATAAATTAGAAAATATTTTTATATTCAAATATATTGATAAAGGCCTCATTTCTAAAATATACAGAGAATTGAATCAAATTTATAAGAATTCATGCCATTCTCCAATTGATAAATGTTCAAAGGATATGAATAGAGAATTATCAAATGAAGAAACTGAAACTTTCTAGTCACATGAAAAGGTGCTTCAAATCAGTATTAATCAGAGAAATGCAAAGTAAGACAATGCTGGGATACCATTATACACCTCTCAGATTGGCTAAAATGACAGGAAAAGATAATGATGAATGTTGGAGAGGATGTGGGAAAACTGGGACACTGATACATTGTTGGTGGAATTGTGAATGGATCCAAACATTCTGGAGAGCAATTTGGAACTATGTTCAAAAAGTTATCAAATGGTGTATACACTTTGACTGAGCAGTGTTTCTACTGGGCTTATATCCCAAAGAGGATCTTAAAGGAGGAAAAGGGACCTACATATACAAAAAATGTTTGTGGTACCTCTTTTTGTAGGGGCAAGAAACTGGAAACTGAATGGATGCCCATCAATTTGATAATGAATGAATAAATTGTGGTATATGAATGTTATGGAATAGTATTGTTTGTGTAAGAAATCATCCAACAGGATGATTTCAGAAAGGCCTGGAGAGACTTACATGAACTGTTGCTAAGTAAAATGAGTAGAAGTAGGAGATTATTATACACAGCAACAACAAAACTATACAGTGATCATTTCTGATGGACATGGCTCTCTTCAACAATAAGATGATTCAAACCAGTTCCAATTGTTCAGTGATGAAGAAAGTCATATACATACCAGAGAGAGACCCGTGGGAAAAGAATGTAGACCACAACATAGCATTTTCATGTTTTCTGTTAATGTTTGCTTGCATTTTGTTTTCCTCCTCAGGTGTCTTTTCTTTCTAGATCCAATTTTTCTTGTAGAGCAAGATAACTGAATAAATGTGTGTGTGTGTGTGTGTGTGTGTGTGTGTATGTATTTAACATATACTTTAACATGTATTGGACTACCTGCCATCTAGGGGAGTAAGTGGGGGGAAGGAGGGGAAAATTTGGAACAGAAGGTTTTGCAAGGGTCAATGTTGAAAAATTACCCATGCATATGTTTTGTAAATAAAAAGCTTTAATTAAATAAAAGGGAAAAAATAGAGCTACTCTCACATATAGAAGAGTTGGGTAAATACCTTGCAAAATGGATTAAGAAAAATTAGCAACATATAAATATTTAGATAGTTAGCAGAAATATCATCTCTGTTTTATAGAAGAGAATACTGATGCTCAGAGAGCAGTAAAGTGTAGCCAAAGGTTTCATAGACAAAAAATGTACTGAAACCAGATTTCTGGACTGTAACTGTAGAGTTTTCTCTATTATACCTCAAACTGGATGCTCTTAGGCATCATATTGTGTGAAACCTTTATTTTATAGTTATGGAAACTGAGGCCCAGAAAGGTTTTATAGTTAGTGGCAGAGGGTGGGTTAGAATTTAAGTTTTTCATACAATTGTTAAATTTCCTTCTTATTATACAACAAATTCTCTTTTCAATATATAGAAATGTGCTTCTACACTCATGAAAGATTCTTCATTTCAATGCACAGGTAGTATAATGGGAAAAAGAAAACATTTCTCTAAATTATCTAGCATTTCTGTCTTTTTAATTGAAGTACTTTCCTCTTCTCTGCTCCTGCATTCATTTAACTGACCACAAAGACACTACTAATAAAGAGATTCAAATTATAAACTGTGTGCAATATGCAAGTATAATTTTTAAAGGGTAAAAATACTTAATAACTTAAATGTAAACTATTTCAGTCAAAATGTAATTGCTGATTCTGACAGCATCTTTGTAGTCTTCAAAATTGTTTAAATTTCTACCCTTTCACAAAAAGCAAACAAAAAGCAAACTTTAAGCTTTATTATTTACTTTAAACTTCCAAAAGAATTCACCATCTTAAGGTCTGAAAAGATAATGAAAACTAGACTTCAAAAGCCTGTAAACATTCCAATTTTTAATTATTATGACACATAAAACTATGGGTTTATTACCATGTAATTTCCATAAGTTACTCTAAAATACTAGTGAGGAAAGAAGAGTAGGGAGAGAGTGACAGAGAGTAGTCATGAGGAAAAAGAAAGAAATTTCTGAAAAAAAAAATTTTCTCAAAATGTTCTGATTGGATAGTAGTATGTTTTTTTTGATGTCATTAGTCCTGTTGGCAGTAAAACTTCACTGGACAACACTGAAGTAGATATAGTTCATTTTTGATGCCCTTTTCCCTCCACTTTCAGCATTTCTTTACTGCCTGGTGGTGTTCATTTCCCCAGATGAGCATTACCTTCCTCTTAGAAGGCACTGTATCTAGATCTACTCATACTAGGAAGTACTCCATGCTCTAAATGCATCTTTCCATCATTTTCAAATATCTACACTTATTTGCACCATAACCAACCTAAAGGGTAAACTGGGAAGTGTTTAGAAAATTGTCCCATAAATTGTAACAAGGACATTTGATCAGGTTTAAGTTAGTGAGTAATGCAAGAGAGAGAGAGAGAAAAAAGGAAAAAGTATCAATAAAACACACATACACAGAAGTTCTGAAGTGGACAAAAAAGACATTCTTTGTTACCTTATTCAATTTAATATATACTTTAAAAAATTCAGGGTAACAGCCCTTCACAATTCTCTTCACAGTTCTTTACTTTGTTTATTAAATTTTTTGTTTGCCAATGATTATTAATTTTACAATGAAAAATTAAAGAGAAGAGAAAGTGGCTGGACATATTAAATCATACTCAAACATCTAGCATAATTTCATTTTTATAGAGGAATGAGAATTAAAGTAATTGATCCTTAAAGGTAAAATTTCAGGCTCTGTAGAAGACTGGTGAGAGTAATATTTTGGGGAAAAGATTATTTCCTGAAACTCTTACTACGTAGGAAGCCACTTCCTTTGCTTCAGCTTAAGTTGGCCCTGATATATGAGTAGAGATCACTTCATTTATATGGAGAAATTGGGATTTTGCAAAGTATTTTTCTTGTTTGATTTAAAAGCCCAAAGAGCTTTTATTGCTCATCATAATTCATTTATTGAGGTCAATAAATACTTGGGTGAATAGATGATGAATTATATCCTATCATGCTGTTCAGTTAAGTGTTTGTCATCATTTGCTACTCAAGCTGAATGTTGGGGATGAAGACTAAAGAAACACAGATTAAATGTATACTATTGTAAATACTTCCATATTATTCCCTTTAATGTATTCTACGTATCATTTAAATTGGACTGTTTACCCAACTTTATATTCTATTTCTTACCTCTATATATTTGTATAGGCTATGCCTCATACTTGGGCTGAATCACTTGTAATCTATGCTTTTTACAATCTTCCATTACCTTCAAGGCATAGGTCAGTCATTTCCTCATCCATTTCTTTGCCCACCCTCCCCAAGCAAAATAATTGTTCTTCATGTTCAAATTTTCCTACATCACTTCATCATCTTTTTCCCTGTCTTTAAATATGTTTCCTATGTGCAGTAAAGTATAAACACCTTGTGGGCAGAAGCTGCATTACATTTTATCTTTATATCCTCCACCCAGCTCCAGTAAGCCATTGATATGTTTTTTGAACTGAATTATACACAAGATCAGACAATGTGTTGTAGGTTGATATCAAATCAGTTCTTGATTAGTTAAATGAACCAAATGAAACACAAAGATAGAAAATATCAAACATTAACTAACCCTGGAGTTGTTTTTGCCATTTCAGAAACATTTGAGCCCTACAGTTTAATGTTTTAAATAGAGAGTAAATCAGGGATCTGGTAAAGCACTTTTCAGGAAAAGGCTTAGGAGAAGGTCATGACATCTCACTTTTCTTTTTTCTCCTTTAGTGTTTTCTCTTTTGCTACTTTGAAACTCTTAGAAATAATTGGAGAAGCCAACAAGGCATCATAATTAGACAGCTCAAAATAGAGGAACATGAAAATGTGAAAACTAGAAGAAAGAAGCAACAAATGCTTGTTTTGGGAGTAGTGTCCTTCTCCCAGTCAATGTTTATACTAATAATCTAGAGTGAAGTTTTTTTGTTTTTTTTTTTCCATTTAAATTGCCAAAATCTACTTTAGTGTGCAACTTTTTACTTCTTACTCTCATTTTATATCTAAAACCCTTTGGAAATAAAAAAGATGAAAGTTAAAGAAAACAGATAAGCAAATCAGCATTTGCAGAAAATTGCAGTTTTACTGAGAAATATTAAGCTGATTTTTGTTTGATAACTTTAAGTCCCTAATTTTAATAGATGTGGGGCCTTACATTATTAATTTCCCCCATGATCTCAAAGATTTTTATCTTGTCTATTAATCTATCACTAAGTTTAAATTGTATTCTATGGTGGTGTCTACAACAACATGAGGTTAGAAAAACATATTCCTTGGACCAACTGCAACTCGGGTAAACATCGATCTTAGGACTAATGTCTTGCCAAGGTCTTTGACAGAGCTGTGCTTTTGAGGCAGTGAATTTCATGACTCTGGAGCAATTATTCTTTCAAACTACTCAAATTAAAATTCTCTGGTAGAGTTCCCTGAGTGGCCACTCTCACTTGAATGAGGTAGCATGTTCTTTTTGAAAGTGATACTATTTCCATCTAAGAGAAATTAGTTATAAGTAGCAACTGTAACCATGTTAAGAAACTAGGATCAGTTTGATGGAAGTCCTTTTATTCCCCTATTCATTTTTTTTTAAATCTCCTCTGTCAGGTATGATCATAGAATATGTTAAAATTTACTTTTTTCCTTTGAGTTCTTGAACAAATGAGTGACTAATATTAGGAAAAATAAAACAAAACAGTGACTAAAAATGTGTTGCTTAGGAGTGACCAGATTCATGGTATTCCCATCCTTTTTCAGGGAGTCATGAAAAGTCTTGTTCAAGCATTCCTTCTAGAGGCAGTGGGGATTGCTTTTCAACCATGATCACACTGGATCTGGAAAAGTTCAGATTTCTAAACTGTTCTGAAGATTTGGAGGAATGATTCTGGAAGTCTTCCAGAAGTACTAATCACAATGTAACAGTATTCACAGAGAGTAACTTCATTTAAGCCTATCGCAAACATTGCTCTATCAAATTCATTCATCCATTTAGAAAGTAAGAATTTATAAATGCCTCCTAGATTTTAGGTACTGGGCACAGAATGACAAAAATTGAACAATTCATAGAATAAAGAAGGTTGTATTCTATTAGGGAAAATAGCATGTTTTGATTAGTTGCTGTCCTTCATAATTAAAGAGGGCTAAAATGACACCATTATGAAAGAGTCAATGTACAGTATGCCTGAATGTGATTGATTAGAAGACTATAATCTTGGAAGACTCTACAACTGGTGGGGCACAAATAGTCAATATAAACATTTGGAATGGAGATGTCCAAATGTGTGGATATCACATTTTTTGAGTTATGGTAATTTTGCCTTGCTCTTATAACACAACACTTTCTTGTTTTATGTCTGCAAAGCCTGGACAGTATAACAGTGCCATACTAGAAAATTGAATTGCTTCCATTTGAATTGTCTTACAAAGACTCTAAAGATCAATTGGTAAGATAAGAAACTGGAAACTGAAGCCATATCTTGTGCTAAACTGCCAAGTATTCAAACCCTACTGCAGGTAGCTCAATCCTGATGGACTGGCCACATTATTCAAATGGCATATATATATATGGCTAAAAGACAAATATTATGAAGAATTCACACAAAAGAAGAATTCACAAAGAATTACAAAGAAGAATTACAAGGATACTCTCAAGATCTCACTGAATAACTTTGGAACTGATTGTGAGACATGAGAGACTGGCATAGGACTGCCTAGCATGGAATGCCTACATCAAAGAAAGTACTATGCTCTATGAGCAAAGAAGAATGGTAATAGCTCAACAATTAAAAAAAAGATACACAAATTTAAAACATATGTATAGAACATTGAATTCTAGAAATATAAAAAGACCTTTCCCAAGGAATAGATATTAAAGAATAAAGGAATTATGATAAGTTTTATATTGGAGCTGAGCCTTGAAGAAAGCAGGAATTCTAAAGGCAGAGATGAAAAGGGAATGCATAATAGACATGAAGATGTACAAATTCCTGTGAAAGTATATATTGATGAGAAATGGATTTTTATATATGTTGAACAGAATGAAGTAAAGAGAAGATTCTACATCATAGGTTAGACCTGTGTTTTAGGAGCATCTATTTGGCAGCAGTATGGATGTTTGGAAGCCTTCTGACTATAGATAATCATTATCCAGAGATGATAATGATGAATAACAATAAGAGAGAAAGAGTTATGTGGGAGAGATAAAAAGGGGAGGGGATTTGCATATATAAGTTCTTTCTATAACACATCTATGGCAATATGGAACATTCCCTTGCAGAACATTCATCAACTCTCATCAAGTTCCATTATACTTCACAATAACCAAACAGCAACTTACATAAATAACTATTCCTCCTGAAAATGAAACATAAAATTTTGTGGGTAATGCTTTCTTTTTGGTCCTGAGATTTCATGCACTCATTAGAAAAGTTGACAGAAAACTACAGGCAATCTGTTAGCAATTCAATCTAGAAAATGGTTGTTTAATTGGAAATCATAATTACCAAGGTTATCAAAAGGATTAGACTGCATCCAGTAAATCTGATCCTCAGAAATCTCCAATTCTTTGAATTTCACTCAGAGACTGATTAGGCTGTTGCAATGTCCAAAGAATTAGTTAGACATTCAAAGAGAAGTGCAAATGTCTTCCTTTCTTAAAGATAACCAGGGCCAGGGACACTTTCATATATCCTCTTTCACTAACAGTGAAAAAAAATAGTCAGATTGCCCTTAAGCTTATAGAAAAGTGAATAGTCATTATTCCCATTGAAATTCTTTCTTTGATATTCTTATATGCAATATTGGCATAGTCACCATTGTTATTTTAATTCTAAAATTTTCTTTTCTGGAGTCTCTGGAGGACAGCCCATCATTGTTCTTGTATGGTTTAAGTGTGTTTTTACCTGGAGTGGGATAATGTAATGACCTCACAAAATCTACTCTGTAACTATAATTTGATGAAGAATATCTTGAGGGATGTTTTATGAATAGATATAAAATTATGGAAAATATGGGGTGGGAATGACACTAAAGTTTTTGTCATATGGATGCTTTTTAAAATAACCGTGAGGAACATTTTATAGAGGAAGCGTATGGTTTCACAGTTCATAAAACCTCTTTTCCTTGAGTGTGAGGCAGACATCTCTATCAAGCTATATTTTTGGGCTTTATAATATGTTTTTTTGAAAAATATATATCCTTATTATGATAATTACTGTTTAAGTGGTTATAGAGTGCATATTTCAGCAATTATGAAACCATGTCATAAGACTGTACTTGTTTTAAAAGGAAAAAAAATGCACATTGAAAAACTTACATACTAAATCTCAATAAAAAGTCAGATTGTTTATGATGATTGTATTTAATTGTATTGGTTTCCTTAAATATATTATTAAAACAAAATTAAAACAAATACAGACACAATTTTATCACTTAGGGACTGCCCATTTTCCATAATGATGAGCCAAAGGGAAGGGGCATGATAGGCAGGGCTGAGGGGTGTGAGGAGTGTGGGGGAAGGCACTCTGAGAGTATCCTGCCATAAGTCTTGCTGTATGGCACTAGATAAATCATTTAACTTCTTTGAATATCAGTCTCCTCATCTATAAAATAAATAATTTAGGCTTAATGATCGTCAAAGGTTATTGTTTTTTTCCAGCTCTACATCTAAGATCCTATGGGAGTTGAATATTTTTCTGTTTTTTTTTTCTTTCTTTTTTACTCTTAACTATTCTTTGACTTTAGGAATTAAAGTGAAATACAATCACTTAAAGGTAATTATAAACAACAAAGACTAATTTAAATAAAATTTCCATTTTAATTAGTTATTCTTTTTCTAACAGTTTATGTTTTATTAGGAAAAAAATATACAATTTCCTGGTCTTTCTTTAGTTATTTCCTTAGGCAAGAAACAATACAGAATAGGGACTACTTGAATTTTCGATAAATTGTTATTCTCTTTCCCTTTGTCTTTGCTTCAACAAAATGGGGAAAAGTCAGTCACTGCAATATTCCAATTGAGAATTCAAATGCAGAGAAAATTGGAAAATTCAAAATTGTGGTCCCCAAAGCAACTATAAAAAGACACTCAACATGAGTGCATGTTTATATTAAGATATAAAATTTAACAACTTTTCCAGTTATACAAATTCTATATAAAAACAAAGGGGTGGGGTTGTGGTTGCTATGGGAATCACAACTCTGAACTTTCTGACTTCTAGAATTTTGAATCACACTGACATAAACTTTCACACTGAATAATTATATAGGTATATAAACACATGTGGTAAATGACACAAAATAGTGGGAAAATATATTACAATTACCTACATGTCTTCTCTTTTTGTATTAATCCCTTTTACTGAGGAGATACATTTCTGAAAATATGGCATGACACTTAGGCTGATTTTCTTGTGAAGGATTTTTAATAATTCTTATTTCTCTTATGTTCGCTACAGAGCCTTAACTAGCTTTTCTGGTGCCCAGGTCAAGGAGTAAAAAATATGTTCAGACAAATAGCACAAAAGGCATCTTCAACACATATTTTTTAAACACATAGAAATTGAGGAAAGATCACAGAGAGATAGACCACAAGATACAAGACCCTTATTTTCAGAGGGGAAACTACAGTGCAGATCTGTGCATATGCTGGGAAGAGATGACAAGCTTAGAATATGGAAGACACTTTGAACAGGTCAGTGTTGGGCCAAAAATTAGGGCAGTGCTACAAGGTAATTAATATGGACCATCAGGTTAAAGAAAGAACCCATTAAGCTACATTGATATTTAATCAAAGATTCTTGCTAATTAGGTGATAAATTCAGAGATTTTTGTTTGTTTTTCTGCTGAATTATAAGTACTATCACAACTAGTTTTTGGCAACTTGGTACAAAGACCAGCTCATCTTGATCCTGTTATAAGCTCTAAAATGAGAATGCAATCACATATGCCCATACACACATACACACACCACCACCATCACCACGGCCACCATCATCACAAATATTTATTGAATGCTTATTCTAACGGATGCAAGGAAAATTAATATATGACTCTGACCTCAAGGAGATTACAATCTATATAAAACAGCTTATAGTAGATGAAAAAAAGCAATGCCAACATGAAGCACTATGGGAATTTTTAGGAAAAGAGTACCTCAGATATTTGGAATAGTTGGGGTAGAGGATTAATCTAAACTAATCTTTAAAGAATGCATACCATATGAATGTTATGGAATGTTATTGTTCTGTAAGAAATGATCAGCAGGATGATTTCAGAGAGATCTGGAGAGATTTACATGAACTGATGCTTAGTGAAATGAGTAGAACCAGGAGATAATTATACATTTCAACAACAATACTATATGGTGATCAATTCTGATGGACATGGCTCTCTTCAACAATGAGATGATCCAAATCAGTTCCAATTGTTCAGTAATGAAGAGAACCAACTACACCTAGCGAAAGAACTATGGGAAATGATTGTAGACCACAACATAGCATTTCTACTCTGTGTTATTGCCTGCTTGCATTTTTGTTTTCCGGCTCAAGTTATTTTCCCCTTCTTTCTAAATTCAATTTTTCTTGTGCAGCAAGATAACTGTATAAATATGTATACATATAGTGTATTTAACATATACTTTAACATATTTAACATGTATGGGACTATCTGCCATTTAGGGAAGGGGGTGGGGGCAAGGGGAGGAAAAGTTGGAACAGAAAGTTTTGCAAGGGTCAAAGTTGAAAAATTACTCATGCATATGTTTTGTAAATTAAAAAAAAAGATTATGTATACACTCTGTCTCAGAGTTCTTAAGGCAGTTTTAAGTTTTGATAACTATCAAAATTAAATCATTATATGTATATAAATATATACACATAATTACTATACTTATCATATACTTTTAAATTTTGTTGATGCATTTTTATATCAATAATTTCCACATGCACCTTCCAATTTGTCAATCAATTCTTCTTTTGAAAAAAATATTTAAGTAAAAATATTGTCACATTAATTTTATTTTATGTATTATATTACATATATAAACTAATATGTAAATATATTACATTAGAGATATGTAACTTTCATATTTTCTCATTTCTTAGAGAAGTACTGCCTCATAAAATACAAGATGGAGAAGAGGAGCACTTTAAGAAAAAAAACCCAAAATAATATGGATAATAAGTAGATGAATGTAAAAATGGAGATTTCATAGGAGAGAGTCTGAAATAAGATAAAATTGGGGCTAAATTATGGAAGACTTTGAGAGCCATAGTGGAATTTGCACTTTATCCTATAGACAAAGGGAAACAATTTTCACTCTGTGAATCAAAATAAAAAATGACTGTCCCATATGTAGAAAGCTTGATTAATTTTGATCAAGGGAAATTCTTTCTAAGAATGCATTCCCTCAATGTTTTACTACTGTAAATATTTCCAGTTTTCCCTGAAAACAAAACTGGCTCACTTAATGAAATCAGAACTGAAGAATTGTTTTCAATTTGTGTGTGTGTGTGTGTGTGTGTGTGTGTGTGTGTGTGTGATACGTTAATTATATTTCTTATAATATTCTTGATCAAACATTCTACAATGAAGTTTTGATCTAATTTCTTTTTTTAGCATCAATTACACCTTGTAAACAATTTCCATTTTCCCCAAGGATTGTATAAGTTGATAGAAACAGAGAAAATAGAGAGAAGTGGGTAAGAAAAAGGAAGGGAAAAAACAAAATTCATTGAAGTACATATTAAAAGGAAATGTTTGATATGATAAATAATAACTAGATAATGGGTTTCAGTGGGATATGGAAATATATCCCACAATGTGATTGGAGGCCTTTGCCAAGAGATGGTAGCAAGAAAAAACTATAAAGTAAAGTGGGTTTTTGTTTGCATCTCTATTCCTTTTTACCAAGCAGGGCATCATCAAGTTCTCCCCCACATATGGATTTCCCAGACCAGACAGGTTGTTTGGGAGCCTCACTAGGTCAAGCTATTCTAAGTCATATGCTAACTGTATTTAGATTTATATTTTCATCCCTTTAGGAGAAAAAGTGTCTATAATGCTTTCCCCATAAATCTCCAAGAAAGGGAAGAAGATAGAAAGCAGATGCCAGAAAATAAGTCTGCCACAAAAACATTTATCTGAGAGATGTTATGGAAAGACCAGTGGGAATATTGTCAGGAGATTTGGATTTGAGATCTGGGATAATTGCACAACTTTTTTGATCCCTAGTTTTTCTTATTTATAAAATAAACTTCAGCAATGAAATCCTCTATCAACTCTCAAGCAAAGAAAAAAAGAGAAAATTTTATAAGTAACCCTATTTGTTCCTAGGGGTTTTAGTTACCTCTAAGCTCAAATTACATAGGAAATTCAGTAAAATCAATTCAATCTTGGGCTCCAAGAATAGAAGCAAATTTTCAGAAATAATGGAAGTTATCATTTCATTGTACTTAATTCTCATTATAATCTCCTGGTTTATTGTGCTCAATATAAGATACTTTTTTTTAGAAAGGATATTGACAAGCTAGTGGAAGTCCAGAATATTTCGACAATGATGGTGAAGAAATTTGAGTACATATTATATAAGAGAAGTCTGAAGGAATTAAGCAAGGTTAGTCTAGTGTAAGGAAGATTCACAGGACACATGAAAATTGATTTCAAGTATTTTCTTCATTTGGCACCAGAAGACAGAATCAAGAGGAATGAAAAGATAAAAGTTGCAAGGAAGAAATTAATCTTGTTTAATAAAGTGAAAACAAAATAAAAGTCCTTAAGAATTAGAGTTGTAATAAAATAGAATGGGATAGGAAATGATAGCCATTCTTTGGAGTTCTTCAAGTAGAGACTAGTTAATAATTTATTTATTATATTGGGTAACCTTTTGGTGTATGGGTTGGACTATATGAACTCAGAGATCCTTTCCAGTTCTATGTTTTGTAATTCTGTAACATCTCATAAGTATCTTTTGTAAGGAAAGTACTTATTATAAAATAAACTTAAGTGTAAAATGGCCTATTATTATGTCTAAACATGGTCATTATTGAAGGGATCTGATTTGAGCATCATTTTATTGTTTCTGAAGAGAGGAATAAAACTTAAAGGGAAAAAAATAAGCTTAAAGGAAGGCATTGCTTTGAACTGATACTACCCTACCTTTATCTCCTACAAACCCTACTTTTCCTTAAGATTCCAGTCAAACATCACCTACTATATGATGCCTGGTGCTTCCCATCTCTTCATCCCTCACAGGATATCTTGAGCATATTTAGTACATATACATGCATTCCTTTTATCTCCTTCTATATATTGTCAACAATGTAAGGGTAGAAAAAGTTCTAATTTGTGTTTGTTAAAATAGAGCCCAACATAACATCTGGTGCATACTATTATTCAGTCTTTGTTCAGTCATATCTGATGGTTTGTGAATGCATTTCTGATTTCTTGATAAGCTACTAGAGTGGTTTGTCATTTCTTTCTCCAGCTCATTGTACAACTGAGAAAACTGAGGCAAAAAGGATTAAGTGACTTGTCAGGGTCACACAGTTAGTATTGGAAACTGGATTTAAATCCAGATCTTCCTGATTCTAGGTTTGGTGCTTTACTGACTGTTCATTTAACTGCCCAAATCTGGTACATAATAAATGCAAAAAAAAATTACTTAATTTTTACTTTTTTGCTTGACTCACAGGTATTTGAAGATGTCCTGCAATTTTTTTTCCTTTTTGTTCCCTCCTTTAAAAAAAAAAAGTTGACCAGAAGTATAATATGCATAGATTACAGATGATAATCATACATTTGATAACATAACTTTGTCATTTTGAAGCAATAATAGTTAAATCTCTGAGATAACAGTATTACCTTCCTGATCACTCTATAGTTTGCAAGTAACAGTAGCCAGCAAAGATTTTTATCCTTCATCTAATCCACTTTAGAAAAGCAAAATAAAAAAAAAATTGGAATAAATACTTCCGGCATTTAAATATGTGTAGTTCAGCTAGAAATGTTTGTTATATCAGCTTTTTATAGTGTTTTAGCCATTCTTTTCTCCTCTTACCTTCAAAAATTGCTTTTCTAGTGTTAGGATTTGTCTGTCTGTTTATATTTTGTGACCCTGCTTCAATAATATACTTCAAAAGATCTGTGATATTATCAGTACATTTCTTCTAAAGTGAAAAATAATCTTTTTTTGGCTTTACACTTTAAAAAAATTTTGTATCCCATCCTTCCTGAAAAAAAAAAGAAAAAAAAAGAAATCCCAAATAAAATATTAGTCACTTAGAAGTTAAGCTTTTGAGAATGGCCTTTATTAAAAATCAAGTTGGCTAGATTGTGGATTAAAAAAACAGACAGGTAGAATATTATTGTTTGGTAAGAAATGACCAGCAGGATGATTTCAGAAAGGCCTGGAGAGACTTACATGAACTGATGCTGAGTGAAATGAGCAGGACCAGGAGATCATTAACACTTCAACAATAATACTATATGATGATCAATTCTGATGGACGTGGCCTCTTCAACAATGAGATGAACCAAATCAGTTCTAGTAGAGCAGTAATGAACTGAATCAGCTACATGCAGTGAAAGAACTCTGGGAGATGACTATGAACCATTACATAGAATTCCCAACCCCTCTATTTTTGTCCACCTGCAATTTTGATTTCCTTCACAGGCTAATAGTACACTATTTCAAAGTCCAATTCTTTTTGTACAGCAAAACAACTGTTTGGACATGTATACTTATATTGTATCTAATTTATACTTTAACATATTTAACATGTATTGGTCAACCTGCCATCTGGGGGAGGGGATGGGGGGAAGGAGAGGAAAAAAAATTCGAACAAAAGGTTTGGCAATTGTCAATGCTGTAAAAATTGCCCATGCATATAACTTGTAAATAAAAAGCTATAATTAAAAAAAAAAAAAAAAAAAGAAAAGAAAAGGGTCCTTATTCAGAAATTTTCCAGTAAGATAGGACCTGCCAAATCCAAAGATCCTCTGGACTAGTTTCCAAAAAACATAGCCATACAACAATGAGGCAACAGAGGAAGGTTTTAGGGGAACATTCTTTATAATGCAATAAAGGTAATAATTTCAAAATATAGACATGAAAATGATCAATTTCTTTTTTTTTAATAACTTTTTATTGATAGAACACATGCCAGGGTAATTTTTTACAGCATTATCCCTTGCATTCACTTCTGTTCTGATTTTTCCCCTTCCTCCCTCCACCCCTTCCCCCAGATAGCAAGCTGTCCTTTACATGTTGAATGGGTTGCAGTATATCCTAGATACAATCTATGTGTGCAGAACCGAATAGTTTTCTTGTTGCACAGGGAGAATTGAATTCAGAAGGTATAAATAACCCGTGAAGAAAAACAAAAATGCAAGCAGTTTATATGCATTTCCCAGTGTTCTTTCTCTGGGTGTAGCTGCTTCTGTCCATCTTTGATCAATTAAGGCTCTCTTTATCGAAGAAATCCACTTCCATTAGAATACATCCTCAAACAGTATCGTTGTTGAGGTATATAATGATCTCCTGGTTCTGCTCATTTCACTCAGCATCAGTTCATGTAAGTCTCGCCAGTCCTCTCTGTATTCATCCTGTTGGTCATTCCTTATGGAACAATAATATTCCACAACATTCATATACCACAATTTACTCAACCATTCTCCAATTGATGGACATCCTTTCATTTTCCAGCTTCTAGCCACTACAAACAGGGCTGCCACAAACATTTTGGCACATACAGGTCCCTTTCCTTTCTTTAGTATCTCTTTGGGGTATAAGCCCAGTAGAAACACTGCTGGATCAAAGGGTATGCACAGTTTGATAACTTTTTGAGCATAGTTCCAAATTGCTCTCCAGAATGGCTGGATATGTTCACAATTCCACCAACAATGTATCAGTGTCCCTGTTTTCCCACATCCCCTCCAACATTCACCATTATCTTTCCCTGTCATTCTAGCCAATCTGACAGGTGTGTAGTGGTATCTCAGAGTTGTCTTAATTTACATTTCTCTGATTAATAATGATTTGGAGCATATTTTCATATGTCTATAAATAGTTTCAATTTCTTCATCTGAGAATTGCCTGTTCATATCCTTTGACCATTTATCAATTGGAGAATGGTTTGATTTCTTATAGATTAGAGTCAATTCTCTATATATTTTAGAAATGAGGCCTTTATCAGAATCTTTGATTGTAAAAATGTTTTCCCAGTTTAAAATGATCAATTTCTTAAATTTGTCTTTTTTTTGGTCAATTATATAAAACTTAATCATAGTACTTCTTTAAGATAAATAACAAACTTTTAAAGGAAGAAGTGTATGTCACTCTTTAAAGTATGTCTTTCCTATTAAAAAGAAAAAAATATCCCCTTTAATGGAGCACATTGCTTTTATCCCCATCTCAATTAAATCAATCCCTATATAACCATTTATCATCCTGGAAAGTCTACCTCACAACTGCAACTTTTCGATTCTCTCCTCCAAAAATGTGTCAGAATAATTCACACTCACTTCTATCACGGTTTTTGACAAATTTTTTCCATTATTCAGCAGTCCCACTATGTTAAGAAATTCTGTCTGAACCACTTATAGGATTAACATCAATCCATTATCTCTGAATTTTGAGTCAACTTTTACCTCAGTGTATTAATGGCAATATAGATCTTTGATATCTGGCTCACTGTTCTTTGATTGCTGTTATTGTTTTTGAGGATTTATGCCTTTCAGCACTAAAGATCATTAAGATATTGCTAATGCTTCCTTATTACACAGTTATTTTCCAGTATTTAATGGGCAAAAACATATTTCTTTTTTTCTAGGACTAGAAGTCTCATACATCAGAAAGTAGTAAATGAAAATTCAAACAAGGCCCAAAGAAAGTTTCTACTTCCCCTTTCTTTGATGGTCATTTTTGGCCTTGGAAAATGGGTCTAGAATAAAAACAGTATCTCGGGAATGTTTATTTGAAGGTCTTTCTACATCAGAGAAACCTTAAAGGTCTGACTTGACTTTTTATCTTTTCTTGGCTAAAGAATACAAGGAGTTTGCATCCATTAGAATCAATCCAAAATTGAAAATACCTATGACTTTTATTGTTGAATTCCTACTAATTAATGTTTGACCTTAGAGACATTGCAGATATTTAGCTTGCTGAACCTAGCTTGCCCTTTTCTAACTCAGGAACATTTTAAATCAAACCTTAAGGACATTTTTTTTCCCTTTGCAGTGCTGTTGAGCCACACCTTGATTGTTTAATTATTTCCATGGATTTCTTGAAATTCTATGATAACATGGGGACCAAATAAAATTTTTTTGTTTAGAAATGTTTCTGGAATGTCAGGATAAGAATGTTAATTTCAGGCTGAATTGTTAATTGGCATTTGGAATTCTTTTCTATGTTGTTTGTGATTAATTGCAAACTTTAAGATACAATAAATAGATACTTTGCTAGACTACACATGCCCAGAAATATGAAATGATGCTAATCAATGCAAAATTGAGAAAGAAAGCTCTAGGCAAGGGTCTATGTACTTTTAAAAAAATACACTTTGCTAATGGTATTTCAATTTGATTGGTTTCTTTATAATCCTATATATTTTATACATTTTTTTCTGAGAAAGGGTTCATAGGTTTCACCAGACTGAGAAAGGAATACACACAAAAGCAATAATAATAATAATAAGAGAATAAAGCATTTGGTCTAGAGTTAGATATCTATCTATACTTGCATCTCCATTATTATCTCTTACATTCTTATTGACATTTAGTGTTAAGTTATTATCATTTAGAATTGAAAGGGAGCTTACAGATCTTTTCCTTCCCTCCTCATGCCAAATATAATGTAAGTTCCCTGAGGATAGGGTTACCCTTAAGTCTTCTAACATGTTTTAATTGCATTAATTCTGCCAAATAGCTAGCACATACATGTGATTTTCCCTGCTTTGTAACTTCAGTTTCTTTCACACAGTAGGCTCTTAATATTTTTTGACAAATTGGATTCAATGTATTCCAGCCCCTCTTCATTCTATTTATTAGGAAATTGAGAGCTAGACATGTGAACTAACTTCCTTAGGATTACAGAGCCAGGATTCAAATTGTAAATCTAGGACTTATATTACTGCACATGATACCTTTAACATCCATAAGATGATAGATGTCTATATCTAAACATAAGCACTTTCCTCCATTAATTATTCATCAAACCTTCTGATCTATTCATCATTAAGTGTCTTAGTTAGATGTAGCAAGCTGTCTATAGAGCACCAGAGCCTCAGTTCAAATTTGGCCTGAGACATTTACTAACCATGTGACACTGAGCTGTTTGCCTCAGTTTCCTCATCTGTAAAATGAGGTGGAGAAGGAAATGGCAAACCACTCTAATTACTCTGACAAGAAAACCTCAAATGGCATCATGACAAAACTGAACAGCAGCAACATCTATTACCACTGTGTAACATAATATGCACTTAATAAATGTAACATCAATCTGTTCGATTAAAATGACTATTGATACATTTTCATCTGTTTCTTCACCATTTTCATGGTGCACATCATCTTATTGGAGTGCCCAACTTAAAATGACCCCTGAATCAATCTAGTTTCTCCAACCTCTCAAAATAGTCAAGTACTTACATAATAGGCCCTATGTACCATTTGAGGTATGACTGACATACTCTTCTTTAATTCTGATTGAGCACATTACAGTTAATTAATTCTTACAGTACCCCTGAGAGGTAGATAAGTGACAATGATATTCTTATTTTTTAAGTGGGAGAAATAAAACTTTTGGATGCAAAGAGACATATACATTCTAAGCTACATTTTTAGAAAGTGCCTTTGATTTATTTTTTCAGATGTTTTATAATTTTTTGTGTGTAAAATAGTTTCTTATCAACAATGGATACTTCATTAAAATAAATGTTTTTTTGAGCAATGCAGCTTAAGGCTCATGTTCTATGCTAATTAACTGATTCCTATAATTGTTAGAAGGAACCTCTCCTATTTTTCCATCTCATTACCTTCTAACGGAAGTTGTATATCTTAAAGAAAGAGTAGCAGATACTATGAAGCTTTCTGTCTTCATGTACACATTATTGTGTGAAAACAAGCCAAAGACTCTAAATCTGTTAATTGATATGTATGCCTTCCAAAAAAAAAAAGTGAAATAGTTTTTCTATATAGCATTTCTTTTTTTTTTCCATCTGGGTTATTAAAATGAATTTTTTCTTAGTTGAATTGTATTGAAATCCATGCAATAGAATATATATTTTAAATGCCTTTATAATATCTTCTTTGCAGCTAGACTGGACAATCAAGTCTCACCTCTTTGAATCCCTCATATATATAAAAAAAGAGTTGTTATTCTAAGCATGGGAAATAATTCTTTCCATTCTAAAAACCGTGATTATTAATCAGACTTTATGAAATGCCAGTTTGTGCTGCCTATAAAAATCTTAGAATTCAACATTGACTCCTAGTTTTTTAATCAATATACTCTCTGGTCTGCAATTTAACCTAACTAACCTTGGTATTCATAGTTCATTTCCCATCTCCATGCTTTTACATTCTGTCCAAGTCTGGAATGAACTTTCTTTTCACCTTTTCATCCTTAAAACGTCTAATTTTCTTATAAAAAAACTTCTACATTGTTTTCTAATGTCATTACCATCAGCTCCACTAGTTCCTTCTCCCCAAAATAACAATTTTTATTTTTTTGTGCATACATACATACATATGTGGAAATATATACACACAGTGTCTCAATCAAACAATAAAACATTTTTAAAACATCTAATAAGTTTCAGTAATTGTGCTAGGAGCACAGGATACAATAACAAAAACAAAACAAAACAAAACCTTCATACACACATTCACACACACACGCGCGCACACACACACACACATACACACACACACATATATATGTAAAATACAATTTTTGGTAAAGAGTATTTTATTTTTCCAATTAAATGTAAAGATAGTTTTCAACATTCCTTTTTTTAAGATTTAGTTTCATTGTTTTTCTTTCTCCCATGTTCTCCCTCAAAGATGGCAAGCAATCTGATATAGATTATACATATGCAACCATGTAAACCTATTTCAACATTAGTCATGTTATGAAAGGAGACATAGAACAAGAGAGAAGTTTATATGTCTCTGTCTCTGTCTCTTTCTCTCTGTCTCTCTCTTACACATACATACACACACATGCACACAAAGCAAAAAAAGTGAAAATAGTGTCCTTCAACCTGCATTCAGATGCTGTGAAGTCTGGGTTATCTCCCTGGAGACTTCAGAATCAGCCAGAGTCAGGGTAAGCAAAAATCCTTGGTCTTTAGGGGGAGAAATGGAAAAGATTGACAAAACTACCACAAGCTCTCCACTGACTGATCTCCTGTCTCCTCGTCCTCCTCCAAAGACTTGTTGTCTTACTCCAACCCCTAATCCCTCCTACAATTATCTGTATACACCAAAAGGTTGAGCCAGCACGGAATAGTGAGAAGGTCCATTTTCCAAGCATATGCTAATAGAGTATTGTCCAATAGTTAAATAGCCTTAAGTGATTGATTGTCTGATTCCAGTGCACCTATTCAGAGTTTCAGCCCTTTACATCTCCTGCTTTCTTCTGTTTTAGAACACCACCCTGGTCACACCATCCCTGACTTCTCAGGTAGGTGAGAACCCCAAAAAGGAGTTAATCATGCCCTCCTTGACTTCTCAGGAAAGGAGGTAAAAACACCAAAAAGGAGGTGACCACCCTGGCCCCCCAACTTCTCAGGAAGAGAGGTAAAAGCACTAAAAAGGAGATGATCATGCCCTCCCTGACATCTCAGGAAGAAAGATGAAAAACACCAAAGGGAAGTAAAGAATCAAGCCAGATATTGTTAGCAGGTCTCTGGGCTGAACTGTCTTACTAGAAACAGGTATGCACAAATCCATCAGCATAAAAGGTATTACATAAGCACATAGCAATAAAGCACAGGCTATTAGTGATGACTCTCCCCACAGCTAGTGCAGGCTCAACAAACATGAATTGTATGTGCAAGTAGTGATATAACAAATAATGTAAATCAACATGGTATTGTACAAGATTTCCAGTAGTCCTAGAAAGAGTGTATGTAAACAGAGATCACACATATGTCTCCTTCAGCAGCCAAGAGATAGTTCAAACCCAATCTATTGTCTATTGCTTCATGTGTCAGGGAATCCAATAATCCCTGCAAGTTTTTGAAGTCCATCAACAATCTTTTTATATGTTAGGAAATCCAATGATTCTTGCAGATTTTAAAGTCCTGCAACAGTCTTATCATGTCTCAGAGAATCCAATAATTCCTAAGGGTTTCTAAGTTGCACAACAGTCTTATCATGTCTCAGAGAATCCAATGATTCCTGAGGGTTTTCAAGTTTTACAACAGTCTTATCATGTCTCAGAGAATCCAATGATTCCTGAGGATTTTGAAGTCCAACACTTTTTGATGTCCATGAGTAAAATGCCATAACTGTCATGCTCTTTCAGTGGTGGGCACAGTCAGCAATGGAACCACCTGATGTTTCTTGAGTCTTCTTAATTTCAAGGGTCAGCTCCATCTCTCTCCAATGGACAAGGTGAATACGGCTTGTTGGCACCCACCCTGATTCCTTCTCCATCTGTAGAGATACAAGGAAATCCTCTTCCCCAAGCAGTTAACCTCTCTGGTCCCTTCCATTCACCACTTTCTGGATCTCTCCACATCACCTAGTAATTATCTAAAGATAATGGAGCTGCTTACACTGGACACTGCCCTTCCAGTGGGTTATAAAATCTGTCTGCCAGAGCCAGTGCATCTTTATTAAAAATCAAGAAGTTAATAGTATAAAGAGCTAAATGTAGAAGTTCTCTAGGGTTATCTGTAGCTCCCTCTTTCTTTTGTTTTGAGGGAGCGTCTTAATGTCTTTGTTTCTCCTCTCTACTATGGTCTGTCCTTGAGGATTAAAGGGTATGCCAGTGCTGTGTAAAATCTGATACTATGCACAAAAGTGTGGAAAATGTTTAGAAGCATATGCAGGTCCATTATCTGTTTTTGTTGCTTGTGGCACACCCATAATTGCAAATGCTTGTATAAGGAATTCAGTGACCACTCAGGCTGTCTCTTTTGCTGCTAGTATTGCAAAAGTGAATCCTGAGAGACTGCATGGCCTTCATGACATGGAGATTGGGCACATTCTTGTCTTCCAGCTCAGGGTGCTTTGGCATGTGGACATCCTTCTTAGCTATAATTACACCCTCCTTAAAAAGGAGTTCATAGATGGCAATTTGGTTCTTCTTGGGCATCAACATAGTTTAGTCCTTAACAAAGTAAGTTCCCTGTTTGTCTATTAAAAGACAACATATTTCCTGGTCACCGGGGACTTCTTCAGTGAAATTAGGGTCCTTAGTTCACTTTGGGTGCCAAAATGTGAAGTCCATGTTAGCTCCCTGGAGGCCTCAGAATCAGCCAGAGTCAGGATAAGCAAAAGTCCTTTGGCTTTAGAGGGAGAAGTGAAGGGGATTGACAAAATTGCCAGATGCTCTTTACCAACTGACCTCCCTTTTCCTCGTCCTCCTCCAAAGTGACTCTGGCTTGTCTTACTCCACCCCCTAATCCATCCTACAATTATTTGTATACACCAAAAGATCTAGCCAGCACAGAATAGTGAGAAGGTCCATTTTCCAAGCATATGCTAATAGAGTATTGACCAATAGGTAATTAGCCTTAAGTGCTCGGTTGTCTGATTCCAGTGTACCTACACAGAGTTTACAAGATGACACAGTTTTTTCCCTGGTTGTGTATAGCATTTTCATCATGTGAGTTTGGAATTATCTTAGATCATTGTATTGCTGAGGAGAGTAAGTCCAGCATAGTTGATGCACATTGTTCTTTTTACTGTGTTCAATGTTCTCTTTATTCTCCTCACTTCATCCAGCATCAATTTATATATCTTTCAAGATTTTTTTGAAATATGCCTGCTCAATATTTTTTATAGTACAATACCATTTCATTAAATTCATGTACTCTGGTACTTGTTCAGCCATTTGGGGAATTGATGGTCATTCTCTTAATTTTCAATTCTTTGCCATCACAAAAATGCAGCTACAGATATTTTTGTATATATAGATCCTTTTACCTGTTTTATGATCTCTTTGCATACAGACCTCATCGTGATATTGCTGGATCAAAGTGTATATGCCATTGGGCATAATTCCACATAGCTCTCCAGAATACTTGATCAGTTCACAACTTCACAAACAATGCATTAGTATTCCATCTTCCACATCTCAAGCATGCATCATTTTCTTTTTCTATTATAGTAGCCAATCTGGGAGATGTGAGGGAATAGCTCAGAGTTGTTTTAATTTGCATTACATTAATTAGTAGTGATTTAGAGAATTTTGTATAAAGGTATACATAACTTCTAATGTATTTGACTCTTCTCTATAAACTTGAGGAATGAAGCCTTTATCAGAAATCGATATGTAAAAATGACTGTAAAAAATGATTTCCCACATTTCTGTTTCCCTTCTAACCTAGGTTACATTGGCTTTGTTTGTGCAAATATTTTAATTAAAATTTAATGTAATAAAAAATTATGCATTAATGTTCTCTATTTCTTGTTCATAAATTCTTCCCTTTTTCAAAGATCGGACAACTAAATTATTCCTTGTTCACTTAATTTGTTTATGGTATTACCCTCTATGTTTAAATCATGTACCTATTTTGATTTTATCTTGGTAGAAGGTGTGAGATATTGTTCTATGCCTAGTTTCTACCATGTTATTTTTCAGATTTTTTTGGAGTATTTGTCAAATAGTGAGTTCTTATCACAGAAATTGAGGTCTTTTGATTTAATCAAACACTAGTTTACTATAATCAGTTTTTGCTATGTTGTGTGTACCTAATCTATTTCACAGATCTACCTTTCTATTTTTTAGTCATTACCAAATAGTTATGAAGATTTCTGCTTTATAATTTAGTTTTAAATCTGGTACAGCTTGGCTACCTTTTTTATATATTCTTTTCATTTATCCTTATAGCTATATATAACATTTTATTCTTCCAGGTGAATTTTATTATTTTTTCTAGCTCTATGGAATAATTTTTGATAGTTTGGTTGGTATGACACTGAAGGTAAAGGTAGAATTGTATTTTTATTTTATTAACTCAGTCTATCCATGAATAATTGGTACTTTCCTAATTATTTAAATCTGGATTAATTGTGTGAAATACATTTTGTGTTCACATAATTCCTGGGTTTGTCCTGGTGAGTAGCATCCCAAATATTTCATATTATCTACAGTTATTTTAAATGGAATTTTTCTTTGTATCTCTTCTTGCTGAGCTTTGTTGATTATATGTAGAAAGGCTTTATCTAATATCCCACAATTTTGCTAAAGTTGTTAATTATCTCAGGTACTTTTTAAAGTTGATATTCTTTAGGCATATCATGTGAAATGAGTGATACTTTTTTTCTCATTGTGCAGTCTAATTATTTCAATTTGTTTTTCTTTCTTAATGACAAATCTAGCATTTCTAGTACTATATTGAATAATAAAGGTGTTTCAATCTTGATCTCATTAGGAAAACTTCTAGCTTATGCCCATTAGAAATAATGCTTGCTGATGATTTTAGATAGATCTTACTTATCATTTTAAGGAAAACTAGATTTGTTTCTATGTCCTCTAGTGTTTTTAAAAGGAATGAGTATCATATTTGTCAAAAGCCTTTTCTGCAACTATTTAGATAATCATATTGGTAATTAAGTTTTCTTTTTTTATTTTACATTAAACTAACCAATGGTTTATCTATTTTATTTTTTCATAAAACAAACTTTTAATATTATTTTTGTTCAATTGTTTTCTTATTTCCAATTTTATTAATATCTCCTTTGATTTTAAGAATTTTTAATTTGGTATTTAATTGAGAATTTTTAATTTATTATTTTTTTCTAGCTTTCTTTCTTGTATACCCAAGAAGAGTTCACAAATTCCTTGAGGGATCCTTGGTTCAAAGCTTGGGGATTATTGATTATGAATGTTTTTTACCAGGTTTTATTTTGTTTTATTACTTGGTCTTGACCACTAACTTTTGTACTATAAGGAATGTGAGGGATTGAGTTTTCTAAGATTTATGATATTATAGAAGTTCTTGGAACATCAAGATATTGTTGTCCAGTAAGTATTTGTCAGAGCAGGACTTGAATCTAGATTCTTCTAATTTTAAAGAGAACTTTCTATCATGATATTATACTGCTTTTCATAAGATGTTGTAGTAAGGGGGGAAAAAAGACATCTATTGATGAGTATCTCCACACTTATCCACAGTACTCCTTGAACAATAGACATATATACAATCCATTTCTGGCCAACGTAGAAAGCCTTTCCCACTATAGTGAAATCTATTAGAATGCGTGTTCCCTGTTGACTATAGACTCTGAAAGCCCAAGGTCACCTCTCATTCAGAAATTGACATCCTGGTAGATTAACAATGGAGTGACTTTCTACTTTAAAAGATAAAATTCTTACTTAGCTACTATCCATCTTGTTTTAGATATAGTCTAATTTCCTGCAGCCCCTAGAGCTGTGGACATGTGCTAATTTGCATGCCTCTTTATTTTGGACAATGTTCATGTGTAATTATAGACTTTGTGATAATTTTCACAAGGAACCCTTGGGGCAGTTAGGTGGCCCAGTGGATAGAGCACCAGCCCTGAAGTCAGGATCAAATCCGATCTCAGACACCTAACACTTCCTAACTGTGTGATCTTAGACAAGTCTTAACCCCAATTGCCTCAGCAAAAAAAAAAAAAAAAAAAAAAAATAATAATAATAATAATAATAATAATAATGTAGAGGATGTAGAGGGCAAGAACTCTGAAAAGATATACTTAAATCTAGGTCAGCAAGGTACTTATAGTTAAGCACCTAGTCAATGTGAGATAATGGTTCTCTATGTTAATTTAATAGTTGTGTGTGCTCAGTGTGGTGTAGTGATATAATCGTACTGAAGTATTTAAGGGCTGGGACAACTGGGAATGCTCTCTCAGCCACACACAAAAGAGAAGATGCCAGATTCCAGGCTCCATCTTTGACCAGACACATGGCCCTCCTGCCTCCTTCACTTCTCCACTAAGACCAAGGACTCAGGCTAATCCTGAGGTCCTCTAGAGAGCTAATCCAGACATTAAAAAAGGAACCTCAGACAGTTCCAGTGTCCAAATTACTTTCTTCTCAATAAAAAATAGATTTTTCTTCTTAGACTGTGTGGGAGCCTGTTGCTGAAAGACCCATGAACAGATGCAGATGTAAAAAGTAAAAGGATGACAAATGTATGGGACTATGGTCCCACAGTATTCCACAAGCTTACCTTCCAAGTCTATATTTTATTCCATTTTTTTTTCTTTTAGAATAGAAAGGCTATCAATATTCTTTTTTCCTCTATTTTTTTGTTGGAGAACATTAAGAGTAACTCTTATAAGAAAAGATCTGCTTAAACTTCAACTGCTCTAATTTCTTAACTGCTGTAGTTGAGGTGTACAATGTACTTTAAAATGTTATTGTTATATTCTTCTTGGGGAAAATTTATCTCTATCTCTTAGTCATAAATTTTACCTTAAGCTTCTCCTCACTAAGAGTGCAATTTGCTAGGTTCTTCCTCATTGTGATTAAAAAAAAATAGTCTTGCATTAAAATAAAATTTAAAAAAAAATTAGAAAACCCTTTTTAAAAAAGTCAGAATAGCTGAATTTGGAACCTTGCTTGACTTTCATTGTGGCCTTCAGCTGTATCAACCTCCTTGATCCTCAGTTCCTTCATTTAAATCTCTATTGCAATATAATAATACTTGACTTTCTAACTCATGGCAACAAGTAAATGCAACAGTACAGGTTAAATTGCTTTGTTGCTAGATTTCTATAAAATCACTTAGAATGAGCACTAGAACTACATGAAAACTCATTTAAATTTTGTGTGGTTTTAAAAGTATTTTCTTCACAATTATTTTATCAAATAGATAGTGAAAATATAGAGATCATTTACATTTTACAGATGAGAAAACTGAAGAACAGAGAGATTACATGATAAGAAAGAAAACATGAATTGGAGTTTAAAGCTATAGTCTACTATTTACAGTGTGGGTAGACTTGAACAACTCATTTTATATCTCTTAGATTCAGATTCTTCATTTCTAAGATTTCAAAAGATGTTTATAAAGAAAGTACTTTGTAAGCCTAAAGGGTAATGCAAATCTTAGGGGTGATTATGAAGTATTCATATAGGTCTTTATATGGCATTTTCATACAAAATGTAATACTTGAACTCTTGTCACCTTTCTCTCTGAATCAAGTGTTTTTACCACTATAATACATAATTTTGGATTTATGACTAGTAGCTTAAAGAGTAGGATATAAAGGCACACATTGCTAAATTAAAAAACATTGGAAATATAGGATATATAAAAGGTCATGATGAATTGTGTAAAAATGAAGTTTTTACCAATATGGCAAAAAAATTAAAACAAATTTCTATCTCCCTTCCTAGAATATTTCCACTTTTCTCTCCTTATCCAACTCCACTTATCTTCCAAGGACAGCCTTTTCCAAAAAACAACTTCTCCATTAAATTCAGTTGTATGTCCTATTTATATTCTCATTTAACAATGATATATTGTTTTACATCATTGTTTTACTTTTATGAGTTTATGTTTTATATTTCTAAGTTGTGAATGTGGAAGCTCAAGTCAAGAGGAATATACTAGAGCCAGTTTGAACTGACTTATGAGAGCTGATTGTAAATTTTTCAGTAAGCTTGTGGAATACTGTGGTCCCATACATTTGTCATCCTTTTACATCTGCATCTGTCATGATAATTTCATGGGTCTCTCAGCAACAGGCTCCCACAGAGTCTAAGAAGGGAAATCTATTTTTATTGAGAAGGAAGTGTGGATTTGGATACTAGAACTATTTGGGGTTCCTTTTGTAATGTCCAGACTAG
This sequence comes from Antechinus flavipes, assembly GCF_016432865.1. Classification (NCBI taxonomy): domain Eukaryota; kingdom Metazoa; phylum Chordata; class Mammalia; order Dasyuromorphia; family Dasyuridae; genus Antechinus; species Antechinus flavipes. Next base: position 239,848,378 of record NC_067398.1, on the reverse strand, counting down.
CTCTCTAGAGGACCTCAATTAGCCCAAATCCTTGGTCTTAGTGGAGTAGTGAAGGATGCAGGAGGGCCATGTGGTTGGTCCAAGATGGAGTCTGGAATCTGGCATCTTCAGGGATTGATGTTTATTTTGGTGATTTTTCTTTGTTTTTAAGACAAATGATAGAGAAAATGTTAATAATGCAGATTAAACTAAAAAAAATATATTGAATGTACATTCTTATTTTGGAAAGCCAGTTATTAATATGTTACCAGCATATTCTAATCTCTTTTGAACTATTTGGCTGTTTTGGGATGGGCCAAACCAGAGATGGTATCCAGGCACCAGACCATTTTTCCTAGATAGAGGCAAAAATTCTCACAGATGGGTGACTCATAGGAAAATATTTCAATAGGAAGTAGATAGAGATTTGGCCACATCGATTTGGCCACGTCGATAGTTAGTGTGAGAAAAATAAATAGCAAATAATGAGGAAGGAATTTGATGGGAAGGCTGGCAGGAAGGCAAGAGGACAAACTACAGTGCAGGTGAATTTGGGACCCAGGCAGTGGGTAGAGTTCCAGATAAAAAGTTAACCAATGACAGGAGACAATGACAGGGAGGAGTGGGGAACTCACAAAGTTTCAATTAAATTAATTTCGATTCAACAAATTTTCATTAAGTAATTATTTTGTGCCAGGTTCTGTGGTATGAAATGAAGAAATGAAGACAAAAATGAAAGTCTCTAACCTCAGTAGCATTGCTTTGTTATGTTTCAAAGAAAGGAAACCAGTCACTGTAAGAAATGGATTCTTAATCTGGGATCTTTGAATCTCCTTGGGTTTGGGGGCTAAATTTGGGGAGGAAATGTACTTTGATGGGAAAAAATTACATTTTCATTTTCATTTGAAATTTAATATTTATTTCAATTATGAATTAAGATGACAACAACATTACTTAATTAAGAAGTTGATTGTTTTCACCAGACTATCGAGAGAGGCAGAGATAGAGACAGAGGCAGAGAGAGAGACACACAGAGAAAAACAGAATCAGAGACAAGGACAGACACAGAGACAGAGTGACAGACAGACAGATAGAGACTGAGAGAGAAAGAGACAGAGACAGAGACAGAGACAGAGACAGAGAGACAGAGAGGGAGTGAGGAGGGAGAAAAGGAGAGAGAGAAGAGGCAGAGGAAAAAAAGTAGGGGGAGAGGGAGAAGGAAAAGGAGAAAAGGATTGGTACATGAGAACGATGGTTTTAGGAAGAGTACTAAGTTTGAGTTAGGTGAAACAATAGCAGGATTTAGGTACTACAAATGAAAGTATATTCGCATATGAGTGTAGGGTAGGATGAAGTAGAGGAATGGTTTTTTTGTTGTTATTGTTTTGTTTTGTTTTGTTTTTTTCATAATGGGCAGTGCAGAAGCTCATTCTCTGTATCTTGATGGCAAAAGTAAAGAAATATCCAGAATAAGGGTCTTCTAGTGTTGAGCTGTCTGAGGTACATGTATATGAATATTTTCATTTCCTTAACTTGGGAACCATCTTGATCTCAGGGCTTAATATGGAGGAAGGAAATGACCCAATTAGAGAGATCTGAGGTCAAGAATCCAGGTTACTCATTATGACAACTAGATAATAAATTTCTTGAGGAAAGAAATACTATATCATTTGGAATTGACCTGATACTTTTCATTTTAACATATGAAACTCCCTAATTTTTAATTTTTCATCTAGATTTCTTTCTCCTTCCTAGGAATAAATTATGCTAAGTAAGATAATATTAATAATAATAATTGACAAATACATGGCAAGGAACAGAACAGATCATAATAATATTCCAGAAGAAAGAGGAACACTGGTCTGGCTGATTTTCAGATTAGAAGTTTTTTTGAGAGTTATATAGTAGCAAGTATGATATGAAATTTTCCAAGCAAGTCAATTTAAATTTCATTAGTCTTCTTTTATAATTTGTATTTTTCTTCTAATCTCTTTTGAAGTGTTTTATTCCTCAATACAAGTCTTGTATTTCTTCAGTGCTTATTTCCTATTTTACCCTCCTACTTACTACTTTTCACACTCCTCTCTCCCAAACTCCCTTCTTTCCCTGTTGTATTCCTTTGGCTCTTATATGCAGCTTCCTGCTTTCTTGTCTGACTGTCCAGTGCCAAGTCCTGGCAGAGAGAGACTATTAGCACTCACTGAGTTTTAATTTACTGTACTGTGGTCTGGATGAATAAGACCATAATCACCATTTCTCCTCTGTGGCATTCCATCCATAATATTATATTCAGCATTTTATCAAAGATGGCTATCCATGGGATAAGAGGAAGCAATTCCATCTATCTATTGGATACTGCCAATGAAGTTCAGAAATCACAGTTAGATCATCACATAGAAAAAGCAATAAAATATTTTGTCCTGTCAACACACAGTGTATGAGTGTACCATGGGGGTTATGTTAATCTCTGTATCTTTGTAATACCATTCAGACAGCTTTTTTTTTTTAACTGTTTCTCTTGTTTCATTGTTATTTAATGACTAAGAAAGATGCTTGGCATATGGCATAGAGGTGACAAGGAAAGGTGTACAGAGCTTTTATATTCACAGATGACACTTGGAATAAAGACTGATCACCTTGGCTTTTAAAGGCAACCATAAACATTGTAAAGATGAGATAGTGCCAAGACTATGAAGGCCTTATGCCAGGAGAGATCATCTACTTGGGAGCCAGGCTGAACCATTGCTTTCCTTCCACTATGTTCTAATTATAGGACATAGATTTAGAGCTGGAAGTGTCCTTAAAGGCCATGCAATTCAAGCCCCACATTTTACAGAAAAGGAAACTAAGAAAAAAATTGTCCTATGACTTGCTCAGAATCCCAAAAGTAGTTTAAGGCTGAGGTAGGAATGAATCTTAGTATTTGTAACTCTAAATTCAAAGTTCTTTCCATTGAACCACATTCCCAATTCTAATATCATTTTTGGGCTCCTCTCTTAGAATGGGATGGGGCATGTCTAGCTTTAAGCAGAACCGTGAAGGAGGCAAAGCTCATTAAGTTTAGAACTGAAAAGAAATTTAGGGATCTACTCTCTAGCTTCTTCATGCATATGAGGAAACTGAAAAAAAAAAAAAAAAGCCTAGAGAACTTCATGGATAATAGATAGCTGAACTGGAATTCTAATACAAACCCAATGCCTCTTCTCTAGTTCCCAGCCCATCAATACTCTGTGTTTCCCCATGCCTCATTTTTACCCCTTTCCCTCAAAATTTTATTCTTCCTTATCCATATCCATTGAAAACTTCCTCCTAGGTCCTTAATACATATTAACATATAGAATAGTCAGTACAGTCTTTAGGCTTATCGTTCCCCAGAATGTTTGCATTCTTAAGGGGATCAATGTCATCAACTAAAGGGATTAAATTCTGGTGATAGCTTTCAGGCCTCAGTCTTTGGATAGGAAATTATTAGGAATAAGTATGTATGTAGAACTTCCTAAGTAACTATGAAAGTTACATACAACATAGATTAAACTTGTTCTGAAGTGAAATAATTCTTCTGCAATGTTCTTTTCAGTTCTTCCATGTATTCCCAAATATCTTTGTATGCTCAGTTTGAGTATTTCTCTATAAAATGTGTATGCTATGTGTGACAATGTATTGCCTTCTCAGCCTCCAGGAAAATTTCAAATGTTTTAACCATTAGTTCTTCTGTTGACTACCTGTCAGTAGTGGCAATCTCATGAAGGACCCCTAGTAGACCAATTTCTTTACTTTCTCTGCCTAGACAAATGAATGGGAATCCTGTAGGAAATTCCCTTCAATGAAGAAACATTTCTTTGACAATAATACCCCCAGGCAAGTAGGTTAAGTTTTGATGGGATTTGCAATAAGAGAAAGCTTGGGATAGTGTGGTATAATGGAGAGAAAAGTCAGAGGAATTGTAGAGGGCTGAAACTCTGAATAGGTGTACTTGAATCAGACAACTGAGCATTTAAGGCTAATTACCTATTAATTACCTATAAATTAGCTATTTGATATGAGACAATGACTCTATTAGCATATGTTTGGATAAATGATTCTTCTCACAGTTGATACTGGGGGAATGTTTGGTGTTAAAATAATCATAGGCAAGGATTAGAGGGCAAAGGGACAGAGACCAGAGTCACTTTGCGGCAGGAGGAAGAGGAGAGAAATTGGTGACTTTGGACTTGCACATCCAGAATACCTCTTTGGCGAGCCCTGTGGCAGTTTGCCTCCTTTTTTCACTTCTTCCCCAAAGACCAAGGACTTTTACTTATCCTGACTCTGGCTGATCCTGAGGCCTCCAGGGAGCTAGTCTGGACTTTATAAGGAACTTTGTTAAAATCTTATTTATACTTATCGATTGTGTGATATTTACATGGGTATATGACTTAGTTTCTCTAGATCCCAGGTTTATTTTCTCTACAATGAGGAGTTTGGATCAGATGATCTCTGGGGACATGACTAGTGCTATAGTCATAATCCTAAAAGATGACTAGAGAAGAGGAAGACATCTGAAGAAATCATATGGATTTGTGATGCAACTCACAAACATTGCATTGCATTGGTATCCATATACCAAGGAGAGAGGTGGAATGAGATTTGGGAAAGGAAGAAAAGTGTCACATACAGTGGGATAGGTAAGTAGTGCAGTGCATAGAACATTTGCTTCAGATACTTAGTAACTGTGTGGCCCTAGGCAAAACACTTAAACCTGTTTGCCTTAGTTTCCTTATGTGTAAAGTGATCTGGAGAAGGAAACAGCAAACCACTCCAGTATCTTTGCCAAGAAAATCCCCAAATAGGGTTATAAAGAGTTGGATACAACTGAAATAACTAAATAGCAACAAAATAATTACACAATATCCCTAAAAGAAGGCAAGAATTTGCAATGTTATTTATTAAACCACTATTAAGAGAATTCTTAGTCAATCAGTAATGTTACATGGTTGAAGTAAAATAGGGGAGGTCTAAAGTTATTCCTAAAGTGTGCAGTTAATCTTAGACCTTAACCAATTTCAACTTGTGCAAAACTATGAAGTAAGTGAAATTTGTCATTAGTAGACTCTATCTTTAGCATCTCTACCACCATATTTTAGGATAGCTCCCCAAATTTTCATGCCTGGTGCTGTCCAGATAGTTTTATTTTCTTATTTCCAAACTTCAGACATTCCAAATAATTCAGATTTTGCTATTATCACTACCTATTTTTTCTCCCTTGCCCACTTTCTATTATTAATAGAAATTAGGAATCAGGCGTAGGTAGCATAGGTATATAACTGAAACTAGGAGGCTGAGATGGGTGGATCATTGGGTTCAAGAGTTCTCAAGAACTCTTTCTATATATAGAAAACCTAAAGTCAATGAAGTACCTGCATTAATGTTGTGCCAAGGTACCCTTTTAATGTCATGACCCAGTTTCTACAACTGTCCTATTTAGTTATTCTGCCTCAGGTTATAACCTTTCCCTTTTAATGTTTGATGAGATAAAAGTCTACCTCAGTTGCTCTGCCCCAAAACCCCAGGCTATAATCATTCCCTCTTAAATGGTTGATGAGATGAAGGTTTTATATCTTTAGGTTATAGACATTCCTTCTTAATGTTTGACAGGATAAAGGTTTATCCATTTTAGATGTCATTAGAATATCAGTAACCTCCCTCCATTGTGTCATCCTAGGGGCCTCCCCCACCATTAGGTTATCCCCACCTAGGTACCTCACCTATTATGTCATTGTTCTTGTTATCCTATAAAAAGCTTGCTGTCATTGATAAATGACGGACAAAAGCAGCTACACCCAAAGAAAGAACACTGGGAAACGAATGTGAACTATCTGCATTTTTGTTTTTCTTCCCGGGTTATTTATTCCTTCTGAATCCAATTCTCCCTATGCAACAAGAGAACTGTTCGGTTCTGCAAACATATATTGTATCTAGGATATACTGCAACATATCCAACATATAAAGGACTGCTTGCCATCTAGGGGAGGGGGTGGAGGGAGGGAGGGGAAAAAAAAATCAGAACAGAAACGAGTGTCAATATAAAGTAATTATTAAATAAAAAATTTTAAAAAAATAAAATAAAATAAAAAGCTTGCTGTCCCAATACTCATGGCTGGACTCTTTGAGATGATAGTCTTGTCCAGCCCCCTGGGATCAACCATGGATCCATTGATCCCAGTATCTCTCTCCATTTAATAAACTATTGAATTGGTCTCTAACCTCTGTCTTGCTCAGTTTCTCTGGCATTACATTAAGTCTGGTGCTACTGTGGTGAATACCTGGGGGACAGGGATTGGTAATGGCAAAGCCAAGCTGCTAAAGAGAGAAAAAATTGCTTCAAATTAAAAACAGAGATTGGAGCTAATCCACAGGTAGAGTCCAAGTGTGAGTAGTTTCTGTATGTCAGCTTAATGAGATAGTTTCAAAAACAAGGTAGAAATTTTAGAAAATGGTAGTGATTTAATGTTGAGTTTAAGAAATAGGAAGCAATCTACTTTGCCTCTAAAGACACTGAAATACGATCTTTGGTAATGGTATTTGTATCTTTGTGTTTTCATTTTTTAGTATTGAGAGATAGAAGTGAGAAGGAAAGAAAATATCAATAATTGAAAAATAAAGTTTTAAAAAATTAGTTATTATTATAACTTTAAATAGGATCCATAGTAATAAAGATTAAAATTACTGATACTTGAAATATGGGATAGTGGTTCCAGAAGCAAAAAAAAAATATATTGAAAATTCTTGAAGTCAGGGCAACCTATCTTCATAGTCTTAGTTGCTAGCTGTGAGAGGCTCAAAAAGTCATTTCATCTCAGCCTCAGTTTCTTTTCAAATATTAAGACTTGCTGGTCTCTAACTTTCTCCTAGCTTTAAATCTATGATCCAATAACCTTTGTGGTCCAAAAAAGAGAGAGAGAGAGAATATGGACAGTGTTTCATTCTGAACATCTTATAATATCCCATTTTTCCAATTGTTCTGGGCATTTGGTAGTTGGTTTAGCATAAATCAGGCACTTATTAGGATATAAGGGTGGCTAAATCTGACTGCATCTACAACTAGCAGAATTTCAGAGAAGGATAATAGGGGGATACATGTTAAACTGCTTCTCTAGAACCAAATATCACATTGCCAGTCCAATTTTATTAGTATTCAGGATATTTTAAGAGCTAGTAAGGCAGACCTACTATTCTTTATGCACCACAGAATTTGGTGATTTATTTTGCTTATGGAAATCCTAATCTTCTCAAGTTATCTTTATCTACTCAGACCAGTGCTAAAAAGAAAGTATTCTAGGAATTAATGGAGAAAAATAAAGCAAAATTCATCCATTCTTTTATTTTTCTCACTGGGACATATGTATTATCCATTATGGGAGATGGTGGTGAAGAGAAGCAGGGAGCTATCTTGTTTCAAGCTGGCCCTTCCCTTGAGTTTCTGCCATGTATTTTTCATAGTTGTTATCCATAACTTGAAAAAAAAAAGTCAACCCTGCCTCCTCACAATTATGTGATTTGGAGAAAAGAACTGCTAGCCAGGAAGGCAGTATTTAGGTCTTGGAATCATTACTTGGAGAGGACCCAGTGCTCCATGTTAGTCCTGTGAAACTGCAAAAGCTGGATCACCTCCAGCAAGTTTCTACCAGAAACAGGTAAGGCATATATGCTTTCCTCCATAGTATATATTCTAGACCCTTGCGACTGCAATAAGCCAATGACCTATTACAGAAGCCAGAATATTCTTCTGGTAGAAATGCAAATAATCTTACATCTGGAAAATTTTCCAGTTATCTAATTGCAACTATATCTCATCAAACTGACCCAAAAACAAGCACAAAAATTTCAAATCTGAGGCGTAGTTGCTCAGCAAGTACATACATGCCTCCTACCCCAAATCCTCACCAAAGGGATAGTATCAAATATCAGTATGGTACTGTGATACTAGCTTTGGTTTTAGGACCAGTGACTGGGGTTACTAGTTAAACAGATGGCCCTAAAGTTCCCCAACCCTTCCAGCTCTAACTCTAGAAAGTATAATCTGGAGGATTCTGGGAAGATAGTAGAGTCAGAACATTCCAAACTCTCCAGATTTACCCCACAAACAAAACAAAATTGCATCTCAGGGTGAACACAGACCAGTGAAAAACAAATAATACTTGGGGAAGAATAGAGTTTTTCCTGAGAAACTGAGAAGACCTGAAGAAAGATCCCAGAATTGATATTTAACTAGTGTGAAGTGTAATCATCTTAATGCTAATTCTCAGAAATAGCAAGTAAGAAACCTTGGAATTGCCTGGGTTCTGAGGTCATCTCAGCCTGAACGGCAAGAACTTTCACATCCCTGACAGATTCAGGGGTCTGAGTCCTGGAAGACAGAGGAATCTCTGCTTATTAGTAATGTTAGGCCCAACTGTGATGCAGAAATGTAAGAAGGAACAAGCACACTCTATGAGTGCAAAAGTTTGGTGTGGGCACTTACAGGAGGCTGGTTTTTGTTTGGGATTCCAGGTGAGAAGGGAGTGCTGAAGTGAAGTCAGAGATACTCTCCAGCCAAGAATTAGAGGTGCTTATACTAATAAGTTCTCATTTAAAAAATGAGTAGGCAAAGGAGAAAGAACCCAACCAGAAATTTATTGTGGAAATAGGAAAGACTAGAGCTCACTTTCAGAGAAGGACATTAAAGTTAAAAAAAAAAAAAAAAAAAAAAAAAAAGCTTCTTCTACACCAAAGAATAATGTTAAATAGCTACCTGACCAGAAAGAATTTATAGAACAAATCAAAAAAGATTTCAAAAATCAAATGAGAGAGATTCAGGGGAAAAAAAAAAACTAAAAAAAGAAGAGGAAGAAGAAAAATCATCCAAGTAAAACAAGATGATTATCAAAAGAAAGTCAACCAACTTTCAGTTCTTAAAGAAAATAATTATTTGAAAATAAGAATTTGGTAAACTATAAGATAGGGGTCCTGAAACTTTTAAAATAGGGGACCAGTTCACTGTCCCTCAGACTGTTGGAGGGCTGGACTATAGTAAAAACAAAAACTCTCAACAAATTCCTATGCATGCTGCATATATCTAATTTTGAAGTGAAGAAACAAAATGGGAACAAATACAATATTTAAAATGAAGTAAAGTTAAATCAACAAACTTACCAGTATTTCAATGGGAACTATGGGCCTGCTTTTGGCTAATGAGATGGTCATTGTCTGGTTCCATATTTATCACTGCTAATCATAACAAGTGATGCAAGTGTGCATCTGTTAGTCTTGATCTGGTTAGAGATTTCAAATGTTTCATTCTAGAAAAAAAGTCTGTTCACAGACATAAGTGCTGCCAAAGATGGTTGCCATTTTGAGGGCATGGTTCCTGAAATGAGATGTCTCAGAGGGGAGAGATGCATAGAAATTATGAAGGCTGCTTGACTTGAATGCATCTTTCAGAGAGTCACAATTCTGCAGTTCAGCCAATTCCATTTGGTAAATTGTATCTACATTTTCAATGTCAATAGAAAATGGGTTATAGAAAAGCTGTATGTCCTGTTCATGGAGATGAATCTCTTTAAATCTAAATTGGAACTCCTTTTGCAATTTTTCCAGTGAATCCACACATGTTTTGCTTGGGAATTCAGTCAGTGTTTTTTCTGCTAACAGATTTTGAGTTGTGGGGAGATGGCATAAGTTTTCCTCCTTCACTTGTTTGATGAGGAGGCCTAATTTTACTTCAAATGCTTTGACATGTGATTGCATATCACAGATGAGCTCCTTTCTTTGAAGTTGCATATTGAAATTGTTGAGTAGCTCTGTTACATCTGTCAGAAAGGCAAGGTGCCATTTCTATTCTGCATCATTGAGCTCTGGTACTTCTTTGTTTTTTGAAAACAGAAAAGTTGTAATCTGTGGAAGTAAGTCATAGAAACATTTGAAAACTCTCCCTTGACTCAGCCAATGGACTTCTGTGTGATATAGAACATCTTCATACTCAACATTTAACCCAGACAGAAATTCCTGAAATTGTCTGTGATTTAGTGCATTAGCTCTAATGAAGTTAACACAAGATACCACAATTGTCATAACAGAGTCCCACTTTAGTGATTTACTACACAGCACTCATTGGTGGATGAGGCAGTGTATGGCTATTGGATGAGAATGGTTATGTTTGTCCATCTCTTGGTTAATGTGAGCAATTACTCTTTTCTTAGATCCCACCAAGTGAGGAGCACCATCAGTTGTCACGCCGGCTAGTTTAGCTTAGTTCAGCTCCAAACCATTCATAGTTTGGCAAACCTTTTCATAGATATCCTCTCCTGTAGTTGTTCCTTTGATGCTTTGCAGTGCAGCAAACTCTTCTATGACTTCAAAATAATCATTCATCCCCAGGAATAAAAATTAGAAGTTGTGCAGAATCACGAACATCATTGCTTTCGTTGAGTGCCAAGGAAAAATATGAATTTTTTTAATAGAGTTTTGCTAATGCTGATGCAGATTGTCTCCCATTTCTTCAATCCTCTGTGTAATTGTAGGTCCTGAAAGACTCACTGTACTAAATAAATTGACCTTCTCTGGGCACATCTCTTTGGGAACAGAAAGAAGGCATTCTATAACAAATTCTCCCTCCACGAATGATCTGCCAGTGTGTACTATTAGTTTGGCAACTTGAAAACTTGCTTGCAGTGATGAAATATTTAGCTGCTTCTGCTTCACAAAAGTATTTTGCTGAGTTGTCAATGCATTTTTCAGTTTTAATACTTTATCTTTTCTCACTTCTCCAACCAAACAATCATATTTTTCTTTATGTTGAGTTTCATAGTGTCGATGCAAATTATATTCTTTGAACACAGAATATAGTGTCTGGCATATCAGACATACAGCTCTTTCTTGTGCTGCATGAAAAAGTAATCATAAGTCCACTGTTCTTTGAATATCCTACACTCTGAGTCAATTTTTCCTTTTCTTGACATCATTATTTCCTAGGGATTCCAAATTGCTATTAGTAAAATATCAATATATATATATATATATATATATATATATATATATATATATATATATATATATATACACAGCGCTACAAAAACAATATACCAGCAATAACTTTGCCCACACAGAGACATACAGACTGCAATGCCCAATGTCCTCCAAGCTGCCTCTGCACTGTGATGGCTCCGTTTCCTGCACTCTCTCTCCCACTCTTCGCTCTCCTGCTTCTGACCTTCACTGCTGCAGTGAATTCCCCCTACAGTGGCCGTGACATGCGCTGTACATCCCCCGCGCCTATCTGTTGTGATGGCTGCTGTTACTGTACAAGGCCGTAGGCCATCAGTTCTCTGTCTTCTGCATGTCTCTCCCTTCCCCACACCACACACCCCGCCTGGGAACTCACCTCACCTCGGTATCGCCTCACACTCTTGTCTCCACCGCCTCAGCCCAGTGCTGGAAGTGTGCGTTGCTAACTCGAGTTTAGGTCAAACGTCACTGATTTTGCCATAACCTGACGGGCCGCATAAATGTCCTCAGCAGGTTGCATCTGCCCCGTGGGCTGTAGTCTGAGGACCCCTGCTATAAGACATCAAGAAATAAGAAAACAAAATTTAAGGATGAATAAATTGAAGAGAAAGTAAAACATCTTGTGAGAAAAATTAGATCTGGAGAATAAATCAAAAAAGAGAAAAATGAAAATAATTTAACTACCTGAAAGTTGTGAGTAAAAAGAGAATATTGATATAATCAAAGAAAATTATCCTGAAGTGATAGGATTTGAAAGAATAGCGGAAATAGAAAAAAATCTGCCAATCATCACCTTAAAGAGATCCAAAAAGAAAAACACATATAAATATTATTGCTAGATTTCAAAGCTCTCAGATCAGCAAGAAAATTTTATAAGAAAGAAAGAAAAAAAATTCAAATATTCTGGAGCTACAATGAGAATTGTAAAGGATAAATTGTAAAGGATTTATCAGCATCAATAATAAAAGATTGCAGATCCTGGAATATTGTATATCCATAGTCAAACAATTTTGCCCCCCCCCCCCAAAAAAAAAGGACATTCAATAAACTCAGAGATTTTCAGGATTTTGTCTCAACCAAACTTGAACTCAATAGAAACTCAATAGAAAATTATTAGGTGATATATATATAAATCAGATAATATTATCATGCTCTATATTAATGACACATATATGCAATCTGTTTGGATTTTAAGTATATTCACAATTCTACTCACCATTATTGTTAAATATAAATATTTTGTACATTAAGACAACTTATAAGCCTCATGGAAAAATAAAACAAAACACAAATATCACTATCTGGGATGTGGTGCTGTAAAGTCAAATAGACAGGCAATAATACATGTCCATTATTAATTAATTGAAGCGTTTTCTACGTGTCAAGCAATCTGTTAAGTACTGAGCATACAAATACAAACAAAAAGATAGTCCAGTGGTTCTCAAAGTATTGTCAAGAGAATCCTGGGGATCTCTGAAACCCTTTTAGAAGGTCTACAAATTCAAAAATAGTTTTTATTTCCAATATGATAAATGTCTATAAATATAATCCAGATAAACAAAAATGCTTTGGAGAAATCCTCAATAATTTTTAATAGGATAAAGATACTGAAAACAAAAGTTTGAAAATCACTGAGATAAGTCCTTACCATAGAGGAATTTACATTTTAATGGGGGAAGAGACAAAATATAAAATAGAGATAAAAAGAAGACAAAAAGTCAAAGGTACTTGACTAAAGGCATGCTGATGAATCATGAAAATTAGATTCACATAGAGAAAAGAAATTCAGCATGTCTTATCTGGGACTTTTCTCAAAGGGAGATTCTGGAAGGAACCCACTAATGTGGGTAGGGGCACAGCATGAAAAATGGACATTCTAAGGTGAAAAGATCCCAGATATTGAGAGAGGCTCTAAGATGAGAAAGCAGCTGAGTTATGATAGCAAAGTCCAGGGTTTTAAGAAGAGATGGCATTCATAAATGTTAATATCTGAAGCCTCTTTTCTCCTTGCAAGCAGCACAGCTATTGGAGCAAGATGGGTTCATTTATGATCATTCAATCTACGAAATTAAAGCAATTAAAACATCTTTTCCTCCCCTTTTCTTTGTGAAAAAGATTAGATTTTTTTTTTAAAGAAGTGATAGTGCAACCCCTAACCTCCTTGTGACTGACTGGAAAGGATCACCAGCAAACAACATTTCCCAAATTTTAATCAGGTAGAAATTATTTTCAGATAATACTATTATATATGGTTAGAGAAGGAGCCCTTTTAGTGGACTTAACATCTATCTGCTCTGGAGAAGAATGATGCTGTTGCACTTTTTTAGTATTTCAAATGATGTTTCATCATTTGAAAATGATACAAATGTTTAACTATCATTTCCACTAAGAGAAATAATAGATATGTTACCTGATTTAAAAATAAAAAGATTTCAGGCATGAGAAGTACAAGATTCAGTGATACCTATGTATCAGTATTTATTTATCTATATCCTTATATAAATGCATTCATACTTATACATTACCTAACATTTATATAGTGCTTATTATGTTCCAGTCACTATGCTCAGTGTTTCATAAATATTATCTCATTTGATTCTCACAAAAACTTTGGGAAGTTGGCACTATTATCACCACCATTTTAGAGATGAGAAAAGTAAGGTAAACAAAGGTTAAGTGATATATTCAGGGTTATACAGCTAGGACATGTCTGAAATTGTATTTGAAATCAGGTCTTCTTAACTCTATACTCTGCCAGCTAGGTATATTATTTCACAAATTAAACAAATTTATTATATTTTTATTATTATACTTTTCCCATTTATTATACTTTTTAAAATATTTTTCCATTAAACATTAGCAATAGGTAGCAGATAGAGTGATGAACTTAGAATGAGGGAGACATAAATGCAAGTCTCACTTTCATCATTTTACATCTTTGTATCTAGAGTAACTTTCTATGACTTAACTTAGTCATAGAGAAGTTTTGATCTTCATTGTAGGAGAGGATTGCATAGAGCATTTCCTCTACTTTGATAAAATCCCAAATCCTTGTCATGTTCTTGTATTTCTGTTAAATACCTTGGATTCTGTAATTTTTGACACTTTTCACTTTCTAAAAGAATATATGCCAAACAAACAAAAACCATATGATCATCTCAATAGATGCAGAAAAAGCATTTGATAAAATCCAACATCCATTCCTAATAAAAACACTTGAGAGCATAGAAATAAATGGGCTTTTCCTTAAAATAGTCAGGAGCATATACTTAAAATCATCAGTAAGCATCATATGCAATGGGGAAAAACTGGAACCTTTCCCAGTAAGATCTGGAGTGAAGCAAGGTTGCCCACTATCACCATTATTATTTAATATCATATTAGAAACACTAGTCTTGGCAATAAGAGTCAAGAAAGATATTAAAGGAATTAGAGTAGGCAATGAGAAAACCAACCTATCACTCTTTGCAGATGATATGCTAGTATACCTAGAGAACCCCAGAGATTCTACTAAAAAGCTATTAGAAATAATTCATAATTTTAGCAAAGTAGCTGGATACAAAATAAATCCCCAGAAATCCTCAGCATTTTTATACATCACCAACAAAACCCAACAGCAAGAGATACAAAGAGAAATTCCATTCAGAATAACTGTTGATAGCATAAAATATTTGGGAATCTATCTACCAAAGGAAAGTCAGGAATTATATGAGCAAAATTACAAAAAAGTCTCCACACAAATAAATTCAGACTTAAATAATTGGCAAAATATTAAGTGCTCTTGGATGGGCCGAGCAAATATAATAAAGATGACAAAAAAAAAAGAATATATGTATTTCCCCCTGTTTTAGATTTAGAATAATGAGCCATTTGACTAAATTGTTTTCAAAGTTTGGTCCAAGGAGCCTTTCAGAGGATCAATGAGGTAAAAAAAAAAAAAAGTATTTTCATAATAACATAAAGATGTTATAATTTTGAATATGAAGAATATTGACAGGTATAACACATAAACAAAGACTCTTTGGCATGGAGGCTTAAAAATTTTTGAATTTTCAAATTGATGATAATATAAAACTAATGTAAAAAATTAATGTAAAACTCTTTTAAGTTACACCTGAAAAAAAATTAAAATCCAGAAAATTTAAGAAGGGGCATTGACAACATAGAATTCACTTAGAGAAAGGTAAGCAGATTGGCACACTTTTAAGCCTTAAAACAATCAATTTTTCAATGAATAAAAATTAAATTCCTATTATGTGCTAGGTACTGTTTTAAGTATTGGGGATATGTTTTTCAAAAGGCAAAAAAATGGTAACTATCCTCAATGAACTTATCAAATATGTATAGTGCTATAGAAAAAGAATGATTATATTGTTTTACAGCTAAAATGCTTTAAATCAGAAAGTAGCTGGCTTTGATATACATAACAGATATTTGACTATGAGGAAATTATGACCTGGGAATAAATAGCAATGCCATTATATTATCATGCTAGAAAGGTTCATGAAATATCCAGAATTGTTGGAAAACATTAAAGCCTGTATGCTTTTAAATATATATATACAAATTTTATTTTGGACTTAAGAAATAAAACAAGCATTTTCATAACATACTAAAATAAAAAAAATTATTGTACATGAAGCTGGAAATCTATTATAGATAGCTTGCTATTCCTTTTGAATATATAATAAAATTATTTTTTTTCCTTTTTTTATTCCTTCCTCACACTTTGCCCTAAAGATGGCTACCACTAGACAAAATATGTATAAGAAAAAGAGAGAGAGAGAGTGTGAAAGTGTGTGTGTGTGAGAGAGAGAGAGAGAGAGAGAGAGAGAGAGAGAAAACCATTCTTTATATACTTTTATTTACCAGTTCTTTCTTGGAGTATATATAGTGACTCTCTTCATATGCCCTTTGTAGTTAATATGGGTATTTATATTAAGCCCATATTTAAAAAAAAATTTTGACTAAATTAACAAAGCAAAAATGCTTAATATTAGTAACCCAATGCTTCATTCAAATTAGCTGATTTGGGCATGTTACTTAACATCTTTGTACTTTAGTTTCAAGATCCATGAAACTGGATCCTTACAAGGACATTGAAGATTAATAGACTGGTGTTTCTAAAGTGATTGGACTCCTTGGAGATCACTGAATCTCCCCTCCATCCCCCCTCAGTGTGATCATATGGATTTGTCAGACTTATATTTTTAACTTTCATTGCTCTCTCTGGGAGTCTGAAAATATCCACATGAAGAGATATAGATTTATGTGATCCAAAGCTATGATAAAACTCAAAGGTCACTTGATCTAAGTTTTTCATTTTAGAGATGAGGGAATTGAGAATCAAGGAAGTTAAGTGACTTCCTAAAATTATAGAGGCACTACTATGTCATCTAACTGAGATTCAAACTAATGTCTTCTAACTCCAAACCAAATGCTCCCTCCCCTTTAAGACATGGAATATTTGAGAAAGAAAATGAATTATTTTCCTCAAATTTTTTAAGGTAATGGACCTAACTGTATACATAAATTTGACTTAAATTCTTAGTAACATTTTACAGTTGTTTTTCTTAAAATGAACATTTTGAAAGTGATGCAGTAAGCAATCACAAGATCTAGGATAACTTTCTCTATAATCTAATCAATATAGAATTTTTCTATACCAACACAGATTCCTACGCCCTTTATGACATCTACTGTTTGTGTAATTTTGGGCAAACCACTTAATCTTTGTGAGTCTCAGTTTCTTTTCTATACAATGAGGAGACTAGACAAGATATCCTCTGAAAATTCCACCTAGCTCTAGGTTTAA
Source organism: Antechinus flavipes (assembly GCF_016432865.1). Classification (NCBI taxonomy): domain Eukaryota; kingdom Metazoa; phylum Chordata; class Mammalia; order Dasyuromorphia; family Dasyuridae; genus Antechinus; species Antechinus flavipes. The sequence goes on along the minus strand of NC_067398.1, from coordinate 239,831,562 downwards.
GAGTTTATGAGTCTTATGAGAATGACTTATGAAGTCATCCATTCCTATCTCATCTGAATATGTCCTCCTATAAGTTTTCTGTAAGTGGCCTATTTGATATACTATAGATTTGCTTCAATCATACCTGACATCACAGATGTATTGATGCAACTCTACTGTCTCCACTTCCTATCATACAATTCTTTAATGCTTAAAGGTAATAACCAAATCCATAGAAGATGTAGAGATGACCAAATAAAAAAAGGAAAAAAAGAAGAGGGCACACTTTTCTATTTTTATTTCTATCTCTTATTTTTACAATTTTTTTTACAATATGAATGCTTTTTATTTTTTGAGAAAAGAATTGTTGACAATTGATGTGATGAGCACCAAATAATACTATCCTCCAACCTCCCCCAATGAAATGTATATTTTAAGACATAATTGTCCTTGAGTCTGAAGCCTTTGTTCAGTGAAAACACTGATTTTTTAGAATTAAGATCAGAATTTATTTTAATAAGTATAAGAATAAAAAAGATGACATGAAATTTGAAAAAAATTATCTTTAACTTATTAAACAAGAAGTTGATAATAAACTGGGAAATGGACAAAGAAATGAAAGAAAAATTAATGATTGTTATCCAGAATTGTAAGAAGTGTAAATTAATTGCCATAGCAAGAAAAACAATAGAGTCCAGAAACAATAGTGAGAGGTAAAGAAAATATTGTTCACAATGTATGTTTAGATTTCACAAAGCATTTGAAAGTCTCTTATTTTATTCTTATACATATGATAGATAATGGAACAACAGAATGAATTATGATGCAATGGTGAATAATTATTAATCAAATTTAAATGAACATTTATGTTCTAAACTCCACCCATGGATTTCCTTTAAGCTGGATGCTGAATCCTCTCTCTCTTCTTTTTTGCTTTCATATGTTCTTTCTGTGTGATCTCATCATTTATTTTAGAATCATTGTCCACATAGAAGAATACCTAAATGAAATAACTAGCCCCATTCTTTCTCCTGAATATTAGTAACACATGATTAATTAACTTATATACAGAACAGGATATTTCTTAAGTCTATGAAACTCAATTTGTCCAAAATAGAAATCATCTCTATCATAAACCTCCTCTTCATGCTTACTGGCCTATTTCTGTTTATAGCATCACAAATTCTTTGAGCCTTTTACCCAAATAACCACAAAGTTATTTTTATCTCTTCCTTTTTCCTCATTCTCTATCTCCAATTGGTTGCCAAATTCTATAAATTCTACTGAAAAAGGAGTGATCAGTAGAACTCCTGCTTAATTTGTTCAATTCCCCAAATCTGATTGACAAAATTATAGTTTAGGGACCTTTTTCCATCTCAAGATGAGTGCTCCTATGGAGTACCTTACTGGGAGAAGACAATGAATCTGTAGTGATGTTGGGGATGAAACCCTGGGATCTTCCAGTGTAAATGAAAGTCATATGTTTGCCTAGGTGAACCTGACTATGGAGGTTCTTAAGTTCATGAATAACTTTTTTCTGCATTTCTATTTCCTTTTAGGAATAAATGTTAAATATCATAAAAATGGACATTTCTAGACATGTTGATTAACTCATGAGTAATTATGAATTTAAAAGTTCTTGATTTTCAGAGTCAAGCACCATAGGCTCTTAAGGAAATATCCTTAATAGCATATTTCTCAGAAAAGAACTCTGTCAACAGTATTGTCACATAGCTGAAAAACTAATTACAGACTGTGCCTGGCCAGGAGATTTGTACCTTGTTAAGTTCAAATAATTATCTTATGAGTTTCCTTGAAAGTGTAGGTTCAAGATAAATATGAAATACTTGCTCAGCAGTCTGACAAAGAATCCTTAACACCTCATGGGAGAACACTGAATATAATGGGATAATTGTGTTTTATATTTCTTGCATTTCTTAATGTAGATATTTATGTCTTCATCACCTCAATTTTTTAAATGATATTTTATTCCCCAATTTTATGTAAAAGTTATTTTTAAAATTTGTTTTTTTTAAAGTTTTGAGTTCCAAAGTCCATCCTTTCCTCCTTTGCATCTCCCATCTTTAAAATAGTAAGCAATACGATATGTTATATAGACATAATCATGGAAAATGTATTTCCATATTGATTGTTTTATGAAAGAAAATTCTACCCAAAAAAGAAGGAAAAAAATGAAAAATAGTGTGCTTTGGTCTCTTTATGCACACCATCAGTTTTTTTTTTTTTTTTGGTATGTTAATAGCATTTTTCATTATGAATTCTGTGGGATTATCATTGTTCATTGTATTGCTAAGAATAGCTAAGTTGTTGTTATTTGTTCATTGTGCAATAAATCTGTTTCTGCATACAATACCTTCCTACTTCTGCTCATTTTACTTTGCATCAGTTCATGCAAGACTTTCCATTTTTATGATATCATCCTTCTTGTCATTTCTCATAGCACAATGAGATCCCTTTACAATCATATGCCACAGCTTCTTCAGTCATTCCCCAGTTGATGGACATCACCTCAATAGCCAATTCTTAGCAATCACACAAACAGCTGCTATAAATAGTTTTGCTCAAATAATTTCTTTTCCTTTTGATAAAAAAAATGTGATATTTGTGATAAAGCCTTGGTAGTTGTATTGTTGGATCAAAGCACATGCACCGTTTTATAACTCTTTGGGCATAGTTCCAAATTACTCTGGAATTTTTGGATCAGTTCATAACTCCACCAACAATGTATTAAGGCCCCAGTTTTCCCATATCTTCTTCCACATTTATTATTTATCTTTTCTGTCATTTTAGCTAATTTGATAAATGTGAGGTCATATGTCAAAGTTATACCATCATATCAACTGCAAAAAGTAATATGTTTTGTCAATGCTTTTTGAATTCCTTTGATTTCTTTTTTTTTTCCTTCTCTTGTTTTAAGTAGCATTTCTCCCACAATATTAAATAATGGGTATCCTTGCTTTATCCTTGATCTTGTTAGGAAAGCTTCTAACTTATTCCCATTACAGATAATGCATGCTGATGTTTTTAGATTTATACTATCATTTTACCATTTTAACAAAAGCTCCATTGGTTCTTATGCACTCTACTTTTATTTTTTAATAGAAATGGATATTGTATTTCCTTTTTATTGGTGTTGAATTCATCCACTTTCACTTTTGAGATTGATAATTTGATTTTTGGGTGGAGCCAAGATGGTAAGGAGACACATCTTTATCTGAACTCTTCCTCATGTCTCTCAGATTAACACCAAATCAAGCCTCTGAACTGGTTTTGGAGTGGCAGAATACACAAATATTTGGAGTATAATGGTATTTTCAGCAGAAGATATTTTGGAAGAACTTCAGAAAAGGCCTGTTTCAATTGGGCACTAGGGAAGCTGCCCAGCACAGGTGCAACACAGGGACCCAGGGCTGTGTGCTACCCAGGCACTGGGGGACTATTAGCCAAAGTACAGCAGCATTGACTATTCTATTCTGGTTACAAGCCAGTGAATCAGCAGATTAACTGTGTGACAACCAACACAAATAAAAAAGGTGAATAGTGAGCCACTGAACTCCAGAATTGGGGTTACCCAGACTTGGCGATGCCCACCCAGCACCAGAAATCAGCAGCACTGACCCCAGGGCAGCCACTATCACTTGTAGAGGAAGTTTGGGACAATCTCCTCTCTGGCTCGGAGCAGACCTCAACCTTTTTTAAAAAATAAGCAAAAAAGCAAAAAGAACTCTGACCATAAATAATTTTTAATGGAGAAAGAGAACAGACCTCAAGCCCCGAAGATAATAAAAGCAAATTATTTCCAGATGAAGCCCCAAAGGGTGATATGATTTGGTTTCCCTCTCATAAGACTCTCTTGGAAGAATTCAAAAAGGGTCTTAAAAGAGTTAGAAGAAAAATGGGGAAAAGAAATGAGAATATTGCAAGAGAGTTTGGAAAAGAAAACACAGAATTTATCAGAAGAAAACTCCTTAAAATAGATTTAGTGAAATGGAAAAAGCATATTTTTTTCCTTACATATAGATTTGACAAAATGGAAAAGAAAACAACTCTTTAAAAAAACATAATTTGATTTCTTTTTTCTCTTAAAAAAATTAAACTCACAAATGGATTATCTATTTTATTGTTTATTTTTCATTGAAGCACTTTCTAGCTTTATTTATTAATTCAACAGTTTAACATTTTCAATTTGATTTCTTTATCCTTGAAATTTCGGAATTTCAAATTTGGTGTTTAACTGGGGATTTTTAATTTGTTCTATTTCTAATTTTCTTAATTGTATGCCTAATTTGTTGATCTATTCTTTTTTCTATTTTATTGATTTTTTGGAGATGCAAATTTATGATTTATTTTTAACCACATATTATTTCAGTATATATACTGAAGAATACTAATCTATCTACTGCTTTTTATTGAATGTAACTTTTATTGCTATATGATGGGAAAAGGACACACTTAACATTTCTCTTTTTCTACATTTTGTTGTAAAGTTATGTCCTAATAAAAATTAATTTTACATAGGTGTCATGTACCACTGAGAAAAATGGCATATTCTTTTATGCTACAATTCAATTTTTTTCAAATGGTCTAATATATCTAAATTTTCTAAAATTTCATTCATCGTCTTAAAATCTTTCTTTTAGAGGGGAAAGTCATGGTTCCCCACTAGTATTTTTTACTATCTATTTACTCTTATAACTCATCTAACTTTTCCTTTAAAATTTTGATACTATATTATTTGGTGCATATATATTTAGTATTAATATTACTTCATTTTCTATGGTACCTTTTAGCAAGATGCAATTTCTTTTTTCATCTCTTTTGAATGAATCTATTTTTATTTTTTGTTTTTTTTTTCCTGAGATCAGGATGTTATCTCCTTCTTTTTAAAAAATATTAGTTGAAACATAATAGATTTTGTTACAACCTCTTTGCTCTGTGTATTTTCCTGCTTCATGTGTGTTTCTTGTAAACAATATATTGCAGGATTCTGATTTTCAATTCACTCTGCTTTATGATTTCATTTTATGGGTGAGAAAATCCCATTCATTCTCACAATTATGATTACTAAGTGTGGGTTTCTGTCTTTTTTTTTTTTTGGCTCTCTCTCTCTCTCTCTCTCTCTCTCTCACACACACACACACACACACACACACACACACACAAAAGAAGGACCTGTACAATATGTTTCAAGAAATTATCAAAGAAAACTGTTCTGATATCTTAGAATGAGAGGACAAAATAAGATTTTGATTATTTACTTCCATTTGCTCAATTCCAATTTTTAATAAATTATTTTCATTTGTTCTTTTTTCTAGTTTTTTCAGTTACATGCCCAATTCATTGATTTTCTCTTTCTCTATTTTATGCAAGTAAGCATCTAGAGATATAAAACTTTCCCTAAGAACAGCTTTGGCTGCATCCAATAAATTTTGGTATGTTGTCTAATTATTGTCATTTTCTTGGAGTAAATTACTGATTGTGTCTATGATGTGCTTCACACACTCATTGCTTAGGATCCAATTATTTAGTTTCCAATTAATTTTGGTCTATATTTTCCTGGCTCTTTATTACATTTGATTCTTATTGCAACATGATCAGAACAAGATGCATTTACTATTTCTGCCTTTCTGCACTTGATTTTCAGGTTTTTATGCCCTGATATATGGTCAGGTTTTGTGTAGGTTCCATGATCCATCAAGAAAAAAGTATACTCCTTTCTGGCTCCATTCAATTTTCTCCAAGTTCTATCATACCTAACCTTTTAAAGATTCTATTTATCTCCTTAATTTCTTTCTTGTTTATTCTGTGGTTAAATTTATCTAGTTCTGAGTTGAGATTCCTTACTATATTAGTTTTGATCTCTATTTCTTCTTGCAACTCTCTTAATTTTTTTAGGAATTTGGATGTTATGCCACTTGGTGCGTATATTTTTAGTTATCAATATAACTTCATTATCAATGGTACTCTTTAGCAAGATGTAGCCTCTTTCCTTGTCTCTTTTAATTAGATCTCTTTTTCTTTTTGCTTCATCTGAGATCAGAATTATTATCTTTTTTTTTTTTTTAACTTCAGCTGATCCAGTCACTTTCTAAGTATTTCTCTGCTTCAAATTGTTTCTTGTATACAACATATTGTAGGATTCTGGCTTTTAATCTATTCTGCTATTCACTTCCATTTTATAGAAGAGTTTATCCCATTCACATTCATAGTTAAAATTACTAACACTATTAGTAAACTAACTTCGCATCATCCTAACTTTCCTCCAAATTATAGTGGTCTCTCTTCTTTTATCCTCTTCCTTCTTGCCTATATATATGCATGCTGAGGTAATTGGATTAAGTGACTTGCTCAAAGTCACACAACTAGAAAGTGTTGTGTCAGAGGTTAGATTTGAACTCAGCTCCTCCTGACTTCAGGGCTGGTGCTCTATCCACTGTACCACCTAGCTGCCCCTCTCACCAATATTTTACTTCAGACCACCACCTCCCTCAACTTGACCTCCCTTTTTAGCTTCTTCTCCTTTGTTGTCCTTTTCCTCTTCTACATTTGCCTCTCTTTCCTTTCCCCTTTCTCTTGCTACTTCCATATAGGATAAGACAAGTTTCTATACACAACTGAATATGTATGATATTCTGTCTTTGAGCCAAATCCAACAAGACTGAAGTTCAAACAATGCTTATCACCCTCCCTTCCTTCCTTCAACTTTAAAAGTTCTTTTTTGCCTCTTCATGTAATGCAGTTTACCTCCATTTTATTTGTTGTTTCCTCTTCTCCCAATACAATCCCTTTTCAACCCGAATTTCTTTTTTATATTATTGCATTAAAGTCAACTTTTATTTACACCCTCTAAATATACTATCTCTTGAGTGCTTTGAAAAAAATACAGTTCTCAAGAGTAACATATATTATTTGTCCATGTAGGGGTAGAAGCATTTTAACCTTTAAAAATATAGGCTTTTGGTTTTCTTCCATTTCCCTTTTTATGCTTCTTTTGAGTCTTGTATTTGGAGATAAAATTTTCTATTCATCTTTATTCTTTTCATCAAAAATGATTAAACCCCCCAATTTCATTGAATGTCTATCTTTTCCCCAATTTAATTTTGATGGATAGTTGATTCATGGTTGTAGTCCAAGTTCCTTTGCCTTCTAGAATGTCATATTCCAGATCCTTCAGTTTTTAAATTTAGAGGCTGTTAGATCTTAAGTAATTCTGATTGTGATTTGTCAGTATTTGACTTTTCTTTCTGACTGCTTGCAGCATTTTCTCCTTGATTTCTAATTACAGAATTTAGATACTATCATCCTTGGAGTTTTCCTTTTGAGGTTTTTTCAGGAAGTGATTGGTGGATTCTTTCAATGACTATTTTATTGGTTCTAGCATATCAGGGCAGTTTTCTCTGATATTACTGAGGCAATTGTGGTTGAGTGACTTGCCAGGGTCACACAGCTAGGAAGTGTTAAGTGTATGGGACCAGATTTGAACTCAGGTTCTCCTGACTTCAGCACTGATGCTCTATCCACTATGCCACCTAGCTACCCTCCTTGATGATTTCTTGAAAGATGTTGTCCAGGTTCTTCTTTGTTATCCTGACTTTCAGGTACACCAATTATTCTTAGATTGTCTCTCATGGATCTATTTTCCATGTCAGCTGTTTTTCCAGTGAGGTATTTTATATTTTCTTCTTTTTTTTCATTTTTTACATTTTGTTTGACTAAATATCTTGATATCTCATAAAATCATTCACTTCCATTTATCCAATTCTATTTTTTAGTGATTACTTTCTCCAATTAGTCTTTTTATTTCCTTTTGCTTTTGGTCGATTATACTTTTAAAGGAGTTGTTTTGGTCAACAGTAGATATATTTTTTCCCCATTTTGCCAATTCTATTTTAAAGGAGTTGTTTTCTTTTTCCATTTCACTAAATTTATTTTAAGGAGTTGTTTTCTTCAGGCATTTTCTAGGTTTTCTTTTAAAAGCTATTGGCTTTCCCCCAAAAAAATTCTCATTAACTCTTCTGCATTGCTCTCATTTCTTTTACTTATGAGTTCTTCTATTTATCTTTTAAGATCCTTTTTGAACCCTTCCAAGAGAACCTTTTGAGCTGGAGACCAGTTCATATCCTTCTTTGAGGTTTCACTTGAAAGTATTTTGTTTTTGCTGTTTTCTTCTGGATTTATGTTTTGATTTTTCCTATCTCCATAGTAGCTCTTTATGGTCAGAGTTCTTTTTGCCTTTTTTTTTTTTTGCTCATTTTTAAACATTGAGGTCCACTCCTAAGGCACAGAAAAGATTATCCCAATTTTCCTGTGCAGGATGATCTGGGCTTCTTGTTGACCATGCTGGGGCTGGTAATGCTGCAGAGTTTTTCACTTGCTGATTGAGCCTCGTCAAATCCCATCTGTTATGTTGGAGATTGGGGGTTCCCAACTTACTTTCTGTAGTTGTATTAGAGATCTCAGAACTGGTCTGCTGACTACTAGCCAACACTGATGTATTTTGGCTGTGAACCCTGTCACTAGATTCCCTGTGCTAGGTCTTGTGCTACATTGGATTATGCCCCACAGCCCAGTTGAGACAACCTTTCCTGAAGTTCTTTTAAGATCTCTTAAGCTGGAAAATCATTACACTCTGATATTTGTGGGTTCTGTCACTCCAAAATCTATTTAGATGATGATTGGAAGGATTCTGAAAAGACAGAATAGATCCATAAATTTCAAGCTCTCCAGACTTCCCATCGATATAGAACAAATTTGCACCTCTGGGTGAACATAGACTGCAGAAAAATCAAGAAAACTTAGGACAGAAGAGGGACACTTGACACAACCAAGAAAATCTGAAGAAATACTCCAGGCCTGGGATTAGCCAATCTGAAGTGTAAACACCTCTGGGTTGGTTTGGCAGAAAAACCAAGTCAGGAACCCTGGAACTAGTTGGGTTTGGCTGGAGCCTCAGCAGGTACCAGAGAAACTTTCACCTCCCACATTATATGTGGAGTCAGGGATCTGAGTCTAGGAAGATGAAGGGAACCTTCACTGATTAGGAATACCAAGCCCAGTTGTGCTGTTGAGACATGGCACTAAGAGAGAAGGAACTAGCACACTCAGTGAGGGTAGAAACAGTGAGGCAAGGTTCTTCCTAGTTGTCTCGGGTCACTGTTTCACTCCTTTTTGTCTGTTTTCCCACTCTAGAATTTGTTTTGAGGAATTATTTTATAGTTGTTTGGAGATGAATTTAGAACAATTCCAGGGAGTTCCTGCCTTAATGTACCATCTCTTTCACATAGTTTTCTAGAATGAAATAAATACTTCTTCATATTCAGTAGCTATTCTGTACATTTATTACCTTATGGGAGTGATCCCTGTTACCTAGTTAATGATAGACATGAACTATACCTATCTATTTTTAGAGATTCCCTGGAGTTTTAGTTCATCTAGAACTAAACATTTAATCTAGTTCTAGAACTAGAACATTTAGTTCATCTAGAAAAAGAAGACTTATGGTCTTGGGAATCAGATCTTCCCTCCACACTTCCCTGGGACCTCCTTAAGTCTAAGTAAACCCAAAGTTCCTTGTTGGAAAGAGAATCATAGATGAGGTTCCATTATCTCATTATTCTCCTTCATTCTAATGACACTCACCATGTACCTAGTTCTTGTCCTTATTTCTTCTTGCCAGAATTATTAAAATAGCTCTCTAGTTTATCACATTAATTCTAGTGTCCCCTTCTCCAATCCATCTAAAAAAATAGTAAAATTGAGATTCCAAAAATAGTGTTTTGACCATATCACTTTCCTGCTCAAGATGCTTCAGTTGTTTGTAGGGTAAAATTATACCCCTCTTTTGAGCATTTGAAGTCTTCAAAACTGGGCTCAGCCCACTCATATTTTCAAGACAGATTTTACATTATCCCTTTTATGTACCTGGAACATAGTTCTAGTCAGTTTGGTCACTCTAACTTTGCCATACATCACATTCCAATTTCTACCTTTTCCTTTTGCTCTGAATATTTTTCTTTCTGAAATGAATTTACTCTTTGAATTCTTAGTTTCCTTCAAGGACCAAATTGATATGTATAACCTTCTCTATGAGGTTTTTCTTGACCATCCAGTTCATCTTCTATCACTTCCAGTTGCTTTCTCTTATATTCAGCTTTTCCCAAAAGCCTTAGTGTGGATTTAAGCCATTAAAGCTTAAGCATGCCCTAAAACTTTGGGGACAACTAGTATACCTGGAAAATTATAAGTATAATATTATCTGCCAACATGTAATCTCAACTTCCTTCCCACATAAGTTTACTCAAGTAAGTTTTTTGAAGGAAAATATTTTTCTTTTTGTCTTTGTATAATACATCTTGGACATTGTAGGAGTATAAAAATGCTAGTTGATTGAATGAATAGAATGATTGAATTGAAAAAATGATTAAATGAACAAAATTGGTTCTCAGTGCCCAATCTCATGCCAGAGGCATGACAAATGAAAAGGACTCAGGCAAATGAAAATGGAATCTATGTATTGTGTAACTATACTTGTCAGGTAGGTCGTATTTTGGCCTCAGAGGTGAATTTAAGAACCATTGTGGTCTCCTTGTTTTGATGATTGGTTTTTTTTTTTTATAGCTAACTTTGTCAAAGAAATACTAATAATTAAAGCCAATGTCTTTATTTTTCCCTCAGACTTTCATAGATGATTCTTTATGGAGTTATTACATTAATTCATTTATTACTCCACAAAACAGAGCACTAACCAAGACATGATGGCATTATATATGAAACAATTTTTTTTATCAATTTGCTATTCAGTCATCTCCATTTTCAAAACCAAAACAATTAGTCATATAATATTCCTTACACATACATCTTATGCTGTATAGGTAAAATAAAGCAACTAATAAAACCATAAGCTGAAACAATACTAGTGAAAACAATAAAGGTTGCAGAGAAAGTATTATCTTTTCTATTTCTTTCTTTCTATGATGGAGTAGTTCTCTTTCAAGATCTTGTATTTCTCAACTTATGTAAAGCGTTCTACTGAAAATCAAACCTTAATTAAAAGAAAAAGCAGTAAAACATTCAGAAATATACAAAAAAAAAAAAACAGAAAAGGTATAAAATGCGAATGCATTTTCTTGCATGCACAGTCTTTTACTGTACCAGACATTAAAATTAGTATTCAGACTATGGGATAGAATTCTATTATTAAAGCAACTGAAGAGTTTTAATATTATAAATATGTATGACTTTGTAAAACTGTAAGAAATATATTCTGCTCAAAGTTCTACTAATGCTGAATATTTTAATGAAACTTATTGCATTTTTATATAAGTGGTATAAATTATCCACTTTAAAATTAGATAAAAACTATTTGAGAAATAATTATGAATATGTGTTCATTAGATTGGAGTTGGAGGACTGAGAGATAAGGGCATTAGGTCAAGTCCTTCAATCTGCCTCCAGATACTCATTTTCACCATAATGCCCATAAGCACATTATGGCAATTGAATCTCAATATTTAGAAAATTCTAATTCATTCCCACTCCTTCTCCACAAAACTGAGTCATTCATAGAAAGAAATGGCACAAACAGTGTACATGCACACATAAACACAGTTGACTAAGCCTACTCATAACACAAATGCAGGTATATCTTTTGCTTTGGGGCTCTATAGCCAAAGCCAATCAGTATGCTGGCCTTTACCAGGCTGTTAGTAAATGTTAGTTTAGTCTGTGGTATTTGCTTAATAATGGCATTGCTTTATCCTTGCTTTTAAGTTAATCACAAACAATCCTTCTCCTCTTTCTAGCCAGGAAGCCTCCCTTAAGTCCACTGCAAATCATCAGCATAATCTGTATAAATAATTAATCTGCTCCAATCTTATCCTGGCAACACCTGCACTAACACTGATTACCAGATGTGTAATTGCATTTCTATTGTATTTAAACAGATCTACTTGGAAAATTTTATTTCTTTTCTCCACAGCTCTATTTCTGCTTTCTCTACCCTCCCCCCCTTCCCTTCTTCTTTACCATTTTATTTTATTTTTTAGCATTTTAGCCTTCAAACTTCTCTTGGCAAGGCAAAAGAACAAAGAACAGTGTTCTCCCTTAACTAAGAAACACTATTTCTTCCCAAGTGATGGCTCATATGGACTTGAGTAGGGTTAACTATGCATATAGTATATAGATCCATCAAGTATGTTTGAACTGCCTGAAATATTTTGTCATGTCCTCTGTCCTATAATAAAGTGATGAATTAACTGGAATCAGGGGATTCAAGTAAGTGGAGATTTTGAATTAAGTGTGATGACTTTTGAGTGAAAAGACTTGGCTTTGGCCTTAGTAAAGTCTCCTTTCTGCCCTCCTCTTATCTTTCTCTTGGTGAAAACAATACGTCAAAATCTCTGCAGGTTTTTTTTTTTTTTTTTATAATAAATTTTATTTTATTTAATAATAACTTCGCATTGACAGAATCCATGCCAGGATTCTCTGCAGGTTTTAAAGTGATATTTAGTGATATGGAATATCTTCATCTTCATCTTAGTGGAAGTCCTGATGGAAATGTTTTCCACTAGGAAAAAAGGGTTGCTTTCAATATAGATAGATTCACTGCTCTACAAAAAGCTCATGAAGGAAATTGTATTGTGCCTAAGTAGGTGCTCTTAATCATACATATTAAACCAAAATAGAAATCTATCCCTACTGACCATAAATTAACCATAAAAACATAATTGATATTATTTATATTGTATTGTATTTTTATTTACTATTAAACCTTTACCAATTACACTTAAATTTAGTTTTGGTACATTCTTGAAGTTTTGCAGGCTATGTAGTGGCCAGTCATGAGTTTGACATCCATTCTGAAAAACATTTTTGCCACATGTGGATTCTTCACTTAATCTGGTTTTCAACTGAATTATGAAAGTACCTTGAGAAACTTTGTCTCAGACTTTTGGGGTATTATTTTCTTTTTTTTTCTTTTTCTTTTAATAATTTTTATTGACAGAAAAAATGCCATGGTAATTTTTTACAGCATTATCCCTTGCACTCACTTCTGTTCCGATTTTTCCCCTCTCTCCCTCCACCCCCTCCCCCAGATGGCAAACAGTCCTTTACATGTTAAATAGGTTACAGTATATTCTAGATACAATATATGTGTGTAGAACGAACAGTTTTCTTGTTGCATAGGGAGAATTGGATTCAGAAGGTATAAATAACCCGGGAAGAAAAACAAAAATGAAAGCAGTTTATATTCATTTTGGGGGTATTATTTTCACATCACCTTTTCTTACAGTGCCACAAAGAAAGTATCTTTTTCCTAAACATCTATATAAGATAAGTGGCAGGGTCAAGATGGCAAAGACAGGAACTTGTCTGATTTCTCCCAAATTCTCCATCAACTTTAAATAATACCTCAAAACTAATTCTGGAGCAGAAGCTTAAAAAACTGTGTGAAATAATTTTCTAACCCAAGACAATTTGGAACATTGATAGAAAAGGTCTTTTTCATTGAAATGAGAATAGAATGCAGAAGAGGGCAGAAAGTGCTCCAACAATACAGCTCAGGTCTCAGCAGGAACTAAATCTATGCTAGCAACTGCTGGAGCTCCCAATCTACAAATATTAATGTGTCCAGACAACTGATCAGAAGATTACAGGGAACCCTTTGCTGACACTGGGTCATAGTGCCATGTAATACTGTCCATATGGAGATGCAGGTCACTGGTCTAATTCACATTCTGAGGAATAGAAGGACCTCAGCATACTAGAACTCACAGCCTCAGGTAAACAGGAGCCTGGTGATACTTCCATGGAGGAATAGAATGCTGGTGGTTGCTCACAGGTTAGAGTACAGGCCAGGAGAGCTGTGCCAGGAGTATCTTTCCTTAGATCATACCACCTTGGAGGAATGAAAAACTTATTGATCCCCTGAATTAGCTCTGAAAAGAGCAGTATGAAAAATCTGAATATTGGGATACAGCAGTCTCAATCTCAGTAGCAGAGCCAAACTTCAAAATAAATGTCAAGAAATATTGGAAAAATAAAAACAAACAAAAAGCAATTTGACCATAGAAACTTACTATGATGACAAAGAAGATCAAAACACAAGCTCAGAAGTTTGACAACAATGTCAAAACATGCAAAGCCTCAAAAAAAAAAAAATTGTTTCAATCCTGTCACCTGCTCTCCCCCAAAAGAAATTTCTGAAAGAACTCAAAAAAAAAAAAAAAATCAAAATCAAATAAGAGAGATGGAGGGGAAACTGAAAAAAAGAGAATCTTTCAAGAGAATCATGAAAAAAAAAAAAGTCAACACTTTAAAAAAGACAGCACAAAAAAGGGGGAAGAGAGGAATCCATAAAAATTCATTGAACAAAATAACTCTTGAAAAAGTAGAATTGGCCAAATGGAAAAAGAGGTACAAAAGCCCAAGAAAGAAAATAATTCCTTAAAAAATAGATTTTAAAAATAGTAGTAGATGACTCCTTGAAATATCAAGAAATAATAAGATAATATCAAAAAATGAAAGAAAATATATAATATCTCACTGGAAAAACAAAAACAAAACAAAACAACTTGAACTGGAAAATAGATCCATAAAAGATAATTTAAAAATATTGAACTATCCAAAAGCCAAAATTCAAAATATAAGTTAGACATTATATTTCAGAAATTATGGAGGAAAACTGCCCTAATATTAGAATGAATTAGAATAAAAGGGTAAAATAAAAATGAAAAGGATTCACCAACCATCTCCGTAGAAAGAAAGAATTCAAATATCATTGAGCCAAGATTACATGACTTCTCTGCTTCTATATTAAAGGATTAGAGGACTGGGAATATAATATTCCAGAAGGCAAAGGAACTAAGATTATAATTAATACTCACCTACCCAGCAAAAGTAAGTTAATGCTTCAGAAGAAAAATTAGATACTTTACAAAATGGAAGACTTTTAAATATTTCTGATGAGAAAACCGGAGTTGAATAGGAAATTTAATTTTCAAATACAATACTCAAGAAAAGAAAAAAAAAGTAAATAGGAAAGAGAAATCATAAGAGATTCAATGAAATTAAACCATTTACATTCCTACATGGGAAGCGATTCTTGTAACTCCTAAGATCATTGTCATTATTGAAGCAGATACCCATAGAGGAATACACATAGAGGATACAAATTTGAATTGACTATGATATCCAAAAGAACAAAAATTAATGGATGAGAAAAAATGATGTACTGATAGAAATGGGAAGAGAGAGGTAGAATAGGATAAATTAGGTGATAGTTAACACTTGAACCTTATTGTCATTAAAATTGGATGAAAAGGGAATCATATACACACTCAGTTAAGTATACAAAGCTGTCTTAGTCTACAGGAAAGTAAGAGTAGAGGGACATAAAAGAAGGAGTAGAAATTCTTTATAGGGAAAGCAGAGTGGGGGAAAAGTATTCAGAAGCAAAATACTTTTGAAGGAGGACAGAATGAAAAGAGGGAGAGAAGGATGAATAGGAGAAAACATAGACTAGTGGGTATAACACAGTAAGCAATCATAACTGTGAATGAGATGAATGCACCCATAAAATGAAAGCAGATAGCAAAATGGACTAAATATAAGAACCCTGCATTATGTTGTTTGCAAGAAATACACCTGAATCAGAGAAACAAACCCAGAGTAAAGGTAAGAGACTGGACTTGAAAAATAAAAACAAAAAAAGAATAGTGATCATAATCTCAAACAAAGCTAATGCAAAAATAGATCTAATTCAAAAAGGTAAGGAAGGAAACCACATCTTGCTTAAAGGTATCATAGATAATGTACTACCAATACTACACATATGTGCATCAAAAGATATAACATATAAGTTCTTAGAGGATAAATTAAATGAATAATAGGATGAAATAGACAGTAAAACTGTAGTAGTGGCTGGGACCATAGCTTACCTCTCTTAGAAGTAGATAAACCAAACCAAAAAAATAAAGAATAAAGAAGTTAAGGAGATGAATAGAATTTTTAAAAATTTAGATATAATAGACCTCTGTAAAAAATTGAATGGAAATAGAAAGAAGTATATCTCTCTTTCTTAGTGGTACACAGCACCTATGGAAAATTTGACTATGTATTAGGGCACAAAAACCTTACAATCAAATGCAGAGAGGCAGACATATTAAATATATATCCTTTTAAGATAATAATGCTTCAAAAGTTATATTCACTAAACTGGTGGTGGAAAGATATTTTAAAATAAATTGGAAACTAAATAATCAAACCTTAAAATATAATTGGTCAAATAACATAAAGAAATAATTGATAATTTTATTTATTGATAAATTTCATTTAAAGGAATGACAAAAATAAGACACCATACCAAGATTTATGGGATACAGCCAGAGGAGTACCTAAAGGGGATGCTTGTCTTAATGAAAAAAAGAAAACACAGATTACTGAAGTGATCATGTAAAAGCAAAACAAAACAAAAACAAAAGAAAAAACCTAGATAAAGAAAAAAAATCCCCAATTATGCAACAAATTAGAAATTCTGAAAAATCAATCAATCAATCAATAAATAAAACTTGGAGCTGCTTTTGTGGAAGAAAAACAATAAAACATACCAATAATAGTTCATTTTTAAAAAGAAGAAAAAAAACAAATTATCAGTCCAAAAATTAAAAGAGTGAATGCATCAATGGTAAAGAGAAAATTAAAACAATTATTTGGAGCTATTTTGTCCAATTATGTTCCAATAAATCTAATCATCTACATCAAATAGATGATTTTTTAAATAAAAATATCAGTTGTCCAATTTACAGAAGAGCAGATAAAATACTTAAATATCCTATTTTGGAAAAAAGAAAATTTAACAAGCCATCAATGAACTCCCTAAGAAAAATGTATTTACAAATAAATTCTACCAAATGTTTAAAGAATAATTAATTCTAACACTATGCAATCTATTTGGGAAAAAAATGTTTTGAGTTCTATCAGATTCTTTTTATGGCACAAATATAAAGGTGATACCTAAATCAAGAAGAGTCAAAACAGGAAAAAATAACTACAAACCTATTTCCCTAATGAATATTTTTGTTAAAAAAAAAACAAAACTATAAAATAATAGCAAGGATTCTGTATAAATATATCAAAAATCAAGCATTATGACAAAGTAGTATTTACATCAAGAATATAAGACTGGTTCAAAACTAGCAAAAATATTTGTATAATTGACTATATTGATAACAACAACAACAAAAATATGATTTTTTCAAAAGATTCAGAAAAAAATTTGGACAAAAACAAGAAAACATTCATTCCTATCAAAAACCCTAGAAAGCATAGGAATAAATAGAGCTGTCCTTAAAATGATAAGTAATATGTAACTATAGCCATCAGAAAGTGTTATCCCTAATGAGGATAAAGCCATCCTAAAAGATAAAAGTTGAAACAAGTTTGCCCATTATCACTACTGTTATTAAATATTGTACTAAAATGTTAACTATACCAATAAGAGAAGAACCAGAAATTAAATAATTTAGTTAATATGGAAACAAAATTATCATATCACAAAGTGATATGATAGTATTCATGGACAATTCTAGAGAATCAAATAAAAAAACCCAATTGAGATAATTAAGAAGTTTATCAGTATTAAAGGCAATAAAATAAACTCACACAAATCATTAGCATTTCTGTGTTACCAAGAAAGTTCAGTAATAGGAGATAGAAAAATTCCATTTGAAATAATTGTAGATAACATCAAATATCTGGTAAATTATCTGCTAAGACAAATCTAGGAGTTGTATGACTACAATTATAAAATACTTTTCTCTCAAATAAAGTCAAGTCTGATCAATTGAAAAGTATTAATTGCTTATAAGTAGGTCAAGTTGATATAATAAAATGACAATTTTGCTTATTTATTTATTTATTCATTGTCATATCAATGAAACTACAAAAATATTTTATAAAACTGGAAAAATAATCACAACGTACATCTAGAAGAACAAAAACTTCAATAATATCAAAGGAAGTAGCATAGCTCTACCAAATCTCAAATTGCATTGCAAATTTGTAATCATTAAAATAAGTTAGTCATTTTTTATCCAGCAGTGTCACTGTTGGGTCTGTATCCCACAAAAATCATGAAAGAGAGAAAAAGATCCACATATGCAAAAATGTTTATAGATATTTTATTTCTGAGTCTATGATCTTATGATTTTATAATTTTATATTTTTGGAGAACCAAAACAAATACACAGACACTCAAGAACTTTATGTTGAAGGTAGAACAATATTGCAAGTTTTGAGAGATGATATTTTAAAATCAAAGAATCTTGAGATTACAAATCGAAAACTGGAAGAGATGTAAGAGAATCTAGCTTAAACTTCTCTTATTCTACAGATGAGGCAACTAAGGCTTAAGGAAATTAGATCTTCTAAGGGAGGAAAAATGCCAAAAAAGAAAAATAGAAAAAACATGGAACCACAACAATCATGCTGGGGTTAAAAACCCAGTGTAGGTAATTGGGATGGCAGGTTATGGTGCTGACACATTACTAACAAAAAGGAGTATCATGAGCAAAGAAAACAGGATTTTGGATTATTAAAGACTGCTGATCCAGTTAAGCTGTAAGAGATTATTAATAATACTGAAAAAAGGAACTCAAACTTGAAATAAAATTCATTTAATTTGTTGCACTCTATTCCATTGGGTTTTTCTTTAATGTCAGGTTAATGGTGGCCAGTCTAGCTTTCTCCAACTTATATTCATTTATAAAAAACCTCATTTCATGGAAGCTATTACTCTTTCTGGATATGGTCACTCTAAGTTATAGCAGAAGGGATCTTTGAATAAAATTTAATTTTATTCTATGAAATAGTTTATTTTTTGAGGGTATCACATGGATAAAATCTTTAACTTTATCTGAAAGAGCTCAAGATCATCCCAAATGATGCTCAAAAAAATGAAAGACGCCTTGGAGATGATGTAACATAATGATGATGATGATGTAACATAATTTTCTGGCCTTTCAGGAGTCTTATTTCTGTCACTTATGTAATTATCTTTTTAGCATTTTTGTCTTATCCTTCTTCTACTGATAAATGGAATTAGAAACAAATTGAGCAATTTCTCTTTTTTAGCATTTCGCTCACCATTTATAAATACACATAACATGAATCCAAAAATATTATGCTAACAAATGCTTACTACTCTTTCTTTTTTTTTTTTTTAAATTTTTTATTTAATAATTACATTATATTGACACTCATTTCTGTTCCGATTTTTTTTTCCCTCCCTCCCTCCACCCCCTCCCCTAGATGGCAAGCAGTCCTTTATATGTTGGATATGTTGCAGTATATCCTAGATACAATATATGTTTGCAGAACCGAACAGTTCTCTTGTTGCGTCCTTCCTTATCTCTTTTAATTAGGTCAATTTTTGCTTTAGCTTGATCTGAGATCAGGATGGCTACCCCTGCTTTTTTGACTTCACCTGAAGCATAGTAGATTTTGCTCCAACCTTTTACCTTTAACCTGCATGTATCTCCCCGCTTCAGGTGTGTTTCCTGTAAACAACATATTGTAGGATTCTGGCTTTTAATCCATTCTGCTAACCGCTTCCTCTTTATGGGGGAGTTTACCCCGTTCACATTTATGGTTAGAATGACCAATTCTGTATTACTTGCCATCTTGTTAACCCCGGTTTATGCTTTCCTCCCTTCTTTCCCCTTTCCCCCCCTTCCAAGTATTAAGCTTGTGAGCACCCCTTGCTTCTCACAGCCCTCCCTTTTTAGTGTCCCTCCCCCCGCCTTAGAGTTCCTCCCCCTATCTTACCCCTTTCCCTCCCAGTTCCCGTATTCCCTTCCGCTTAGCTTATTCCTTCCCTTTCCACTTTTCCCTTCTCACTTTTCAATGAGATGGGAGAAGTTTCACCATAGATTGAATATGTCTTAAGATTTTTCACTTAAAGCCAATTCTGAAGGCAGTAAGATACCCACTATATTCATCCCCCTCCATTCTTTCTCTCAGATATAATAGGTTTCCTATGCCTCTTCATGAGATGTACTACCCCCACTTTACCCTTTTTCTGGTACAATGTCCTTTCCACATCAATTTCTAGAACAAGGTATACATGTATTCTTTATACATCTATATAGTCAAAATATAGTTCCCAAGATTAATCTTTACCTTTTTAGATTTCTCTTGAGTTCTATATTTGTAGATCAAACTTTTTGTTAAGTTCTGGTTTTTTCATCAGAAATAGATGAAATTCGCTTACTTCGTTGAATGTCCGTCTTCTTCCCTGGAAAAAGATGCTCATTCTCGCTGGGTAAGTTATTTTTGGTTGCATAACAAGTTCCTTAGCCTTTCGGAATATCATATTCCAGGCCCTTCGATCTTTTAGTGTGGATGCTGCCAGATCCTGGGTGATCCTTATTGTGGCTCCTTGATACTTGAATTGGGTTTTTCTAGCCGCTTGCAATATTTTTTCTTTCATCTGAGGGTTCTGGCATTTGGCCACTATATTCCTTGGTGTTTTGATTTTAGGATCCCTTTCAGTGGGTGATCGATGAATCCTTTCAATGTTTATTTTTTCCTCTGTTCCTATGACTTCTGGGCAGTTCTCTTTGATAATTTCCTGGAAGACAGTGTCCAGGCTCTTTTTTTCATCATGTTTTTCTGGGAGTCCAATGATTCTCAGATTGTCTCTCCTGGATCTGTTTTCCAGGTCTGTTGTCTTCCCCAGAAGGTATTTCACATTTTTCTCCATTGTTTGATTTTTTTGGATTTGCTTGACTGATTCTTCTTGTCTCCTCGAGTCATTCAATTCCACTTGTTCAATTCTGATTTTCAGTGAAGTATTCTAATTGTCCAATTGAGTTCTTTTGTTCTGTGGAATTTTTTTCCATTTCACCAATTTTGTTTTTTAGAGAGCTGTTTTCTGTTTCCAGTTCACTAATCCTATTTTTCAAGGATTTTACTTCTTTATCCACTCTCTCTTTAACTGACTTCTCCAGGCTCTTTTGCCAAGCCTCCCTCTCCTTTTCCCAAGCTTCCTTCTCCTTTTGCCAAGCCTCACTCTGCTTTCCCCATTTTTCTTCTAGCTCCCTTGTGAGAGCCTTTTTAATCACTTCTATGAGGTTCATCTGTGCTGAGGAACAGACGATCTCCTCCTTTGGGGAATCACCTGGGGACTGCCTGTTTTTAGTCTCCTCAGGATTTAGAGTCTGCTCTCTATCTGTGTAGAAGCTGTCAAGGGTTAAAGTCCTCTTCAGCTTCTTGCTCATTCTGTCTATTAATCAGAGACAAACTACCAAAGAAAAACAGAAAAAACTGGAGTCTTTCTTTGGGGGGGGGCTGGGTGTGTTATCGAGCTTCCTCTACAGACTGCAGGGGGCAGCAGTGAGGCACTAGCAGGACTGTGCTGCGCCTGCGCTCTGAGATCCCAAAGCGTGCTGAGTCACTGAGGGGGGGGAAGGGGGGGGCGGCCAGGTCCTGAGAGACTCCAGCTGTTTGCGGTTGTGTTCTTCAGCCCCGGTGTTTTTAGCTTCTCTGCTGGGCTGTTGACTTGCTGCAGGTTCCAAACCTGTAGCGAAGCTCTCCCCGCAGAGACGGCTACGATCACTCCCCACCCCCTCTCAGCTCTGCTCCCGTGCTCTCACTGCCGCTGCCCTCAGCCTGCGCCCGATCTAAAACCGCCCCAGCCCTCCAGTAAAGACAGACCTTTCTTGGCGGATCTCAAGGATGGCTTCTCTTGGTAACTATTTGTGGGTTTTTTTCAGTCAAGCATTGATTCAGAGGCTTGTAATGAAGTGGATAGTGAGAGAAAGCGCGGAGCTTATGCAACTGTGAGCCTCCTCTCCGCCATCTTAACCGGAAGTCCCTGCTTACTACTCTTTCAAGGCTTGCCCTTGTTCTACAAGTAATAGTCATTTGACAAATCTGTATCAAATTGAACCTATCATGCAAAAATTCAATTCAATAAATATCCCTAAACAATATTGAAACAATAAAAAGATGTGCCTTTGTTTTCATTGAGATGCTTGCTGTCATTAAAATCCATACATTCTCAGATGCAATCCAACTAACTTTCTTCATCATATTAAATGCTGGGTCCATTTTATTGTTTATCAGGCATGTCTGTCTGTAATTTTGATTGTTGTCCTTTGTTCTCAAAAAGGACTATAATGATATTACTAAATTAGAGTCTAGCTGTGACTGTGTTCTACCACAGATCAGACACAAATAGTACATGTGAATTTTGGGGGTGATATTCTAAATTTGTACATTTCATATTTCTTTTGAGCTACCTCTATTCTGTTTTGCATGGTTAGCTACATTACCATTATCATCTTAAACAAAATGGTGCAAACCATAGTTAGGATAATTGGATATTCTTCATCTGCTTGATTTTTTCTGTATAAATATTTAGTTTTAGTTCTTTTGAATATTTTTTATTACATTTGTGAGGCTATCCAAATACTGAGTCTTGGTATAATTACTACACTATCATTGAAATTTATTAGCATCTCATGGAGGAAATTTTGCTTGCCTTTGAACTCTTTGTTGGGCATCTTCTATGATAGTGACCACCATAGGTGAGTGTATGTGTTACCCTGTTCAAAGTTTTATTTGATATTAATAATAATAGTGTTATGAAATAAAGTTATTCTTATTGTTCTACTTTTCAATGAATTACATAAGATTTTAGTATATATATATAGTAAAAATATTATGGAGGAAGGAATTTTAAAATGGTATTTTCCTTCAACAAATGAAATATATAATATGGCCAACAAGCATGGGGGGATTTTTTTTTTAATTTTGTGGAGTATTCAATGTGATTGTAAAGAAGAAATTTACTGAGGAATATTATTTGAGAAATTTTCCATTTTTCTTCTTTATGACTTTAGCAAAATTGCCCTGAATATGAGTTGATTATTCTCATAAATATTTTATAGGAAAGAGACAATGGGCATAAAGATTTGTGTTCTCTACAATTATTTTAATAATGATAATGCCTATGATCATTTCCAAGAATTTGTTATTTTTTCCTCTTTTCTAATCATTGGTCTCTTAATGCCTCTAAAATTGTTTTTGGTATCATCGTAGTATACTTGATGATCCTTTGTTTTTATTGGCATCATTTCTCCTTCTTCATATAGCACATCAGTGTTTGAATGCAATTATGGTATACTGTTGTCTGTTTTTTTTTTTTTTTCATTTTGAGTCTTCTGTCTGACTTTCCTAAAAATTTTCAGAATTATTTGGATCATTGGGCATCTTTTTATTTATTTATTTTATTTCATAGCTTTTTATTTACATGTTATATGTATGGGTAATTTTACAACATTGACAACTGCCAAACCCTTTGTTCCAATTTTTCCCCTCCTTCCCCCCATCCCTTCCCCTAGATGGCAGGATGACCAGTAGATGTTAAATATATTAGAGTATAAATTAGCTACACAATAAGTATACATGACTAAACAGTTATTTTGCTTTACAAAAAGAATTGGACTCTAAAATATTGTACAATTAGCCTGTGAAGGAAATCCAAAATGCAGGCAGGCAAAAATATAGGGATTGGGAATTCAAAGTAATGGTTTCTAGTCATCTCACAGAGTTCTTTTGCTGGGCGTAGCTGGTTCAGTTCATTACTGCTCCATTGGAACTGATTTGGTTCATCTCATTGCTGAGGATGGCCAGGTCCATCAGAATTGTTCATCATATAGTATTGTTGTTGGAGTATATAAGGATCTCCTGGCCCTGCTCGTTTCGCTCACCATCAGTTCATATAAGTCTCTCCAGGACTTTCTGAAATCATCCTGTTGGTCATTCCTTACCGAACAATAATATTTCACAATATCCATATACCACAATTTATTCAGCCATTCTCCAATTGATGGGCATCTATTCAGTTTCCAGTTTCTGGCCACTACAAAGAGGGCTGCCACAAACATTCGTGCACAATCAGATCCCTTTCCTTTCTTTATGATCTCTTTGGGATATAAGCCCAGTAGTAACACTGCTGGATCAAAGGGTATGCACAGTTTGATAACTTTTTGAGCATAGTTCCAAATTGCTCTCCAGAATGGTTGGATGTATTCACAATTCCACCAACAATATATTAGGGTCCCTGTTTTCCCACATCCCACATTCGCATTATCTTTCTCTGTCATTCTAGTCAGTCTGACAGGTGTGTAGTGGTATCTCAGAGTTGTCTTAATTTGAATTTCTCTGATTAATAATGATTTGGAGCATCTTTTCATATGGCTATAAATAGCTTCAATTTCTTTGTCTGAGAATTGTCTGTTCATATCCTTTGACCATTTATCAATTGGAGAATGGCTTGATTTCTTAAAAATTAGAATCAATTCTCTATATATTTTGGAAATGAGTCCTTTATCAGAACCTTTGATTGTAAAAATATTTTCCCAGTTTATTGTTTCTCTTCTTGTCTGCATTAATTTTGTTTGTACAAAAAACTTTTCAGTTTGATATAAGCAAAGCTTTCTATTTTGTGATCAGTAATGATCTATAGTTCTTCTTTGGTCATAAATTCCTTCCTCTTCCACAGGTCTGAGAGGTAAACTATCCTGTGTTTCTCTAATTTATTTATAATCTCATTCTTTATGCCTAGATCATGAACCCATTTTGACCTTATGTTGGTGTGTAGTGTTAAGTGTGGGTCGATGCCTACTTTCTGTCATACTAGTTTCCAATTTTCCCAGCAATTTTTGTCAAACAGTAAGTTCTTATCCCAAAAGCTGGGGTCTCTGGGTTTGTCAAACACTAGATTGCTATACTTATTGACTGTTTTGTCCTTTGAACCTAACCTATTCCACTGATCAACTAATCTATTCTTTAGCCAATACCAAATGGTTTTGGTAACTACTGCTCTTGTAATATAATTTTAGATCTCATACAGCTAGGCCACCTTCATTTGATTTTTTTTTTCATTAATTCCTTGAAATTCTTGACCTTTTGTTTTTCCATATGAACTTTGTTGTTATTTTTTTCTAGGTTATTAAAATAGTTTTTTTTGGAGTGTGATTGGTATAGCGCTAAACAAATAAATTAGTTTGGGTAGTATTGTCATCTTTATTATATTTGCTTGCCCTATCCAAAAACATTTAATATTTTTCCAATTGGTTAGATCAGACTTAATTTGTGTGAAAAGTGTTTTGTAGTTTTGCTCATAAAGTTTCTGATTTTCCCTTGGCAGATAGATTCCTAAGTATTTTATATTGTCAGTAGTTATTTTAAATGGAATTTCTCTTTGTAACTCTAACTGTTGGATTTTGTTAGCGATATACAAGAATGCTGATGATTTATGTGGGTTTATTTTGTATCCTGCAACTTTGCTAAAGTGGTGGATTATTTCTAATAACTTTTTATTAGAATCTCTGGGGTTCTCTAAGTATACCATCATATCATCAGCTAAGAGTAGTAATATGGTTTCTTCATTGCCTACTCTAATTCCTTTAATCTCTTTCTCAACTCTTATTGTCAAAGCTAGCATTTCTAATACAACATTGAATAGTAATGGTGATGGTGGGCAACCTTGTTTCACTCCTGATCTTATTGGGAATGATTGCAGTTTTCCCCTATTACTTACTGATTGTTTTAAATAGATGCTGCTGATTATTTAAAGGAAAAGTCCATTTATTCCTATACTCTCAAGTGTGTTTAATAGGAATGGATGTTTCATTTTATCAAATGCTTTTTTGCATCTATTGAGATGATCATATGGTTTTTGTTAATTTGGTTATTAATATGGCCAATTATACTGATAGTTTTTCTAGTATTGAACCAGCCCTGCATTCCTGGTATAAATCCTACTTGATCATAGTGTATTATCCTGGGGATGATTTTCTGTAGTCTTTTTGATAATATCTTATTTAAGATTTTAGCATCAATATTCATTAGGGAGATTGGTCTATAATTTTCTTTCTCTGTTTTCAGCCTACCTGGTTTGGTATTAGTACTATGTCTGTGTCATAAAAGGAATTTGGTAGGTCTCCTTCATTTCCTATTTTATCAAATAATTTATATAGCATTGGGGCCAATTGTTCTTTAAATGTTTGGTAGAGTTCACATGTAAATCCATTTGGTCCTGGGGATTTTTTATTAGGGAATTGATTAATAGCTTGTTCTATTCTTTTTCTGAAATGGGACTATCCAAGCAATTTACTTCTTCCTCTGTTAATCTGGGAAGCCTATATTTTTGGAGGTAGTCATCCATTTCACTTAGGTTATCAAATTTATTGGCATAAAGTTGGGCAAAGTAACTCCTTATTATTTCTCTAATTTCCTCTTCATTGGTAGAAAGTTCTCCTTTTTCATTTTTAAGACTACTAATTTGATTTTCCTCCCTCCTTTTTCTAATCAAATTTACCAAAAGCTTATCTATTTTATTGTTTTTTTCATAGAACCAACTCTTAGTTTTATTTATTAGTTCAATAGTTTTTTTTTTTACTTTCAATATTATTAATTTCTCATTTTAATTTTAGAATTTCAAATTTAGTATTTGATTGGAAGGCTTTAATTTGGTCTTTTTCTAGCTTTTTTAGTTGCAAGCTCAATTCATTGATCTTTTCTTTCTCTATTTTATTCAAGTAAGCCTCTACGGATATAAAATTTCCCCTTATTACTGCTTTGGCTGCATCCCATAAATTTTGGTATGATGTCTCACCATTGTCATTATTTTGAGTGAAATTATTAATTGTGTCTATAATTTGGTGTTTCACCCAATCATTCTTTAAGATGAGATTATTTAGTTTCCAATTACTTTTTGGCCTATTTACACCTAACTTTTTGTTGAATGTACTTTTTATTGCATCATGGTCTGAAAAGAAAGCATTTACTATTTCTACTTTCCTGCATTTAATTTTGAGGTCTTTATGTCCTAATATATGGTCAATTTTTGAATAGGTTCCATGGACTGCTGAGAAGAAAATATATTCCTTTCTGTCTCCATTCAGTTTTCTCCAAAGATCTATCATGCCTAGTTTTTCTAATATTATATTTACTTCTTTAATTATTGTTTTGTGTTTTGTGGTTTGATTTGTCTAATTCTGAGAGTGCAAGGTTGAGATCTCCCACTATTACAGTTTTGATATCTATTTCTTCTTGCAACTCTCTTAACTTCTCCTTTAGGAAGTTAGATACTATACCACTTGGTGCATATATGTTTAGTATTGATATTGCTTTGTTGTCTATGCTACCCTTTAGCAAGACATAGTTTCCTTCCTTATCTCTTTTGATTAGATCAATTTTTGCATTTGCTTGATCTGAGATAAGGATGGCTACCCCTGCTTTTTTGACTTCACCAGAAGCATAATAGATTCTGCTCCAGCCTTTTACCTTTACTCTGTATGCATCTCCCTGCTTTAAATGTTTTTCCTGAAAACAACATATTGTAGGGTTCTGACTTTTGATCCAGTCTGCTATCTGCCTCCACTTTATAAGAGAGTTCATCCCATTCACATTTACAATTAAAATGACCAATTCTGTATTTCCTGCCATCTTGTGATCCCCAGATTATGTTTTTCTTTTACTTGCCCCCCCAACCCTCTTTCCCAGTTTTAAACTTATGTGCCCCACTTGTATCACACAGCTCACCCTCTCTAGGATCCCTCCCTCCCCTACTTTGAATTTCTTCCCCTTTCTTGTACCCTTCCCTTATTACTCTTTTTCTTCACCCTTTTCCTCTCCTCCTTTTTAATGAGGTGAGAGAGGATTTTCTCTAAAACAAGTATGTCAATTATTTTCTCTTTGAGCCAACTCTGATGTGAGTAGGATTCACACAATGTTCCTCCCCCTCTCTAAATTCCCTCTGATATGATTAGTTTCCTTTGCCTCTTCGTGGGATATGATTTCCCTCTTTTTGTCCCTCCTTTCCCCTTTTTCTGCCATTATCCCTTTTCCATATCTACTTCCCTTTTTTTATGTTATATCAGTAAAATCAAATTATTACATTTAGTCTTTTTGTATATCCACAACAGAAATACAATTCTCAAGAGTTCCTTTTACCTTTTCTGCATCTCTTGAGTCCTATGGTTGGAAATCAAATTTTTTGTTTAGTTTTGGTTTTTTCCTTAGAAACAAATGGAATTCATTTGTTTCATTAAATGTCCATCTTCTTTCCTTGAAGAAAATGCTCAGTTTACCTGGGTAGTTTATTCTTGGCTGCATTCCAAGTTCTTTTGCCTTTCAGAATATCAGATTCCAGGCCCTTCGATCCTTTAATGTGGAGGCAGCCAGATCTTGGGTGATCCTTATTGTGGCACCTCGGTATTTAATTTTTTTTTCTGGCTGCTTGTAATATTTTTTCCTTAATCTGATAGTTCTGAAATTTGGCCACAATATTCCTTGGAGTTTTTTTTTTTTTTTTTTAGGGTCTTTTTCAGAAGGTGTTTGGTGAATTCTTTCAATGCCTATTTTAACTTTTGATTCTATTTCCTCTGGACAGTTCTCTTTGATGATTTCTTATAAAATAGTATCTAGGCTCTTTTTTTCATCATAATTTTCAGAAAGTCTGATAATCCTCAGATTATCTCTCCTAGATCTATTTTCCAGGTCTGTCATTTTTCCAAGTAGATATTTCATGGTTTTTTCCAATTTATCATTCTTTTGGTTTTGCTTGACTGATTTTTGCTGTCTCAATGAATCAATCATTAGTTTCTATTTGTTCAGTTCTGATTTTTAATGAATTATTTTCTCCATTAGCTTTTTTTACTTCTTTCTGTATATGTCCAATTGAGTTTTTAAATGAGTTGTTTTGCTCTATGGAATTTTTTTCCATTGAACTATTTTTTTTTAGTGAATTATTTTCTTTTTTCCAATTCACAGATCCTACTTTCTTGCAAGTTCTTTGTATTTTGCAATCCACAAATCTTACTTTCTTGTTCACAAATCTTACTTTGCAGAGATTTTTTTACCTTTTCTAATTCATATTTCAAAGCTTCTCTTTCCTTTCCCCATTTTTCTTCTAACTCTCTTTTGAGACTTTTAATGGTCTCTTCTATGAGATAGTTATGTAAAAGGGGACAGGTAACATTCCCCTTTGGAGTATTATCTGGTGACTGTTTGCTATTAGTCTCTTTGGGGTTGCAGACCTGCTCTTTTTCTGTATAGAAGCTATCATCCTTTTAATTTTTTTACTCATTTTTTAAAGCCTTTAGGGTCTGCCTTCAGGGCAACGGGGTTACCAGCATTCTCTGCAGAGCAGGGAGAAATGTAAACTAGCTTCTGGAGTGTTCTGAGTGAAAGTTTCCCCCTCCCCCAATCGGAGGTGATTTAGCACGGGTGATTTAGCCCAGTGGAGAACGCTGTGTGGTTTAGCGACTGCCCTAAGGCTAGAAACTAAGCGGTGAAAGTGTCACTGCTCCAGGCCAGAGCCCCTTGTGGGGCTGAGGGTATTAGCAGCTGACCAGCAAACAGCCCGACTCGGATTGGAAGTCTCTGCCCGGAATTCTCTGCTCCAAAGAAAATGTCCCTATGAAAGTTATATTTCCCCAAGCCGAGCCCCACACTGTGCAGATTAGAAGCTGCCCTGGACTGTGCTCCTCTGCAGTGCAGGTTCGCAACTGCCGCAAGGAAAAGCCCCATACTGTGGGTTGGGGCTGTGAGCTTGTGCTGTGATCTATACTCTCACTTCTGGTTTGGGGCTTCACTCTGTGTGCCTCCAGTTCTCCCTCTGCCAGAGCTGATCTTCTTCCAAGTCCCTCAGAACAAACTTTTTCTGGCAAGATTTCAGATAATTTTGGCTGATGAGTTGTTATACTTCTAATCTTTGTGAGTTGTAGCAGTCAAGCCCTATTTTTGAGGCTGGATATGATATTGATAGTGAGGGTAAGAGAGGAGCTTAGAAAGTCACCAGTGCCTTTTAGGCCATCTTGGCTCCGCCCTGATCATTGGGCAGCCTATCAGGATTTTTGTAAATGATATTTTTTGTGTATTTTTGGGGGTAAACGTTTTTATAATTCTCCATAATTCTCAATTAGATTTTGTTCAAAAGCTTGTCATCAAATCAGTGCTGACTTAAACTGCGATGTTGTGTTACTTGGGAAGGAAATTAAGAGTTTAAAGAAAACTTCTAGAGTATTTTGGATCCTTTGGATTCTTATCTTTGTGATAAACTAAGATTAACTTATTTGGAAAACTGTGTCTGCATCAATGTCAATCAATAAACATTTATTCAACATGCATTTATTCAATATGCTAAGAACTTTACTAAATGCTAAGGATTAAAAAAAGAGAGAGGAGAAGCTTAATATCTAATGGAGGAGACAACATTCAAATAATCTCATAAAATCAAGCAATATATAGAATAAATAGGAAAAATTAACATAAGACAGGCAATAGAATTAAGATGGATTGGGGAAATCTTCCTTTAAAAGATAGGATTTTAGTTGGGACTGATAAGAAGAGAAGAGGTCAAACATCAGAGTGAAGGAGGGAGAACTTTCCAGGATTGGCAGACAGGCAGATAAAATGCATAGAGTTGAGAGATGAAGTATCTTGTTTGTGGACCAAGCAGGAGACTAGTGTCTCTGAACAGAAGAATATAAGTTGGGGGGTAAAGTCTAAGAATATTGAAAAAATAAAAAAGGATTAAGTTAGGAAGTCACATTTTTTACCTTAATATAATAGGAAGACACTAGAATTTATTAAATAAGAGAGTGACATGTGTTTTAGGGAAAATCACTTTAGTGACTAAATGGAGGTTGGAGATATGATGCGGCTGGGAATCCAGCAAAGGAAACATGAATGGTGTTCTGAAAATCTAGAGAGAAGAAAATATTAAAAGGAGAGAGTGATCAATGATGTCAAATATGCTAAAGAAGTCAAGGAGAATAAGGATTGAAAAACTGTAACTGGATTAGCCAATTAAGAAATTATTAGTACCTTTAGAGAAAGCAGTTTTAGTGCAATGGTGAAGTCAGAAGCCAAATTGTGAGCAATTAAAAAAAGATTGAGAGACAAAGTAGAGACACCTATTGTAGATGTTATTTTCAAGAAGTTTAGCATAAAGGGTGGGGGGGGATTCCCATATTAAATGATAGTGATGATAGAAAAATTTAATTAGGATTTTTTTTCAGGATGGACATGTTTAGAGGCAGTAGAAAATGGGCAGTATACAGAAGATTGGAAATAAGCAAAAGAGTCAGGATAATAGAGGGGGCAACTTGTTGGAAGAAATGGGATGAAATAAAATTGCTTAAACAAGTAGAGAATTAACTTTGGTAAAGAGAAGGGCCATTTCAACACATGAAGTGAGGGTGAAAGAGGTGAAAGTGACAGAAGACATCTATGTGATAGGAGATAAGGAAGCAGGGCAAAAAGGAAGTTCATTCCAAATAGTCTGAATTCTTTTCTGTAAAAGATGAGCAATTGAGAGAATGGAAGGAAGAGATAACATGGGGGATTGGGGAACAATAAGACTTGCATTCAAAATTTTTAATTTATTATTTTCTGCAGCTACAGAATAACATTTTGGTGCAGTTAGAAATATACATTAGTGGTTTACTTTAATATACCATAACATATTCAGCCATTCCCCAGTTAATGGATATCTCTCAATTTGCAGTTCGTTGCTAATTCAAAAAAGGGTTGCCACAAACATTTTTTCATATGTGGAATCTTTTCCCTTTTTAATGATTTCCTTGGGATACAGACCCAGTGGTATCACTGCTGGGTCAAAGGGTATGCACAGTTTTATAATGCTTTGGACATAGTTCCATATTGCTCTCCAGAATGGTTGGATTATTTCACATGCCATCAACAATATATTAGTGTCCCCATTTTCCCACATTCCCTCCAACATTTATCATCTTTTTTTTATCATGTTAGCCAATCTGAAAGGTATGAAATGGCACCTTAAAGTTGTTTTAATTTTCATTTCTTTAATCAATAGTGATTTCATTTGAAATGAAATCAAATGAAATCATTTCATATGATTTTTTCATATGAAAATAGATGCATTTAATTTCTTCATCTGCAAATTGTCTTTTTATATTCTTTGACCATTTATCAGTTGAGGAACTTCCATTCAAATTTTGCCTTTCTCACATTTACTATGTGATCTAAGCTAAGTCACTTAACTTCTCTAGGCCTCAGATTCTCTTATTTGAAAGAATCATTGTGGAGAGTGTGATAATTAGTTGATAAGAGATATATAAGATTGCCCAGCAGCAGTAAGGACTTACTTGATATTGTGTAACATAAATTTGTAGTAGATTTAATCATGCCATGATTTTCTCTGCCTTTAGTCAGTAACATATTTATAGGAGTAAAAGCAGTGAATGATCCAAAGCTAAGCTTTGGCTGGGTGAAAACAATGAAATGATTAGAGAACTAGGGATTCAGAAGATGAGAAGAGTATATAGAGTCAGACTGGTTCACCAAGGCCTCAATATGGGGAGAAGAAGAAAAAGTACTTGCTGAGGGGAAAATGGTCTGAAAGACAATCAAGATGTCAAGAGATTGACTGTCATGATACAGATGAAAAGAAGGAATCTGTAATGGATGGCAAAGAAAGAGATGAAAAGTATTTACTGTGGATAGAAGGGAGTGATCTGGGGATCTGTAGACAATAGCTGCCAGGATTTTGATTGGGTAGTAGATGTAGATAGCATGAACCATAGATAAAAAGATGCTATTGAGAGATAGAGAAATGGGTAGAATCTGGAAGTGTCAATGGAAAGTAAGTTCTGTATATCCTACTTTTAATAAACACCAGTCTTTGCCAGTTCTTTCTCTGGTTGGGAGCTTGGAGCAATCAACTTAATGGTTCTATTCACCTTCCCAGTTTCTTTCAAAACTAAAATATTCTTTCTTGGTTAAACATATTATGTCTCTCCTAATCATAAAATATAAGCTTCTTGAGAGCAATAATGGTCTTATTTTTGCATATGTGGAGTTATTGGCACATTGTAAGTGCATAATAAAAACTTATAAACTCATTTATTCATTAATTTAGCCATTCAAATCTATCTAATTGGGTGGTAAATATGAAGAGCATTAATCTTAACAAACCCTCAAAATTATTGAATGACCTTCTATTACCTTACTGTGATTATGATTATTTGAAATAGGTAAGTTGAAGGTATTCTTATAGCAGGACATATCATATTTTCATTGTTATTATGTTTCCTGATTTGATATTGATTTTGAACTTTCCTCTAATAAGTGGTTAGCATGAGTATCCATAGAGAGCTGATTAGTGATTTCTGGCACATTATTAACTAGTATTTTCCTTTTACAGTAGAGAAATTTTATTTCTATGATATATATTACTTTATGCTATCTAGTCCAGTTTCTCCTTATAGAGTATCCAATAAATATATACAATATATATATCTGATGCTTCTCTGTGCAGTCCCCAAGTGGGTTGCTTTGATTTCTTCTTTTTGAACCATTGTTTTTGTTTGTTTATTTTTAGTCCTCTCCTTTGTCCATCTTAGCACTGAAGTTATAATGTACTAAAATATATGTTACTTTAAATTGGAAGGTATTACAAAATACATCAAGGTTTCTCTTCCATTTCATCCTCTACAACAGATGTTGACATAAAACCTATAATTATCTTGATGCTTAGTTTTTCCTGTCCAGCTGGAAAAAGTGTCCTTGAAAGGAATATGGAAAATGAAGAAACCTAGTCATATATCTTTGAAGGCTTTTCTCAATAAGTGGTAAGGCTAAATGGTAGGACTTAAAGTTTGTCTTGATCATGTCCAGCTAAAAAATGTTTTCTGGCAATTTTTAAAATATCTCTAGCATTGTCATTGACCTTTCTTGACTGTTATAACTCTAACTTCTAATGATAAAATATCCCACAATCCTCCCAAGTATGTCTTGAGCAAGATTAAATTGTAATTGGAAAATGCTTAACAAAGTAAATATTAATAATAAAGAAACATAAAAAATATGTAGTTTTCTAATTCAATATGTGGCCCATAGAGTTCCTTATGAATGGTGTAGTGGACTCAATTTCTATTTCAATATAATACCACTGCTCTAAAGGATTATTACATATTTAAAACTTGGATCCTTTGATCTACTGCAGCACTACTGACTTTTTTCATTCTTTGGATTATGTACTATGGGAAGTTTTCTAGTAGCTTCACCTTTGTCTTAAATATGATAGTGCAAATACTGGAGAAAAACAAAACAAAACTGATTTTAGAATTAGAGCACATATGTTACAAGTTTCACTGATACTATGTAAATTTGGGAATGAACTTTCACCTTTTTGTTTTAGCACCCTAACACATCATACCTCTCCCGTCTCAAATATGACTCTTTCATGATACATCCCTTATAAGTTGTGATTCAATCTTTAAATCAGCATTGGAAAATGCTATGTAAGCATTTCTACTCCCTCTGTTTTTGTCTGCTTGCATTTTTGATTTTCTTCTCAGGTTAATTTTACCTTATTTCTAAGTCCAATTTTTCTTATGCAGCAAAATAATTGTATGGATATGTATACATATATTGTATTTCACATATACTTTAACCTATGTAACATATATTGGTATACCTGCCATCTAGGGGAGGGGATTGGGGGAAGGAGAGAAAAAGTTGGAACAAAAGGTTTTGTAAGGGTCAATGCTGAAAAATTACCCATGCATATATCTTGTAAATAAAAAGTTACAATAAAAATAAATTTTAAAAAACATTAAAAATAATTAAAAAATGCTTTGTAGTAACAAATAACATGGTATAAATATAGGTAATCCTTAAAAGTCAGTTCAGTGAGTACAGGAAAAGCTCCAGGAACAAAGTTCTGACACAATGGGTAATGAGTAGTGAATGGAGCTGTTAGAAGCCATGTGACACTGAAAGAACAGAAGTGGATAAAGAGATAGCCATAAAAGAAAGTGGTCCAGGTATGGGGAAACCATTTGGGCATGTACTCAAAAGATTTTGAAATATCCACCATTTTGGATTATATATATATATCTTAACTGATAATTCTTTCCTTTTTTTCCCCTCTTCCTTTCTGTTCCTTAATAATAACTGTAAATTGTTGGAATCTTTACAAATTAAGTCATTAGAGTTGAGAGAGACAATAATTATCTAATTTAGCATGGGTCAGTATCACTGATCTGATCTTACAAGGAAATGTTTTGTGCCAGAACCTGAAACAAGGTACTAAGTAGAACTAATTGAAACAATGCTTATGTTCATACCACTACTCATTGGAGTTCACAAGTATGGGAGATTCACAAAGCAAACTTTGTAACTTTGTGAATTCACACCTCCCTTAGGTGTGCCTCCAGAAGGAAGAGTCAATCTTTGGGAGATGATATATAGTCGGGAGTTCACCTGAATTTAGATTGAGAGGGGAGTGTCAAGTGAGTTCAGCTAGAAGCCTTCTCTCGGAAGAGAGTTACTTTGGGTTAGAGAGAGTTACTCTGGAACATTGACTAGGGTTGGAGAGGAGCACTCTGGGAGATTGAGAGCCAGAAGTCCTCTCTTAGAGGCAAGACAGATTCACCTTTGTGCTGGCTGGGCTGAAGGATAAACCTTTGGATTTGGAGACATTTGGAGGGAGCTCTTGGAACCAACCAGAAAGATAGACCTCTAAGTTAACTAGGCTATGTGGGAGGCAATAAAAGATCTGAACTTTTATCACCTGGCTGCGTTTTGAGATGATTATTACTTTCAACTGAAACTAAGGCTGCCTCCAGAAAACCTCCCTGAGAAATCTGCTTTCTCCCAAAGAGAACCTTTATATTATTTTAAAAGAAGAAAATCACCACAGTAAGTCTTTTCTTCTGGACAGAGGGAAAGTATATTTACCTATATCAGTTTTTGATGTTTAGTTTTTTCTTTTTGGAAAATGTTAATCACTAATATTTGTTAGTGGTACATGAGGGGGAAGAGGCAAGTGAGGGGAAAACATCTCCAGAGAATATGGTAATAGATCTATGACAGAGGAATTCTGCAAGAAGTTCTTTCTCTGGTTGGGGGCTTGGAGTCAAAGAAAGCTAAAAAAATAAGTTATAGATCCTTTGATGCCCTTTCCTAGATTGGAGAAGCAGCATTTATATAAGGAAATTAATATAAACAATAAGTCAATAATTTGGTGTAAAACAAATAAGAATATTTGAAGAAACTTAATCACCATTTTACCCTAATACTGATATCCTGAGGTGGGAGTGGAGATATAGTATCTCTAGTTTCAGGTTCTTCTTCAATTCTCTCCTCTGGTCTGGAACCCCAGACTAAGAACTCTACCCTCTATTAAATGCCTGCAACCACCAGCTTCCCTGTTCCAATGCTTCTGCATTCAGTAAGCATGTGCTGCTTTCTTCTTGCCCAGGATAGTGTCTCAGCGGCACAATATAGTTTCTAATCAGCAGTTCCCTCAACCTTCCCAGACTCAAAACTTTAATTCCATACACTATCTAGGAGAGGAAAGCTTTTTTATTTAGGGCTGAACCTAGCTAGCCCCAGGGCTCTTCACTTACTTCAGGGAGCTAGCCTGAAGGTGTTTACACTTTAGGAGCCAAACTTTCATCCTGAGGTATGCTGTTGGGTTTTTTCACATCGTTCTTGGAAGACCCCTGTTCTGGCACAAGTCTTATTTGTTTTTTTACCAGTCTAAATTTGCACTGAGGTACAATTTTGTTTTGTTTGTGGGGGAAAGCTTGGAATTTTCTGAACTACTCTGTCTTCCTTCAAGAATCTTTTCAAAATATGTGCAGTTTTAAAAAGCACATGCTGAGATGCCCATCAATTGGAATATGGTTGAACTAGTTGTGATCTATAATTGTAATGAGATACTACTATGCTATAAGAAATAATGAACTCAATGGTTTTAGGGAAGAAAAACACAAAAAATATGCAAAATAATGAAGAGCAAAACAACAGAATTAAGAGAATATTGTATCCAGTAATAGCAAGCAAATAAGCTATTTTAACTATTAAAAATACCCAAATTAACTATAAAGGACATATGAAAAAAGATATCTGTATCCAGAGAAATAACTGATAAATAGAAGTATGTAATTTTACATGTATAGAATAAACATCTGTAGAGTGGGCAGTTGGGGGAGGGAAGAAAAAGCACATACATGATGATTTTGTTCTATATTTGAAAAGAATAGCAAATTGTATATAGTTGATTTGCACTTTCAAGTGCAATCACTCTTTATCATACTGAAAGCCATTCTAATTTCTCTTAAATCCATTTCCATTCCTCTTTTAATCTTTTTCTATTTATTCTGTATGTATCTTGTTTCTTTTTTTTTGCTTGTTTTTTTTCCCCCCATCAGTTTGTGAGAACCTTGATGGCAGGGATTGCTTATCCCCTGTTGTATCCCTTAAACTTAGCACAGTTTTTGGCACACAATGATTCCCTAATATATGCTTATTGACTGACTAACT
Organism: Antechinus flavipes; assembly: GCF_016432865.1. NCBI lineage: Eukaryota > Metazoa > Chordata > Mammalia > Dasyuromorphia > Dasyuridae > Antechinus > Antechinus flavipes. The sequence goes on along the minus strand of NC_067398.1, from coordinate 239,794,170 downwards.
CCTCATGTCGGCCATGCTGCTTTTATATAATTTTATATATTTAAAACAATTATAGTAGATATAGTAGCAGTCTCAGAGTCAGAAAGGCCTGAGTTCAAATCTAGCCTCAGTTACTTACTAGAGGTGTTACTCTGAGCAAGTCATTTAACTCTCTTTGCATGTTTCCTTATCTCTAAGGTCTGGAAATGGGAATAGGAAACTTCAGTATATTGGTCAAGAAAACTCTAAATGGGATTATGGAGAGTTGGAGATGGCAAAAAATTCAACAACAACAAATAATTTAGTAAGGTTCCCTTACCCCACTTCAAACCTAAATTCATTTTTTTTAAAACAATGATTACTTTCTTCTAGGTTTGTTCTCAAGGCCCAACAGATCAAGATCAATAAATATTTCTCTCATGTGAAAGCCCTTCAGAGATTTAAAATAGTTATTATGTCTTTCCTGTGTTTGCTTTACCAGACTAATGCCCTTTCTTTTTTCACTATATCCTTCTCTCTGAACATTATTCAGAACATCATTTTTTCTCTTAAATTAAGATAGCCAAGACAAAATTTAATACTCCAGACATGCTCTGACAAGATCAAAATATAGTGAACTTAATTGTCTTCTTCATTTTAGATTCTAAATTTCATTCTCTTCTAATGTAGCAGCCCAATATGGCATTAGGTTTTATTGGTCTTATTGTTGGTCTTATTACATTATTAACTTGTATTGAAATTGCAGAAAATTTGCAGTAAATCAGATTTTTTTTTCAGGCAAAACACTGACTAGCCACAGTTCCCCTTCCTGTAATTGTGAAGTAGAGTTTTTGAACATATATAAGATTTTACATTTATGTATACTACGTTTATCTTATAAAATTAGGTCTAATATTTAAGCTTAAGATCTTTTTGAAATTTGATTCTGTCAAATGAACTTTTAATAAGTTATCTATGTTCTTCATTTCTCATCTAAAAGAAATTATCTTTGATAGAAACATTTCTTGTGAAATAAATATTAAGTAGCCCTACATTATTTTTGTGGTGAGTTATAATTAACCCATGCACTCCAGTTTTTGTTACATTTTTTCTTGATTTCCCTCACCAAAACCCTCCAAATTAATAAGCATATTTTTATTAACATTTATTTCCTTGGCTAGCTTCAATTCCTCCTAAGTTTTAGCCCAGAAGATGCAATTCTTACAAGTGTCTTCCTGAGTTGGTATTTAAACTAATCTTTTGTTCTACATTCTTGAACATATTTTTAAACATCTAAGCTATTTGAGGAGTTCCCCATGTAGCCATATTGGTGTTTTAAGATACATATAGTTGTAGCTATTTTTTTCTTTGTGCATTAATAAGAATACATCAGTATGCTTGGCTGAAGGTAGTTTTTCATATGGAAAAGTTTAGAGAGACTGATTCCTAGAAAGTAAAGATGACTTCTAATGGAAATGCCATGGAAGGAATTTGGAAGAGTCATATAAATTTTGTAATTGATTCTGGTCTTTTAACCATACGGCAATCTTTTATTTGCTTCCTTGTAGGCTGTTCTTTTGTTCTCTGCTGTGTACTTTTTAAACTTTATTCTTTTTCCCCCTCTATGTCATCTAAGCAGTCTATAGTAAAGCACAGATATGTTTAATAGATATAAACATATACACATGTACCCTCACACACCTTCACACTCCCCCACATCTCCCCACATATATACATGTACATTAACATTCATTCACAAACCTCTACACATATACATAGAGCAACTTACATACATACATATATTCACACACATAGATATACAGATGAAATTACCCATATGTAAACATGTATCTAAAACAATATTAGTATGGTTAACATATAATGTAGATTTCCTCCTTGATTGAAATTTTACTTTTGACTTTGTCTAAGATATGTGACTACTAGCCATATTTTTTTTTCTAATAAATTAGATTCCTGATCCTTGTTGTAATGTTTGTATAAATCTCTTTTTTTTCCTATCCCTGCTAACTCTTCTATTTTAATTCTGCTCTTTAACTTGTCTTACTATTACATAAACTTTTCCCATCAATGAATCCCTCCCTTGTCTTTTTCCTCCATTCTTTGCTTCTCCATCTGACCATATTTTTTAATAGATTTTGGAAGGTATACCCTTCATGTAATGTTTCCTATTTAACCCATTCCCAAAGTGAGTTGATTTTCAGAACTACAAGTCCCACTCCATGCAATGCCTCTTTGTCTATTCTTCTTCTGTACTTCATTTGTATAAATCTTTCCTTTGAGCTACCCAATTACTGATGTTAATTTTAAACATAGAGCATATATTTCCATGTTTTAAAAAAAAACACTTTATCCATGATAAGTTCTTTGAAATTGATTTTTGATATTGACTCTTATATATTAAATTTTCCATTAAATTCGAGTTTGGTTGAAAGCCCTGAAAAATCTACAAGTTCATTGAATGAATCCACTTTTTCCCATTTAATATTATGGATAATATTGCTGGATATGATATTTTTGGCAGCAGGAATCATTCTTTTGATTACTAATATATATGATTCCAGGACCTGCATTTTTCTATTTTGTCTGCTGATAAATCCTGTACAATTCTAATTGTAGCTCCAGCATTTTGAAGTCTTTTCCTTGTTTGTTTACAAAATTTTCTCTTTGGTCAGGGGGGCCATAATATTCCTATGTGTTTTCCACAAAGGATTTCTTACAGGTGTTGATTGGTGGATTTTTTTTCTATTTCTTTCTCCACATGTTCTATGGTCTAGAAGCATTTTCTTGGATTCTTGTGTTGTTCTTTTTTTTCAGTCAAAGCTTTCATATGGTCCATTTATTCTTATACTTTCTCTTCTTCATCTGATCTCTAGATTTGTTGTTTTTCTTATGTTTCAGATTCTGTTCTGTTTCTTCATTTTTTAAATATCCTGTTTTGTTATTTCTTGGTCTCATAACATTGCTGGCTTCCAATTGCCAATTCTAATTTTCAGAGTTATTTTCACCTTCTAGACTTTATATTATTGGGTGGAGCCAAGATGGTGGAATAAAGGCAGGAACTAGCTCAACTTTGCCTGCAAGCTGCTAAAAATTCCTTTAAATAATGATGCAAAACAAATTTCAGAACATCAGATATCCAAAAAGGAAGAATAGAACATTTTCCAGGTGAAGGCAACTTAGAAGGTCAGCAGAAAAGATCTGTGACAGCAGAGCGGAAGTCCAGCATGTAGTCTTGGTGCAGCCCATGTCAGTGCAGTCCCAGAGCTAGCCCCAGTTCCAGATCTGGGTTGGGCCCTAGCCATATCTCTGAATCAGCAACAGTACTGGACTTCCAGATCTCCCAGCTCAGAGACACTAATGCAGAGTTGGAAGCTCAGCAGAAAAGCTCTGTAGAACTAGGTTGAGTGTCTAGTACATAATCCCAACATAGGCTGCACCAGCCCAGTCCCAATCCCAGTTCTGACTGGACTCCAGTATCAGCATGGGCTAACCTCTAAATCAATAGTAGTGCTAAAGGCTTCTGGATCTCTTGGCCAGAAACACCAGGAAGGACTTTGAAGATCAGTGAAGAGGGCCTGGCATCAGGATGGGAGGTGTGTAGTCCCAGAGCAGACTATGCCAGCACAGTCTCAGCCCCAACCCTAGTGACCCAGCATCAGCAACTGCTTTGATCTTACAATTATAGTCACGTGAGGACACTTCTAACAACTCCAGGGCAAAAAAGAGTGCTTGTGGTGAAGTTTTTAGAAGGTTCTCTGAAAAAAACTGCACAAAATCCCTGAAGCTTGAGACAGTGTACCCTCCACTTAGCCTCTGGAAACAGAGTCCTACTTTAACAAGAGTTAAAAGCCAAGTAACAGACTCCAATTGCTGTCCAGGAGATAAAATTTTCTTGGCAGTTCATGGAATCTATACAAAAATTGACCAAATATTAGGACATAAAGACCTCAAAATCAAATGCAGAAAGACAGAAATAGTAAATGTACTTTTCTCAGATCACAATGCAATAAAAATTACATTCAATAAAGGGCCAGTGGAAAATAGACCAAAAAGAAATTGGAAACTAAATAATCTCATCCTAAAGAATGAATGGGGGAAACAGCAAATCATAGACACAATCAATAATTTTATCCAAGAGAATGACAATAATGAGAAAACATACCAAAATTTGTGGGATGCAGCCAAAGGGGTAATAAGAGGAATTTTTATTCTCTAAATGCATACTTGCACAAAATAGAGGAAGAGAAGATTGATGAATTGGGCTTGCAACTAAAAAAGCTAGAAAAAGAACAAATTAACCTCACCCCCAATCAACTACTAAACTTGAAATTCTAAAAATAAGAGAGATCAACAAAATTGAAATTAAAAAATATTGAATTAATAAATAAAACTAAGAATTGGTTTTATGAAAAAGCCAACAAAATAGATAAACCTTTGGTAAATTTGATTAGGAAAAGGAAAGAGGAAAATCAAATTGTTAGTCTCAAAAATGAAAAGGGAGAACTATCTAACAATGAAGAAGAAACTAGTGCAATTATCAGGAGTTATTTTGTCCAATTTTATGCCAATAAATTTGACAATCTAAGTGAAACGGAGGAATACTTACAAAAATATAGATTGCCCAGATTAACAGAAGAGGGAATAAATTACTTAAATAGTCCCATTTTAGAAAAAAGAAATAGAATAAGCTATTACTCAATTCCCTAAGAAAAAATTCCAGGACCAGATGGATTTACATGTGAATTCTACTAAACATTTAAAAAACACTTAATTCCAATACTATACAAACTCCTTGAAGAAATAGAGAATGAAAGACTCCTACCAAATTCCTTTTATGACACAGACATGGTACAAGTAGGATGAAAACAAAGAAAGAAAATTATAAACCAATCTCCCTAATGAATATTGATGCAAAAATCTTAAATAAAATATTAGCAAAGAGATTACAGAAAATCATCCCGGTATAATGCACTGTGGTGATTTTCTTCTTTTAAAATATAATAGTGCTCTTTGGGAGAGAGCAGGTTTCTCAGGGGAGGTTTTTTTGTAGGCAGCCTGAGTTTCAGTTGAAAGTAATAATCACCTCAAAAAGCAGCCAGGTGATAAAAGTTCAGATCTTTTATTGCCTCCAATATAGCCCGATTAGCTTAGAGGCCTATCTCTCTGCTTGATTCCAAGAGCTCCCTCCGAATGTCTCCAAATCCAAAGGTTTGTCCCTCAGTCTCTTGGTTCCAAGAGCTCCCTCCAAATGTCTCCAAATCCAAAGGTTTGTCCTTCAGCCCAGCCAGCACAAAGGTGAATCTGTCTTGCCTCTGAGAGAGGGCTTCTGGCATTTAATCTCCAGAGTGCTCCTCTCCAATCCCAGTCAAAGTTCCGAAGTAAAACTCCTCATTCAGAGAGGGCTTCTGGCTGAATTCACTTGACACTCCCATCTCAATCTAAATTCAGCTGAACTCCCTTCACTGGGCCTCTGCTTTCTTTTTATATATCAGAGAGTGAGATTATGGGTTTTCTTCCATAGAGTTCTCTGGCCCTAAGAGCTTCAAGGGAAGTATGAATTCAGATATCTCATACTAAACCCTGAAATCTCCCAAATGTGTGAACTCCAATGAATAAAGGGTGTAAACACAAGCATTGTATCAATTAGTTCTTCTTAGTACCTTATTTCAGGTTCTGGCCCAAAACATCTCCTTGTAAGATCAAATCAAGGATACTGAACCATGCTAAATTAGATAATTATTTTCTCTATCAACTCTAATGACTTAACAGTTTGTAAAGATTCCAACAATACACCACAATCATGTAGGATTTATACCAGGAATGCAGGGCTTGTTCAATATTAGGAAAACTATTAGCATAATTGACTATATCAATAATCAAATTAAGAAAAACTATGATTATCTCAATAGATGGAGAAAAAGCATTTGCTATAATCCAACACCCATTCCTAATAAAAACACTTGAGAGTACAGGAATAAATGGACTTTTCCATAAAACAGTCAGTAGCATCTATTTAAAACCATCACCAATGTCAAATGTAATGGGAATAAATTAGAACCACTCCAATAAAATCAGCAGTGAAACAAGGTTGCCCACTACCACCATTACTATTCAATATTGTATTAGAAATGCTAGATTTGGCAATAAGAGAAGAAACAGAGATTTAGAGTAGGAATTGGAGTAGGTAATGAGGAAACCAAATTATCACTCTTTGCAGATAATATAATGGTTTACTTATAGAACCCTAGAGAATCAATTAAAAAACTACTAGAAACAATCCACAACTTTAGCAAAGTTGCAGGATACAAAATAAATCCACATAAATCATCAGCATTCTTATACATCATTAACAAAGTCCAACAGCAAGAGATACAAAGAAAAATCCCATTTAAAATAACTGTCAATAGTATAAAATATTTGAGAATTTATCTGCCAAGGGAAAGTCAGGAACTATATAAGCAAAACTACAAAATACTTTCCACACAAATGAAGTCAGATCTAAGCAACTGGGAAAATATCAAGTATTCTTGGATAAGTCGAGTGAATATAATAATGACAATAATCCCTAAACTAATCTATTTATTTTGTGCTATACCAATCAAACTCCCTAGGAACTATTTTATTGACCTAGAAAAAATAACAGTATAATTCATCTGGAAGAACAAAAGGTCAATAATTTCAAGAGAATTAATGAAAAAAAGCAAGCAAGCAAACAAACAAACAAAAACAAAACAAAACAAAACAAAACAAAACAAAACAAAACAAAACAACAAAAAAAAACAAACAAACAAACAAAAAAAAAAAAAACCAAAAACAAATGAAGGTGTCCCATATTTAAAACAATATTATAAAGCAGTGGTCATCGAAACCATTTGGTCCTGGCTAACAAAGAGAATAATTGATCAGTGGAATAGGTTAGGTTTACAGAACAAAATAGCCAATAACTATAACAATCTAGTATTTGAGAAACCCAAAGGCCCCAGCTTTTGGGATAAGAATTCATTATTTGACAAAAAATTGCTGGGAAAATTGGAAACTAGTATGGCAATAACTAAGCATTGACCCATACCTAACACTGTATACCATGATAAGGTCGAAATAGGTTGATGATCTAGACATAAAGAATGATATTATAAACAAATAAGAAAAAATAAGATAATTTACCTCTCAGATCTGTGGAGGAGGAAGGAATTTGTGACCAAAGAAGAACTAGAGATCATTATTGATAATAAAATAGGTAATTTTGATTATATTAAGTTTAAAAATTTTTGTATAAACAAAACTAATGCAGACAAGATTAGAAGGGAAGAATTCTTGTGCAACAAGAGAAATGTACATATCTGCACACTTATATTTTATCTAAAATATACTTTAACATGTTTAACATGCATGAGACTGCCTGCCATCTAGGGGAGAGGGGAGAGGGAGGGAAGGGAAAAGTTGGAACAGAAGTGAGTGCAAGGGACAATGTTGTAAAAATTACCCATGCATATGTTCTATCAATAAAAGATTAGAAGGGAAGCAATAAACTGCGAAAACATTTTTATATCCAAAGGATCTGAAAAGGTCTCATTTCTAAAATATATAGAGAATTGACTCAAATTTATAATAGTTCAAGCCATTCTCCAATTGGTAAATGGTCAAGGATATGAACAAATTGAAAATATTTGTAGCCACATGAAAAGGTGCTCTAAATCACTATTAATCAGAGAATTGCAAATTAAGACAACTCTGAGATACGACTACACACCTGTCAGATTGGCTAAGATGACAGGAAAAGACAATGGTGAATGTTGGAGGGGATGAAGGAAAACTGGGACACTGATACATTGTTGGTGGAATTGTTAATGGATCTAGCCATTCTGGAGAACAATTTGTAACTATGCTCAAAAAGTTATCAAACTGTGCATACCCTTTGATCCAGGTAGAGTTTCTACTGGGCATATATCCCAAAGAGATACCAAAGGATGGACAGGGACCCACATGTGTAAAAACGTTTGTGGCAGCTCTTTTTGTAGTGACAAAAAAACTGGAAACTGAGTGGATGTCCATCAATTGGAAAATTGCTGAATAAATTATGGTATATGAATGCTATGGAATATTATTGTTCTGTAAGAAATGGCCAGCAAGATGATTTTAGAGAAGCCTGGAGAGACTTACATGAACTGATGCTAAGAGACATGAGCAGAACCAAGAGATCATTATACACAGCAACAAGATTATACAATGTTCAATTCTGATGAGCATGGCTTTCTTCAACAATGAAATTATTCAAACCAGCTCTAATTGTTCAGTGATGAAGAGTGCAATATACACTCAAGAGAGAGGACTGTGGGAACTGAGTATGGTTCACAGCATAACATTTTCACTCTTTTTGTTGTTGTTTGCTTGCATTTTATTTTACTTCATTCTTTTTCTCTTGTGTGGCATGATGTATATTGTTTAAATATGTATGTATATATTGGATTTAACATATAGTTTTCCCATGTTTAACGTATATTGAACTACTTGCCATCTGGGGAAGAGCATGGGGGAAAAGAGGTGAGAATTGGAACACAGGGTTTTGCAAGGACTAATGTTGAAGAATTGTCCATGCATATGTTTTGAAAAATAAAAAGCTTAAAAAAAAAAGAAAAAAATTTATTCCTTGTTCAACTGGCATTCTCTTTAAAATTTTAGTCTGTGTGACCTCAATCTTTTTCAATAATATAAGAAAAAAATTGAATAAATATCCATTGGCAAATTTATTTTTTTTGACAGATGGTTTACCTAGAAAGCACTAAAAACTTACACAAAACAATTAACAACTTCAACAAAGTTGTAGGACATAAAAATCATCAGACTCTATGTGTGTTACCAACAAAACCCAGTAGTAAGAGACAGAAATCAAAATAACTATAGTCAGTTAAAAAAAAAAAAAACAAACATCAACAACAACAACAAAAACAACAAAAACAAACAAACAAACAAACAAAAAAAAAAAAAAACACTTGGGAATCTACCTGTCAATATACATTTAAGGACTTTGGGTGGGGGGAAGGAATGACATAAAATTTCATGTAAATAAACTCATCTAAAAAAACTGGAGAAATATTAATTGATTATTTATAGGTTGAACCAATTTAATAAAAAATTACAGTACCCTATAAATTAAATCACTTATTTGGTTATGTAGCAATCAAGCTAGCAAAAAGTAAGCAAAAGCTTACTTAAGACAACTAGAAAAAAAATTAAAGTCATCATTGAATACAAATAAGAATTCAGGGTTACAAAATATTCTGTTAGTACTGCTTTGGCTACATCCCATAAATTAGCATTTTGTGTTATTATTATCATTATCTTTGATTAAATTATTGATTGTTTCCACAATTTCTTGTTTGACCAACTCATTATTTTAGTTTCCAATTAATTTTTAATCTATGTTCTCATGGCATTTACTTTATGTATTTTTATTACATCATGATCTGAAAATGATATATTTGATATGTTTGCTTTTCTACATTTAATTTTGAGGGTTTTATGCACTAATATATGGTCATTTTTTGTGTAAGTGTCATGTACCTCTGAGCAAGATATATTCCTTCTTAACTTCATTTAAATTTCTTCAGAAACCTATCATTTATTTTTTCCTAAATTCTATTCACCTCTCTAACTTCTTTTCTGTTTATTTTGTGGTTTAATTCATCTAGATTTAAAAGGGTTCCACATTAGTATAATTTTGCTATTTCTGCCTGTAATTGACTAAAGTGTTTCTCCAAGAATTTGTGTGCTATACCAGATACATGTATGTTTAATATTGATATCACTTTATTGTTTATGGTACTTTTTAGAAAGATGTAGTTTTCTTCCTTGTCTTTTAAAATTAGATCTATTTTTTTATTTTCTTTGTCTGAAATAAGAATTGCTACCTCTGCTTTTTTTACATTCTGGGCTTCAGCCTATTACTTTTATTTTCTGTGTGTCTCTGTTTCAAATATGATTCTTGTAAAAAAAAACAAACAACAACAACAACAAGAATATATTGTGGGATTTTGTTTTTAAATCCTTTCTGCTACTTGTTTTCATTTTAATGGGAGAATGCAATCTTTTTACATTCACAGTTATGATTAGTAACTGAGTATTTCCCTCCATCCTATTTCACCCCCTTTTAATATTTTTTCCTCCTTCTTTTCACCCTATCCTTCCCTACAAGTGTTTTGCTTCCAATTTGCTCTCCAGGATGATTGGATCATTTCACAACTCCTCCAACAATGCATTAATATGCCAGTTTTCCCACATCCTCTCCAACATATAGCATTATCTTTTCCTGTCATTTTAGCCAATCTGAGAGGTATGTGATATACCTCACAGTTTGTTTTTTTTTATTTGCATTTCTCTAACTAATAGTAATTTAGAACATTTTTTTCATATAATTGTATATGGCTTTAATTCCATCATCTGAAAATTGACCATTGATCAATTGGGAAATTATTTGTATTTTTTTTTGTATTTGTATTTGACAATTTTTTAAAATATATTTTAGAAATGACACCTTTTTATAAAACATTGGCTATAAAGATTTTTTACCCAGCTTTGTACTTCCCTTTTAATCTTGTTTCTATTGGTTTTGTTTGTTCAAAAACTTTAATTTAAAGTAGTCAAATTCTCCATTTTGTCCTTCATAATGTTCTCTAGTTCTTCTTTGGTTATAAATTCCTCCCTTCTCTAAAGATCTGATAGTAAATTATCCCTTGCTGAGATAACAGTTATTGAGAATTGCAAATATCAAATGCCATATAGGGAAATATATAGTTTAATCTTATTAGATACCTTTTGTCTTTACTATTTATCTTTTTATGTTTTGTATTAGAAGATTAAATTTTTTCTTCAGCTTTGGACTTTTCATCAGCAAAGTTTGAAAATCCCCAATTGCATTAAATATTTTCTCCTGAATGATTATGCTCAATTTGCTGGATAGTTGATTCTTGGATGTATCAAATTATTTTGTCTTTGAAATATCATATTCCAAGTCCTTTGAAGCTACTAAGTTCTGTGTAATGCTGATGGTGGCTCTTTGATATTTGAATTGTTTCTTTCTAGTTGTTTGCAATATTTTCTTCTTGACCTGAAAAATCTTGAATTTAGGTTTTCATTTTGGATTTCTTTTAAGAGATGATTGGTGAATTCTTTCAATTTCTATTTTCCTCTCTGGTTCTAGAATATCAGGATAGCTTTTCTTGATAATATTGTGAAAGATGATGTCCAGGTTTTTTTTTTTTTTTTTTTTTTTTTTTTGGTGTTTTGTTTTGGTTTTTTTTTTTTTTTTTATCATGCCTTTTAGGTAGACTGATGATTTTAAAATTATCTCTCCTGGGCCTATTTTCTAGGTAAGGTATTTTTCAATCAGATATTTCATTTTAAAAAAAAAAAATGTTGCACTTTATTATATCTTGATTTCTTACAAGTCATTAGCTTCCATTTGCTCAATTCTACTTTTTAAGGAATTTTCTCAGTGAGATTTTGTACCTCTTTCTCCAACTGGCCAAGTTAGCTTTTTGAACCACTTTTCATTAGCTTTTTGCATTTTATTTTATACCACTCTCAATTCTTTTCCTAATTTTTCCTCTAGCTCTCTTACTTGGATTTCAAAATCCCTTTTGACCTCCTCAATGGTCTGAGTAAATTCTCATTTTTCTTGAAGACTTAGGATGTAAGAGCTTTGATTCTATAATCATCTTCTGAGTGTGTGTTTTGATCTTAAAACCATAATAGCTTATGGTGACAATTGTCAGAAAATTTTTTGTTGTCTGCTCATTTTCTAATTACTTGGCTTTTCACTCTTTGTTAAAGTAGGGCTCTGTTTCCAGGGTGGAGAGTACACTGTCCCAAGCTTCAGGTGTTTTGTACTGCTTTTTTCAGAGATCCTATTAAGAACTTCACCACAAGACTTTTCTTTTGCCCTGATGTTAGAAGTGTCTTCTCCTATAACTGTAAGATCTATGTGCTAATACAACAAATTCCTGCTTTGCTGATGCTGGGCCACTGGGGTTGGGGCTGGGACTGTACTGGCACAATCTGCTCTGGGACTACATCCTAGACTCCCACCTTAGTGCCAAAGATCTCCACTGACCTTCTAAGACCTCCCTAGTGTCTCTGGAGCAAGGTGTCCAAAAGCCTCAAGCAATGCTGCTGATCTAGATCTTACTGAGGCTAACTAAGATCTAGGCAAGATTAGATCTGGGTGTAAAGCCTGGGCTATCCTGGCACAGCCTGCACTGTAATTGCATGATGATTTCCCACTCTCATTCCATAGATCTTTTATGCTGACTTTCCAGGTCCTCTTTGGTATCTCTGGACTGAGAGGTCTGGAAGCCACGAGTGCTATTTCTGAGTCAGAGATTGGTGGGGCCAGAGCTGGAACTGGGGCCAGAGCTGGGGTTTTGTCTGGAGCTGTGCTGGCAGTCTGCACTTGGACTGCATGCTAGATTCCCATCTGTTGCCCCTTTTCTGCTCACCTTTCAAGATTCCTTTGGCTGGAAAACATTCTATTCTTTGGGGTGTGCTGATGCTCTAAAATTTGTTTAGAATCATTATTTAAAGAAATTTGGAGTAATTTGGTGGAAGTTGGACAATTTCCTGACTTTACTCCACAATTCTTGGCTTCCAGTTGGCTGATTTTTGATGTCATAGAGTCTTTAGCTTCCAATTGCCCAATTCTAATTTGCCAGGAATTATTTTCTTTAGTTAGCTTCTGTACCTCCTTTTCCATTTGGCCAAATCTACTTTTAAAGAAGCTTTTTTTCCCATCAATTTGGAAAATTTTAGTTTTTAAGGAGTTGTTTTCTTGAATTTTTTGTGCTTCCTTTGATTAGCTATTTAATTTTTTTTCATAATTCTTCTGCATATCTCCTTTTTGTTTCCCATTTTGCTTCTCTCTTTCTTAATTGATTTTTAAAATCCTTTTTGAGTTCTTTCAAGAAGGCTTTTTGGGCTTGACACCTAGTGATATTCTTTCTTGAGGCTTCACTTATAGATATTTTGACATTATTTTCCCTTTCTAACTTTGTGTTTTGATCTTCCCTGTCATTGTAGTAGCTTGCTATGATTAGATTTCTGTTTTTCTTTTTTGCTCATTTTTAAAAAGTTGAGCTCTGCTTCTGAAACAGAGGGGGCACTGTTCTAAACTTTTTGCAATTAGGGGGGTCATAGGTTCAGTCACTGGCTTACTGAATGAGACTTCTCAGGCTAGCAGCTTGCCATCTGTGTTATGGTGACCATATCTGCTGTGGTTTGGTAGTTTGGTAACTTGGAGTTAGGGAAAGATACACTTTGGTTGTCAGGGGTGCAATGTAGGTTCTAGAATAAAGCTGAAAGTTCTTGAGTATTAGAAGGGTTTGGTATTGAGATGTGTCTGAAGCCTTTAAAGAAATTGTCAGAAAATGTTAAAGGAATATGCTAAAAATTTAATATTACTAGTGGAGCTTTGGAAATAGTTGTAAGGAAAATAATTATTTTTAAATAGAATTTTTATAGTGGTTAACTGATTATAATTTTGGGTTGAAGAAGAAAAACTTCATAATTTGGGCTAACATTATTAAACACTAACCCTTTTAAGTCTTTTTTGTTTTTGTTTTTGTTTGTTTGTGTGTGTGTGTGTGTGTGTGTGTGTGTGTGTGTGTGAAAATATGCATGGGTCATATCATGAACTGTCACAGTTCAGTAACTTGATTCAGTAATTGAGGTGAGAAGCTCTCTGTTCATTTAAGTCCTATAAGATCTAAAAGATCAGAGAACCAGAAAAGAGAACTCTAAAAAATTGAAATCAATGCTGAATTTAATATTTTTCCCTATGCTCTCTTGTATGTTTCTTATGATTATAAAACCACTAAATATTATTATAGTATTCTGTTTTATTCTTTTCTAGACTTTTAGACCATTGAATAGAAAAAAATAGATATTATTACCAAATAAAAATATATATTGTTGTTTAAAAGTTTAAACAACAATATATATATATATATATATATATATATATAAAATTTGGTAATAATATCTGTTTTTTTCTTTAAACTTTTAAACAGTATATTCAGAATCTGAATATATTCAGAAGTATAAGTAATATACATTTTATAACATTTAAATAATAATAGGTAAAATATTGGTTATGTTAATTAAGAGAATATTTAAAATCTTAAACACAAAAAATTTGTTATTTCCAAAGTGTTTTTGTTATTTTATCTCATTTCCCCCCACCAAACAGTTTTTATTATCTCCATTTTATGATGAAGTAGTCAGAGTGTAAATGGCTCATAATACCATGTGGTACAGGAAAGAATATTCCACTAAGATCCAGAAGACTTGACTTCTAGTCTTTGTTTTGACATTTTTAAAGCTGTGAATCCTTGAACAGTTTATTTAACCCAGTAACTTCAGTTTCTACAAATATAAGATAACAGGTTTGGACTAGATGACCTTTAATGGCCCCTTTGATCTTCAAATTCTGAGTATCTAAAATTTGTTCTTTCTAAGATGATTAAAAAATAGCAGCCCCAGGACTAATGCATATCTCAGAAATGCATTTCTCAGCTAGTTAGCAACAGAATTAGACTCGGTGTCTTTTTTTTTTTCAGTACAACCTTATAGTATTATGAACTTTACCAATATGAAGGTGAGCTACTTAGAAATCTAGAGGAGCCATATATAATGATTTTTTTTTTTTATCGAGAACACCTCATTTATATACAATACATTCTGAAATTGTAAAAAATGCAGTTTTGAAGCAACTTCCAGTTGTGATGGACAACTCCCACTGACAGCAGAAACAGTTCTTTTTATAGTAATGGTATTTTTAATGGAATAGTTATTTGCTTTGTTTTGTATAACATTGTTCAAATGTCCCTACAGACTCATATGTATTTTAAATGTCCATCCAAAAAACTCAAGATATTCACAGAAAAGCAGCATCATGATCCAAGATTACTCTAAAGGACTTATGATGAAAAAAGCTCTCCAAATCCAGAAAAAGAACTGATTGTGTCTGAAAACAGATTGAAGCATATTTTTTAAATTTTATTTTTTCTGAGGGTCTTTTTTTGGGGGAGGGAAGATCTATGTTTTCTTTTGCAACATGACTTATAGAAACGTTTTGCATAACTCTACATGTGCCTTTTCAATGGGGGTAGGGTGGGGATGGAGGAAGAAAGAGACTGTAAAACTTAAAAGTTTTAAAAAGAAATGTAGAAATTGTTTTGTATGTAACTGGAGGAAAATAAAATGTTAAATTAAAAAAAAGATATTTGCAGAAAGAGATAGATACTAGGAAGAATACAACACAACTCTATGACATTGCCAAATCTCAGTAGTCAAGGACTTTGTCTCATATTTCTCTTCTGAAATCAATGATCTACAGTCAATAAACAAGCATTTATTCAGTGCTTATTGTGTGCTAGAGACTATGCTAAGTAATAGGGATAAAAATAAAGATAAAAACAATTTCTTTCCTCAAAGGGTTATAAGAGCAAAAAGCAAACAAACAAATAAATAGTTACAATATTCACAAATTATATACTTAATAAATATTGAATTAAATTATTTTATTGTATCCTCTATGTTGACTTGAAAATTGCTAGGCAAAAAAAAAAAAAAAAAAAAATGATGAAACAGTATCTTGTGGGCTTCTGGGTGAGGTTTTTGTTTCCCCATTATTTCAACTTTCCAAAAGTTTCCTCTAATATTACCCTCTCTTGGACCCTTTATTTTCCAGCTCTGACTTTTGATTTTCTTTAGCAAGTTATCTCTGACCTTACTCCTAAGTCTTGAGAAGAAAGGTTATATACCTTAGAATCAGGTTTTATGATGCTCATGAAATAACTGCTTTCCTTAGTCTGTATTTCTGGCAGAAAATGTGAGGGAGCAATCTCCCATCATATACAAGATCCCAACTACAGTATGTAATGGATCTTACAAACTGGAAGGCAAATTGCCTCAATTAGTACAAAGTTGTCAGTGGCAGAGCCTGGAAGATCTGACCTTTGGATAGTGTCCTTTAAATTTAACATCTTAGGTATTATCCCAGCTACTCTACTCTTGTCATGACTCTGTGCCATATTGTGAAGTACCTGAGACACCTGGATTGAGACACTTAAAAAAGGTAGAAAGAGGTTAAGTACTTTTCTGGTACTCAATACAAAAACAAAGAATTATAATAAATCATGAAAGGACTATTTCTCCCACCCCGCATTGGAATTCTTACTTTGTTTTATTATTTTGGAATTTCTCTATGAACAAGAAACTACTTTTAACTAAAACTCTTAAGTCAGTCATGTCTCCTATGCAGAAGAAAGTCTATATTTACTGGTACTCAGGCTTTAACATCCAGTAAAGGTCAAGACTGAATTTCCGTTTCCTCCATTCAGTTTATAAGATTGTTGGGAAGAAAAGGAGGGTGGGATCATAAAGGAAATTTCACTCCATTTTAAAACCTTACATATTTTGGCTCATTAATCCTTAGTACAAAATTCCTCCATCATACCTCTAGATTTCTATTTTCTCTTTTCTCCTTTTTGCTTCAGAAAAAGTGATGCATGCATGAATGAAATATTATCTGTTCATTAATTTATTAAATAGTCCTACAATAGTGAATTCTCCTTATCTTTCTATCTATACATAGGGGTATTTGTGTGTGTGTGTGTGTGTGTGTGTGTGTGTGTACATATATATATATATATATATATATATATATATATGTATATATATATATGGGGGGCATGTTTATGCCTATATGTCTATATATGTAACATATGTATGTATATACATATATACAAATATGCATATATTTTTGTGTGTATGTGCACAAATATAGGAGCATATGCACAAGTGTATACCACCTATGTGTTTAGATTTGCTGTGATTAGTTCACAAATCATATTAGATTTTATCATCACTCTCCACTTCTTGTTTCAAAAAAATTATAGCTATGAAAGGTATTTTTCACAACAAAGCCATTTAACAAATAATTATTGATTTCAATTCTCTCATAAGGGAGAAAATATCTTATAAAACTTCTCTTCTACCAAAATTTTGGCCTTCCAGACTTTAGATCTTAAGATTCAGAGCTGTAAGAAACTCCAGAGGTCATGTAATTAATTTTATTAGTGTTATATTTTAAGAAATAAATGTGATATTTTAAAAGATTTAAATATTTAAATCACTAACATTTACAATGTATCCCATTTCCTCCTTTTTAACATTCTTTATTACAAAAGGAAAACAAGCAATTCAGCAAAGGTAATTGTTATGGGCCAGAACTCTTGTACTTGAAATAAGGATTCTTATAAGGTGCTAACTCAGCGGAATTGATAATACAATGGTTATCTAGTTTATCATGGTGATTAATAGTTCTCTAGTTCAGTACATGAACTTGGTACTCAATATAGTTCTATAAGATTCACACCTATGATATAATTAAAATAGAGCATATAAGCTGGGACAAACTCAACCAGATTCATTCACTTCATCTCACACCACCATGGTGGCAGTCTCTCCTCCTCTTTTCCACTGAAACCAAGACTCAGGAAGGTCTCCCAGAAAGCTAGCCCATGCCCCAGGAAAGGAGACAAGATTATGAAGGAGATGATAAAGAGTTTTGGACTTTACCACCTGGCCATTCTTGTGGTGATTCCTCTATTGAAAAGAAGGCTGGTCCCAAGACCTCCAGAAAATCAACCAAGAACATTACATTTTGGTGCCCAAACAGAGACTGACAGGATATTGAGTTCAGCAGAAAAGTCTCTGATCTTGATTTCAGTGGAAAAGTCTCTGTGACCCAGAAATTAGGGTGAGTACAAAAACAGACAAGAAAGAAACTTTGTTAAGGGCCTAAGTAGTGTTTCAACTGAAATAAGACAAATGTTTAGAAAGGAGCCTTCTTTTCCACTTCAAGGAAAATGTGTCCAAAGCATAATTAAACTAATAAAAAATCAAGGTTTGATTGTAACTTGGTAGCAGATCATTCTACTTTTAGAAACGTTACAATATACAATCTCCTTGGTCCTCTAAAGAAAAAGAATTAGATCCAGAGGAGTGGAAATAAGTAGGAGAGCAATTATTACAATGATAATGGCCCCAATTCAATTCCTAAAGAAACACTCTATACATATAATTTAATACAATTGGCTTTAGGAAATCACATAAGTTATAGAATAAGGAAAAAGAAGAACATGCAGGAGGGGGAGGATACTAACAAACTAGGTGAAAAGGATGAAGAATTAGAGAAGAATGGAGTTAAGTATAATTCTGATTAAATTAATGAGTATGGTGCTTCACAGCAGGAGCCATTAGGGTATTCCCCATCTTATGACCCTCCCCCCTCAATTAACCCTTCATGGGTAGAGGGAGAAGGAGGAGGGGGAGTGGCAGTGACACAATCAGCATCACCTATGAAGCAGCCTATGACAAGATTACAAAAAGCACTAGTTCAAGCAAAAAAAAATTTTTTAAAGGACAGAATATATCTGACTTAATAGAATACATTCCTTTTGATCTAGAAATTATCAGATTTTAAAAAGGGTTGTACTCTTTATGGGGCTACATTAACTTATGTTAAGATGGTATTAGAGAATTTGGCTTATGAAATCTTAACCTCTAGTTATTGGAATTCTATAGCAAGGACGTGTTTAGAACCTGAACAAAACTTGTTGTGGCTTTTAGAGTATAGTGAACTCTGTAGAATACAAGCCCAATGAAATAGGTAAACTAGAATTAATGTACAAATCACCTTTGACCATCTAGCAGGTAAAAGTCAGTATGCAGATAGTTCAGTACAGATTAATTACCCTTTGATAGCATATGAGCAAATTGCTGCTGCTGCTATCAAAGCATGGGGCTCCCTCCCAGGAAGAGATAGAGGGGAAGCCCTCATGAAAATAGAGTAAGGTCCAAATGACCTTTTGCTGATTTTGTGGGATGTCTGCAAACAGCTGTCATACAAACAATTGTTGAAAATTCAGCAACAGGAATAATGATCAAACAACTTGCTAGAGAAAATGCTAATGAGGTTTGTAGAAGAATTATTCTGGGACTACACAAAGATGCTTCTTTAGAGAAGATCATAAGATGCTGTGTCACAGTGGGCATAAATGCCTTTTATACCCAGGCTGTGATGCAGAACAGGGGAAGACAGGATATCTCTTGGCAAGGGATTTCCAGAGAGACTTGTTGATGCTTTCAGTGTGGTAAAAGAGGACATCTGAAAGTTCAATGTAGGCATGAAGATAGAGTGAGAAGACAGGGTAAGAGAACAAGATCCAAAACTCCATGTACAAAATGCAACAAGGGCTTCTATTGGGCCTCAGACTGTAGATTGACTCAGGGAAATGAGAGCTGGGGCCAGCTCCAAAACCTCAAACAAAACACAGGTGGAGCATGATGGCAGCTGAGGTTATACCCAGAGAGTCTTTAGAAGTTCGAGACTCTGATATGATCAATCAGCAGAGAAGCAATCAGATGGGAGAAATGGATTGCAATTCGGGAGAATACTGGCTTTTTAACCTGATAGAAGGGCAGTGTTCAATACAAGTAGCTCCAACTTAATTAAGGAGAGATCCAGAAAGTGGTGAATGGAAGGGACTAGATAGGTTAACTACTTGGGAAAGAGGGTTTGCTTATATTTCTACAGATGGAGAAGGAATTAGATGGGTGCCAATGAGTACTTGGAGAGAGATAGAAAAAGAGAAAAAAAAACTCAAAACAAAGGACAAGACCTAAGAAACATCTGACACTGAAAGAGCATGGGTGATAATGAGATTGTTACAGAACTTCAAAACCAGCAGGAATGATTGGATTTCCTGAGATAAAAAATTGTTGATAAGACTGTTGCAGAACTTCAAAACCAGCAGGAATCACTGGATTCCCTGAGACATGATAAGACTGATAAAGGACTTCAAAATCTGTAGGAATCATTGGATTCCCTGATACATGATGAGACTATTGCAGGACTTCAAAACTTGCAGGAATTATTGGATTCTCTGACACATGAAGTAATGGACAATAGATTGATTTTGGACTATTTCTAGGACTTATGGACATGTATAATTCCTCATGTTGATTCATGTTATTTGGTATTTCACTACTAGCCTGTGTTATATTGCTATGTGCTTATGTAATACCTCCCATGTCGATGGATTTATGTATACTTGTTTCAAGTGAGACCTTCAGAAACCCACTAATCTGGTTTGATTCCCCATTTTCCTTTGGTGTTTCCATCTCCCTTCCTGAGACATCAGGGAGGGTGTGATCACCTCCTTTTTTGTGTTTTCACCCTTTTTTTGAGGAGTCAGGGAAGGTGTGAGTTGGGGGTTCTTATCTCCCTGAGAAGTCAAGAAGGGCATGACCACCTCTCTTCTAAAACAAAAGAAAGTGGGAGATATTATGGGCCAGAATTCTTGTACTTGAGACAAGGATTTTTACAAGGTGCTAACTCAGTGGAATTGATAATACAATGGTTATCTAGTTTAGCATAGTGATTAATAGTTCTCTAGTTCAGTACATGAACTTAGTACTCAATATAGTTCTACAAGATTCACACCTATGATGTAATTAAAATAGATCATATAAACTGGGACAAACATAGCCAGATTCATTCACTTCATCTCACAATACCATGGTGTCAGTCTCTCCTCCTTCTCTTTTCCACTGAAACCAAGACTCAGGAAGGTCTCCCAGAAAGCTAGCCCATGCCCCAGGAAAGGAGACAAGATTATGAAGGAGACGATAAAGAGTTTTGGACTTTACCACCTGGCCATTCTTGTGTGATTACTCTACTGAAAAGAAGGCTGGTCCCAAGACCTCCAGAAAACCAGCCAAGAACATTACAGCTAACCAAAATGTTAAAAAATAAATGGACATATGAGGTGTTTCATATTTATAATTCCCTACCTGTAAAAAATAATTGAAAGATATTCCTTCTCATATCTCTTCTTTTAGGCTCAATCTATTTATTATAATTTTATTAAAATTCATCATAATTTGGGGTGTATAGAATGTTTAGAGAGAACTAGCACATTTGGTGTGAAAGCTTGCTGAGCTCTTTTCAGGACTGCTTATCTACCTTTGGTGTCCACCTTGTCACCTAATTCTCATCTATGACTCCAAGAAGCTAATCATGCCCAGTAGTCACACCCCAACTAAGTCATCTTAGAAAGGGACCAAATCAGGTTTAGAGTAACTGAGGGGCCTCAGATCCATTGGTGATTTAGGGAAATCTCTACTTCAACCATATGAAGACTTTCCCAGGTGAAATGGGCATTTGAAATTGATTGGTTCCAGTGGCCATGAAGATGGCTGAAGCAGGTGCTAGAGTATGTTTAGAGTTTGGTCAGATATAGAAGATAACATCCTAGTCCAGTGCTAGTCATCTTGATTTTTTTCCCATCACTGAACTTCAATGATTATGGAAGAGAGAATGAGGCAAACGACTTTATGCAATTTTGCCTCACTTAAATCCATTTCATGCACAAATCAAGATAACAACCATATACACTGTGCCCTTCTCCCACTATTTTGATGTTATTAGTCCTTTTCAAAAATAAAGAATGAACAACATTCTATATAATTTTATAGTATCCAGCTTTGAATTTTGGTAGCTGTTCTAAAAAGCAATTCTTATATTTACCATATATATTTTTGCTTGACCTGGTTACTTTATTTTGTATCAGTTGATATATGTCTTTGTATATTTTATCATGCTCATCATATTTATATTCATTAGAACTTTTAAGTTTTTTTCAATATCCCAACATTTTATGCTCTTTGATAGGAAAGATGATGCCTGTATAATATGATCTATTTATGACTCTCCTTCTGGTAGGGTGTCCTGAAATTGAGAACACTGAATATAAATTGTACACCTACAGTCACATACGTACACATAAATACACACCCACATACTATACTTGATATTTTTTAAATATTTTAAAATTAAGAATCAGATAATAATATACAATAATAGTAGCTGAAACATGCCATGTGATATTTCCCTCTATTAAAATATAAAATCCTTGAGAGTACATACTGTCTCACTTCTCTATTTATATTCCCAGCACCTGGCATAGAGCTTTACACATAGTAAGCCCTAATTTAATAAATGCTTTCTAAAATTAATTAATTAAACAAACATTTATTAAGTATCTATTATGCAAAATTGTGTTGGACTCAGGGGACAAAAAGTCAACCAGGATACAGCATCTATGTTCTCAAGGAAATTACAGCATGTTATAAAGTGAAATACATCAGAGACAAAGAATTTATGGAAGACAGGGTGAGTGAAGAAATTAGCTCTAGATTTCAGCTACAGAGATAACCATTGGCTTTATCCTAATAGGAAAACTATTAAAACTTGTTCAGCCTTGTAGCAATGCTAGCTGGTCAAATGAATCCTCTTTATTTGCAATAACTTCCTAGAGACTATGTGACTATCTAGTGACTGAATAAAAGAGACAACCCTAATTAGCTTCATTGAAACCGTCATCTGGATTGAGCCATTGATGTCTAAGGGTTCCACTTCAGGTATCCATTTTCCAGAGTCTTTGTTCTGGCTTCCATCTACTGATAGCTACAGAAACTTGTGCACATTCACTAAAAGTTATTTTGCTAACACATGATTTTCAACTTGTCTTTAAACTTAGACCCTTTGAAGGCTACAGAAATGCACACCCAAGTCATAGTGTTATGTGGGAACATATAATAAGTATCAAATAAATGTCCAGGAAAAGGACAGCAATTCATTTTCAATAAGGAGATGTCAAGGCTTGAAAGAGGAGACAGGTGGATCCTGAGTTGCTTCTTAAATGGAGGTGATTCAATAAGTGAAAAGGAGAAGTCTGTATCTAAGATTTCATTTGTGTGTGTGTGTGTGTGTGTGTGTGTGTGTGTGTGTGTGTAGATACAGGATACAATATGGATATAGAATTAGTAGGATTGATAGATTAGAGTAAGAAGGGGTAAAACATTGAAGAATCAAAATTGGTTCTTAGGTCTAATAATATTAAGACTAGGAAAATGATCATATCATAAATAGAAATGGTAACATTAAGAAAAGAGGACAGATAATAATTTTGTTATGGAAAATATTGAGCTTGAATTATTGATAGAGCAGCTAGTTGATTTTAAGCAGGAGGCCAAGAAGGTTGAGAAATATATAAAAAGATATAGATATTAAATATATAAAAGAGGGACACACACACACGCACAATTATTCCCAGCATATGCAAAAACATAAAGGACCAGTGTAATGTTCTCTTTGGTTTTCTGGAGGTCTTGGAGCAGCCTTTATTTCAGTCTGAGAAATCACCACAACAACAGTCAGGTGTTAAAGTCCAAAGTCCAAATTCTTTATAGTCTCCTTCACAATCTGGTTTCCTTGCCTGGGGCCTGAGCCAGCTTTCTGGAGGCCAACCACCACAGTGGTTTGAGATGAAGTGAATGAATCTGTTTCTCCTTGGCTGCAAGAGCTTGCACTCCTGCATCCAGTCTGCTTGTCTTCTCTGGTTCTGATTCTAGCCTCTCAGTCCTCCCGGAGAGGCACCAGGAGTCTTACCTAAGATGGAATGAATCTTGTCCAGTCCTTGCTGGCTGTTATATACTCCATTATCATAGGTGTGAATCTTATGAAACTATAGTAAGTACTAAGTACATGTACTGAACTAGAGAATTATTAGTTACCATGCTAAATTAGATAAACATTGCCTCATCAATTCCACTGACTTAATACCATGTAAGAATCTTGGCCCATAACAGATCAGGTTGCAGGAGACAGAAGGAAGAGGAGTGGTTAGAAAGGTAAGAAAGCTTTACAAGTTCAATAGGCAAAGAAGTCAAAGTGAAAGCATCAGTGATTACAGTCTCATTTTCTTTTCTATAAAAA
Organism: Antechinus flavipes; assembly: GCF_016432865.1. Lineage (NCBI taxonomy): Eukaryota > Metazoa > Chordata > Mammalia > Dasyuromorphia > Dasyuridae > Antechinus > Antechinus flavipes. The sequence continues at coordinate 239,770,292 of NC_067398.1, read as the reverse complement.
GAGAAAAGTTGGATTCAATGACCTATAAGGTCTCTTTCAACTCTATTTCTGTGATGATATAGTATGCTGAAATGTCTTAAATTTATATAAGGTTTTACACTTTACAAAGTGATTTCAAATTGCATTATTGGTTTTGATTGAAAACATTTGACTAGATAATTAAATTGTGTTGTCAGGATGGGGAAAAAGAGTTTCCAGATATAGTTAGGAAAAAATAGCAGTATTCATCCAATCATTTATTGCATTTTCATCAACATTTTATTTAAAACAACATTTCATAACCAGTGAGATATGACTCTCTGCTAGTAAGTGGAAAATAACAGGTCAACCACATATACAATGCCATAATATGTAGGTTGACAGTATTCTAAGAAGAAAACCCAAGAAGTGAAATTCTCAAGGAGTTCTACAAATGTATAGATATATTTGTGTTTTCTTGTCTGAGTTAAAACAGAAACAATAAAGTAGAATAATGAACATCTTGGCCAATTCCAAATAATGGGTTACTCTTTTAACGAGCCAAATATCATTTTTTTGTCAGCAATCTTCCAAAAATTTGACAACATTGAATTTATGAAAGAGAAACTTCTTTATTTTAACTCTTTCCATGATTTGTTTTTCAGAATAAAAGACTTGCAGATTCACTTCTTTTTTTCAACAAAATAGGGAAAGAAAAATAAAAATAAATATTTATTTGATAAGTTTAGTTATTCCTTAAATAACAATGATAAACACTTATCAATAAACTAATCTCAATGTTTCTGGTAAGAACCTTTCTTTTTCTGTAAGGAAGCAGAAAGATATTATAATTAAAAGTATTATTAGTCTTGAACAAGACTATACAAACATTAACCATCTGTTGTCCATTCTATAGTAAGGCAAGGCTCTTATTCTAATGCTTTAAAATGTAAGAGAAAGAGAGGAGTATAGGATGTAATTCTAAGTCTAGGTAAGACAATTTGGCAAATGGTTCTATAGATTCTGGAATGCTCCCTAGAGATCATGACATCATAGGATCATAATTTTAGAGTTGGAAAGAGACCTTATCTTTTACAGATTTAAAAAACTGAGATTTAAAGATGTTAAGTGACTTGCCCAATGTCCTTCAACCGGTCAGACTCTGAATCCTATCTTGACTTCTAACTCTGGATTATTTAGTTAAATACTCTTAATTGCATAATTCCAACTCCATCTTCACTCCCTATGAAGGAAGTCATTGCTATTTGTTTGTTGTATATCTAGATGACTTTCTGAAATCTCAGATTCAAATCAAGATTGTTGAAATGCTGGTGAGTCCCACAACATCTTTCTCTTTCACTATTGCTCTTCATATTGCATAAGAAATTCCTTCATTGGCTTATCGGTTCTTTTTCTTCATTTCCTTCTGCTTTTATCTTTACTCCTCAACTGTGTTCAGGGTTATCTTAAGAGTTTAATTATCTTTTTTTTTTTTTTTGTTCTTTTTTTTTTTAATCCATTCATTAGAGGGCATTCATCAGTACATGATAATGTAAGGAGGCAACTTCTTCCTTTGTCATCTTATTCGAATCAATGTTCTCAATGAAGAGAATTGCATTCCTCTTCATCTTCATCACCCTAGAGAGTTATGATGCTCAGCCAATTCATGTATTTGGTAACATTTCAGTTTTTTTTTTTTTTTTATTAGGATTAACAAAAAGACCAGATGTTACCAAGCTATGATATTCTTTGGCCAGCATTGTGTGGTCTCCAGGGTTTTGTGCTCTTATGCACACCTACTCTGCATTTAGAATTCCTTAGAGTGCTGCTGCATTTGGGGTTAGTAAATCTGAAGACATTAATTTCATTTAGCATTTCCTCAGCAATAGCTCTACATTTCCTAATGCCATGTTAAGTCCCTTGGGACAGCTACACATTAAAGCAGAGTTACACAAACAGTCAGAATTTGCAAAGGTAGGGAAAGTTGACTCCTTCACTGCCATCGAATTTTCATGAAAAAGAAGAGTATAAGTTGCCACAAAGAATCAAGTGAAACTGTCAATAGACAGGGACCAAATTCATGCTGCATATAATTGTCATTATGTCGTCATCATCATCATCATCATCATTGAATTTATAGAATTCTCTCTATATATTAGCCTATTTGATCTTCAGAACCTTCTAACAAAAACAATGCAAGCAATGTTATTTCTTTTTTACAGAAGGAAGTTAAGTGACTTTGCCAAAGATCCTATTGGCAGCAAGTGCCAGAGCTAAATCTAGAATTCTGGTATTCTGACATCAACTTCAGTTGCTCTGTTCACAAGACCAGAGACTAATCTGAGGCAGCTATGCAGCATAGTAGATACAATGCTGGACAAGGAAACAAACAGGAAGAACTTAGTTCAAATATAACCTCAGATACTTGCTAGCTCTTGGTTTTGATAAATCATTTAACTTCTATTTGACTCAGTTTCCTCAAATGTTAAATAGGGATAATAATAATGTCTAACATCCAAGATTGTTATGAGGATCAGATAATATAGTATTTGTAAAGCACTTAGCACAGTGTTGAGTTGTGGGTACTTCATAAATGATTATTCCCTTCTTTCTTAAATATTTTCTACATTCTGTAGAAGAATGAATTTTGAATTGAAAGAGATATTAATTCATCTAGTTTAAATCCATTTTTATTGTTTATATTCCACATCTTATTTGTGTTTTTTAATTAATAAGCATTTAATTTTTCTTTTCCAAATCCCCTTGCCTATTGAAAAAGAAATAACAATAAGAAATGTTGATAACTAAGGAAAATTAATCCACAAATTGATTGTCTCTAAAAATGCACATTTATTTCTGCCTTTTCAAACTAACACTTCTCAGTCAGGAGATAGGAAGTATGAGCCATCAACAGATCTCTGGTATCATGATTGGTTATTGCAATTATCTGAGTTCTTGTTCTTTATATTTTCAAAGTTATTTGTCTTTATTGTTATTTTAACATTTGTTCATCATATTCCACTTTCTTCACTCTGCATCAGTTCATAAAAGTGCTCCCAAGTTTTTTTTCTGAAACTGTTTCTTCTATCATTCCTTAAATCATATGGCATACTCATTTTGCAGATGATAATGATGAATCAGAGAATAAATGATTTTTCCAAGGTCATACAGGTAGTAAGTGATGAATATGAAACTCGATCTTCTGAATTCAGTCAGTGGTCTTTATACTGTACCACAGTACAGTATATTTTTTTCCTTTATTTAAGATTGTAAGCTCCTTGAAGATAAGGAATTATTTATACATATTATAATTTCAAATAACACCCTGTGTGTTTTGTCTCAGTTGTTCTTTTTACATAATCCAATCTCTTTCTTCTAGTTACTAATCTTTTCGATTTTTCTTATGAAAAAGTGACTTCTGCATAAATGAATGGGATTTTATCTATTCACAAATACAGTGAATTATTATCATATTTATGAACTACGTAACATGAAATATTTCATAAATAACTTTTGAAATAAATAATTTGAACAAGTATTTTAGAGTTGCAATGAATATTTTGGGGGTCTAATTTATTCCTCAATCTTCCAGTTATGTAATCCCTCTTCCTCTTGACTTCTCTCCCCTCTCCTCCTCCCCTCCCCCCTTTCCCCTGGGCCCAGCTCTGTACTACTTTGCAAAGAGTAAATACATAAAATATTTTTGACCAACATTCCTGAAATAGTCAATTTATAAAAATAGCAGTGGATTTGACTGTAATTGTACTATTGAATATCCACCTTCTTTTCTACTTGAAAAACCATTCTCCACTAGGAACTAAGCCAGTACTAAGAGAGGGCAAGGTGTCAAAATAGACACTATTAATTCATTCCTTATCACAGAACCTAGGAAATAGAAGTTGTTTGTAAACACAAATGATGAGATGAAGCTAGTAGTCTCAACTTGCACTTTAAGTCCCCTGGCAAAAAAATAAGAAAGAGGTCCTTTTTCCAGAGTTACTTAGAACTAGCTAAAATAATACTTGATCCACATTTAGTTGAATGGGATTGCCAATGAAGGAGCACTGCAGAGTTCTCACCATGAGGAGACTGCAGTCACACCATGAAGGGGCAAACATATACTTTAAAGAATCCAATTGTACTTCATACCTCTAGAACACTGTGGTTTGAAATAGAGAGAATAGAATTATATGAGGGCAAAAATACATATTCCCTTTTAAAAAGTAGCACTCTGAGATAAAGATCCTTTTTTTTTTCCCATGCTAATTATCACTCCCTCCTTATTAGTACCTAAATTAACAGGTACCAATAGGAAAGCCCTTCCTTTTGTGGGACTCTGAATAATTTGGAAATTCATAAGATTATTGATTTAGTGCTAGAAAGATCTATAGAGTCTGTCTAGTCAAATTCTCTCATCTTTACTGATGAAATTGAGCTTCAGAAAGATAAAATGATATGTCAAGATTATTAGGGAATGATGGGTCACAGAATTTAAATCCCTGTCTTCCAGCTGCTGACCCAGTGGTCTTTCTTTTGTAATATATGGTATCCACAATAAGTGCTCACACATGTCCCATCTTTTCTCAAATATCTCCTTAAATATAATAGTACTCAAATACTTATCCTGTTATGTGTGCATGTTCGTTTATTTTTGTTATTGTGCAGTTATTTCAGTCATGTCAGACTTTTTGTGATTCCCAATTGGAGTTTTTTAGAGAAAGATATTAGAGTGGTTTGCCATTTCCTTCTCTAGCTCTTTTTTATAGATGAGGGACTGAGACTAACAGGGTGAATTGACTTGCCCAGAATTATACAGCTAGTAAGAGTCTATGGTTAGATTTGAACCCACAGAGATTAGTATTCCTAATACTAGGTCCAGCACTCTGAGTTTCCCATGTACATATACATATACATATACACACATATATATGGGTATATGTATGGGTATAGATCTATTATATGTGTGCATATATATATATATATATGTGTATGTGTGTGTGTATATGTCTGTGCGTGTATACATGCATATGTGTTGTTCAATTTTTTCAACTATGTCCAATTCTTCTTTACTCAATTGGGGTTTTTCTTTGCAAAACTAATAGAGCCATTTGACATTTTCTTCAACTCATTTTATAGATGAGGAAACTTTGACAAACAGATTTACCCAGGTTCACATAGCTTGAAGTATCTGAGGTCAGATTGGAACTCAGGAAAACTCATCTTTCTGACTTTAGGTCTGACACCGTCATCATTATGCTACCTTTCTGTTCCATGGCATACACACATATAAACACAGATATATACATGTGTGTATATAATTCATGTCCATGTATGCATTATATATAATATAGGCATATAAAGTACATTGTACATACAGAAATCTCTGTATATATACCAAAAACTTATATATAGTATATTTGTATACGCATACATGTCACACAGTGTAGGTGTGCATAAATGTTCATGTATATGTACATATGTATGCAAACATGCATATTTATATGCTAAATGTCATGTTGTCAATTTTAAACTTCATGACACAATGTCTTGTACATATTATATATCATTTAATACCCATTTGTTGGATTGAATTGATTTTAATCTGCATCCATAAAGGACATTGACTACTATGTATAATATAGAAAATCTATTTTATACCTTATTTTGCATGTACTATTGTCTTCATATGTAACTTTTTAAAGACTCCATATCTGGATTATAAGCTTTTTGAAGTTAGGGACTATGTATTATACTTTTTTTTTTTTTTTGTATTGCCTGCAGTGCCTACTTAGCGCAAAACCTTCCACAGAGCAGGTGTTAGATGAATGTTTTTAGTTGGTTGATTAACTCCAAAGGACATTCAGGACAACAGCCCATTCTGTCCTATACCACATTGTTCTAGTCATTTCAAGTCAGACACTTAAGAGATGTTTTTGTATAAATTTCACATAAATTTTCTGTTTCATATAAATAAAAACTTTGTTTTATTGCTGTTTTCATAATTTAGCTCTGTTGTAAATCTTAGAACACGTCAAAGCGTAAAAGCCTAAAAATCCCAGCTGGCAACAGGATACAGCCACTATGTTCTCCCTCTTCAGCTGAAATATTCATATATGCATAGGCAGAAGAGCCAAAGAGTTGAAACCAGTTCTTTCAGTGACAGCACATTTCAAAGGCAGCTAAAGGACAAAACTTGAAATTGAGAACCAGTGGTGATATATTAAAACAAGGAAACTTGTGGCTCACTGCCCAGATTTCTACCCAAACACTAATTTATTAAGGTAGTTATGTTAACACTTTACAACAATAGCAGGGTTGGTTTTGCTTTATATTTAGCTCTAGAAGCAATTAAAAGCAAAAGGAGAAAGAATATATATACTTTGTACATGATGGACACATAACAGGCTCTTAAAATGATTTATTTGAATATCAGAAGCAATCCAAAAAGAAATCATGACAATCCATGAAATTTTGTACTTATATGATTTTTAAACTCATTAGTTGTTTCAGCCAAGTTTGTTGAGCAATTCAATGAGAGTTGAAAAGGAATCAGTCAAAACAATGACTTTGGGGGGAAAAGGTTGGTGAATTGAATTTGTTACTTTTATATTTGCTACAGTCTCTCACTTCCCTTTCTTCATCTGTATTACTGTTCTAATTTAATTTGATCTTTCTCCTTACGCAGATTCTTAATCCTTTGCCATCTTTTCTAGAACACCTCACTATCTTCTGACTCATAGGCAAAACATGTTAGCAAGATAAATGTCTTAAGAAGTAATTAACTGCTGTGGTGTGAATTCTCATTTCTTACTGAAGAAACAGATTCTGCCCTATGAAAATTTTTTATCAGAAGTTTTACTTCATTGGTTGGCTCATTCTTAGTATAGCAAAAATTTTACACCAAATCTTTCTAACTGGCAGTTGACCAAAGTCATTCATGCTTAGTCCAACCTTGTCCTTAAAACTTACCTCCATTTTGACATACATTATTAAAGAGAGAAATAATTTTGGTCCAATTTTGTTTTAATACTTAAAAATCTATAGCTTTATCTATATAACTTCAATTATAAAACTTTTTTGTGTAATTTCTCAGAATATTGATACTCTATCCCTTCCCTTTATTCCATCTTTCCCTTTTTTTTGAAATTTCCTTTCCCTCTATCTTTTCTCCTGCCCTACTTCTTCTACACTTATTATTTGTATTCATGATACCTTCTAGGCTCCCCAACATTCCCTATTTTTCCAATCACAAAATTTAACCTATTAGAAGGAATTTCAATGATTATCTAATGCATCAAATTAAAAGAAAAAGACTTGAATTTATAACATACCTATCCAATGATCTTCTGTTGGCTTAAAAGTACTCTCTTTTTTCCAGATTTCTATTTTTCTTTTGTGTGTTTCCTCTCTCTACCACCCCTCCTCTCCACCCCTACCCCCTACCCCCACCCTCCACTGCCCCGTTATACTGTAAGCTCCTTGACGGCAGTAAATATTTTTCTTATTTATTTGTATCTATAATGCTTAACTGAGAGTCTGGCACACAATAGACACTTTAAAATGTTAACAGAATTGAATTATTGAACTTAAAGGAAAACAGAAGGGAATAGTGAAGAATAGATTCAGAGAAGAATTAATTATAAGAAAAGAATCTCTAATCTCAAGTGAAGTGTCATGGAGACATTTAAAGGGCAAGAGCTTTGAGCAAAGAAAAGCAAAGAGGGACAAGAGCAGAAGCAGTTTGCATCAAGCATAGGAACTCACTTTGTCATATATCTGTTCTGCTTCATAAAGAGTGAGGAGTGAACAAAGATAGGAAAAACACTAGAGATTAGATTAGAGGCTAAATGTAAAATCAATTATCATAATTATGATTGTAAATGGGATAAACTCACCCATAAAAAGGAAGATAATAACATAATAGCTGAGAAAAATAGGATCCAACAAAACATGGTAAACAAGAGAAATACTTTGAAACAAAAATTCACATACAGTGAGAAAAGGTAGGAATAGACATTGTGATGTCACAAAAGGCAACAACAAAGAAAAAGAAATTTGATTAAGTGGAATAAAAATTTTAAATAATTATAACATACTGCAAGTTACCATAGAAAAAATAGTAAGTTAATCTCAATACATATGCATAAAATTGAATGATTCATAAATGTTTCATAAAAGTTAAATGAGTTATAGGAAGAAATTAATAACAACATTGTAATAGTAAGTGACCTTAATGTTTTCTAGTCTTTTAGAAGCTAGAAAATGGCCAAATATAAAGAAGAAAGAAGTTTAGTTCATGAATAGACTTTTTTGAAAATTTAATATGTGTCTGCCAATAATAAAATGAGAACATAAAGAAATGCAGATTTCTCACTGTTAATGACAGCTTTACAGAAATTTATCATGTATTAGGATTTATAAGCCTGACATAGAAATGTAAAGAAGAAGAAGAAAAATAAACACATTTCTTTTTAAACAAAATGTAATAAAAATAAACTCAATATTGTACCACTGCCAAAATTAGTATAAAATCAATTGGGAAACTAAATAATTTGATCCTAAAAACCTGGTATGTCAAAAATTATAAAAAAAAACCTTATTCAATTTCATCAAAGATAATAATAATAATAAATAGCCAATGCACAAAAATAGCAAAAAGAGTTCAGAAGAGAAAAAATTTTATTCATAAACATCAAAATCCCCAAAACAAACAAACCCCCCAAAACTCTGAAGATCAAAGAATTGATAAATAAAACTGAAAGAGAGAATAATCAATGAAATAATATATAGACATAAAAGCTATTTTTGACCAAAAAAACAAATGCACACACATCCACTTTATTTTAAAAATAAAAGAAATTTCTAAATTATTTTCCCATTTATATGCTTCTAAAACTGTCAATTTAATGAAATTGTTGAAACTTAGCAAAAATATAAAATTCTCAGATTAACTGACAAAGAAATAATTTAAATGACTTAATTAAAAAAAAAGAAGTTGAACAAACAATAAACATGCTCAAAGGGAAAAAATATGCAGGATCAGACAGATTTGGAAATTAAAGAGGTCAGTGACACTCTTGAATGTCAAAGACTTTAGAGCAGTAGGCTTGATTGTATACCTTTGGAATAGCAGATATTCCTGAAAAAAACTCATCCCTGAGTAGTTAATAATCAATGAAACAACTAATATTACAATGAGGGGGATGGGTTGTATTACAATGAGTGTCTTAGGGTACTTCAATCACCCAAGTTTTGATCTAAGGGACATAACTCTTCGTATCACTTGTTTGGAAAATTGGGAGAATCCACATTTCTCCAAACCTGTCAGAACAAACATAATGAGTGGAAATCTACATGTTAGCCCAAACTTAGAATTTCATTTATTGTCTGGATAAGTCTTTGAGAAAAAAAAAATTCATACTGGCTGATTTCTGGATGAAGAAATAGAAAAGAAGAATAAACCCTGGTCCTGAGTCAATAATTTATTGTTAATATAAGAGAAATACTGAATGTTGATACCCAAACAGTAAAAAAGAGGGGGAAAATCATTAGATTTTTTTTTTCCTATTCAATATTGACACTAAAATATTAAATAAAATAGTAAGGAAACTACAGAAACACATCAGAAAGATTATACACCAAGACTAGCATGCATTCATATCAGAAATATGAGCCAAAGTGATTGGCTTTGAAGAGAAATTGCAGTGATAAACAACATTAGATAAATTAAACAACATGGATAATAAGTGAAACAGTTTAATAGAAATGTTGAATATTTCTGATTAGGGTGTGGTATACAAAATATAAAAACAGATACATATACACACAAGTTATATACACATATGTGTATATACATGCCAATATTAGAAATATATGATTTTTTAAAAATTCCTCTAGGAAATAAATGGTCAAATGATATGTGAATTTTTAAGAGAATTTAAAAAATACAACAATGTCAAAATATTTCAATAGATAATAACAAGAAATGAAAACTATTTGGGTGTTTAATACATAGTAGCAGTCTTCTCTTTACCCTACCAATTCTTCTAGCTAAATTGTGTTTAACTTTCTTCCCTTTCATAGACAAACTTTTGGAATGAATTCAATTCTTCTTCCTGTATGCCCTTCCTCCTGGCTTTCATGGCATTGTTTTTTTCTGTCCTCTTCTGCCTTCTACTACCCATTCTTCTTTGCCAAATTATTAACTTATTTCCTGCCCCTTAATATCTCTTGGGCTTTGTTTTGAGCATTTCTTTTTTCTCTTTCTATATTCTTTCTTCAAATTCTTATAGACTTTTATGACTAATTAACATCGACATTAAAACACTTCAAACTATACTGTGGCTCTAATAATTTTTTCCTGAATTCTAGGATTTTGTCATCAATTCCCTCCTAGACATCTGGATGTTTGATCTTTATTTCAATTTCAACATTTCCAAAACAGAAGCTATTATCTCCCCTCATTCTGAATGTCATTGTTTCTTGTGAGCACTGCATCTTTTCTTTAGTCAACCAGGAATATCAATTTAGATTCTGCCTTTTCCTTCCATCTTCACATCCAAAATATTGCTAAACTGTCTTATTACTATTTTGCCATTTCTTGCATGTGTCTGGTTCTCTCTATTTCCACAGCCACCAATCTAGTTTTGGTTCTCTCCACCTTGCCCCAAACAGTCTCTAAATTGGTTTTTCACCTTTCAGTCTCTCTAATCTTCAATTCACACAATTGTGAAAATAATGTTCTAATGACATTGGTCTGATTATAATGCTCTCTTGCTCAAAGTACTTCACTGGTTCTTTATAGTCTCTGCAATGAAATAGACTCCTCTATTTGTCATTTATAACATAAATAATGTTATTTATAATAAGCCTATAACCTGGCTCCAGACCGACATTTTCAACCTTATCTCATCCCTCTTCTCAAACTCTAAATTCCAGTCATACTGCTCTAATACCTTTTTCCTTAATTCTTCCTTCTACTTTATGTTTCTGTATTTGTCTCTGCTATCAATTTATCCTAGAATTCACTCCTTTTCATCTTTCTGTCTCTCTTTTTCTTTACTTTTGTTCAGTTATCAATTAAGTTGCCATCTTTTTCATGATATATTTTCTGATATAAACTTTTGTGACTTGTTATTTCTGTCTCCCTATTAAATGTTCATTGAAACCTGATATATATATATATATATATATATATATATATATATATATATATATATATATACATGCTGTAACTCATCTGTAAGTTTAATGAAATCAGGACGTTTCTTGTCATCACTATATAGTATAATACATAGCAAAATTGTAAAAAAAAATATGCAAATATTTTTATGTAGTCAAAATATGTCTGTTTAAGTAAATTCAATTAATTTGGCTTTTTCTGCTCATTGGAAAATTTCAGCTATAAAAGGTATGTAACCTCAACACTAATAAGTCACACAATTGAATAAAATAATTTAATTTGACATTTTACTTTATCTTAATTAAAATTATATTATATTACAAAATAGGATTATTTCTCTTTGAAATCTGAAATCTGAAACTTTTTTTGTATGATTGGACAGAGGAACCACTGACTCTACCACTGATAAATTACATTTCTATGTATATACATACACACACACACACACACACACACACACACACACACACACACACATTTCATTGCTTTCTGATCTAAGGTGAAGGAGCATCTGGAGATAAAATGAACCAAGAAATGATCCCATAACTTTATAAAGATCAACAGAGACTTCAGCAACCAAAGACACATCTTTTTTCCACTAGACACTTATGGTAATTCTTGCCTCATTTAGCATCAATGAATAGAAGTTTCACCTATTTGTATATTTTGTGTTCACTTAGTTCCAATTTATTATCCAATTGAAAGGCTTTTCTCATTATTAAGCAACCATATAAGAAAGAAGTACAGAATACTTGTGCTTGCTACCTTCATTACTCACAATGTTGAATTTCAGGAATTTGGTTCCTAAGGTCTCCTCATGACTTAGTACTGACAGAGAACATATTGAATGCTTGAAGGAGTGGGTCCCCTCTGGCCAGTGTCTATTATACTCATATGATATAAAACTGGTTCTCTTATGTTAGCAATTCAGTATATTCACATTACACCTACAGATTTTATTATATGATTATACACACTATATTTGGTGCTAGCTGTGATTCAAGTATACAAACACATACACACATACAACTCTATAATTATATTGATCCTTTTTAGATTTTTTTCCCCTGAGAAACATTTTAAAATCTTAATAGAGATTTCCTCATGGTTTGAGATAAGAAAAGGTGTCACACAGGTTGAGAAGACATGGATGTTTGTGATCAACATTACTGAAGGGAATATCTAATCAAAGTTTTTAAAATTACTAGAGTATTGGAAAAAAATATTGTCTCATGATGACTATTACTAATATGCTTCCTCCTCCTCCAAGCATAGCAATAAAAATAACCAAGATTTATGCAGCACCCACTTTGTACCAGGGTTTGAGTTAGAAATTTGACAAATATTGCTCCATAATTTTCATAATAACCCTCTGAGATAAGTGCTATTACTATCCTCCTTTTTCAGTTAAGGAAACTGATTCACAGAGGTAGAATGACTTGCCCAAGCTAGCAAGTACAGAGATTCCTTTTTGGGAATCAGGTAAGCTTATGCTCTTTTTATAAGTACAATATAGTGGGAGTATCATAGTATCATAAATTTAGAGCTGAAAAAAATCTTAGGAGGCTTTTAGTGTTTTTTTTTTTTTTAATTTTATTTTTGTTGTTTTTTTTTCCTTTGGAAGGAAATTGGGGTTAAGTGACTTGTCTAAGGTCACATAACTAGGAAGTGTTAAGTAAGAGGTTTTCAATCCAATCCCTTCAATTTACAGATGAAGAAACTAAATTTTAATGATATGAAATCAAAGGACCTGGGTTATAGTCTTTTGAACAAGCAATCAATAATAATAATAAAATAAATTTTATTAAACTCTTAATCTATATTAAGAACTATTCTAAGTGCTAGGAGTCAAAGATAAAAAAGAAACATGTTCTCAAGAAGCTTACTTTCAGGTGCAATAATGCACATACACATGCCCAACATATAAATAAAATAAATATTAGATAATCTCAGGGGTTAGGAATTAACAAATGAATTAACAAAAGCCTTCTTATATGATGTAGCATTTGAGTAGGACTTAGAAGAATGTCAAAGGAGAGTCAGAAATTCATTCTAGACTTTGGAACCTGCTTATGAAAAGGAATACAAGAAGGAAATGGGTTGTTGTATATGAGAAACAGCAAGGACAGTTTGCCCAGAAGACAGAATTATAGGAAGGGGAGTTTTGTATTTAATAAATCACTTCATTTCTATGAGACTTAGCTTTCTTATCTGAAAAAGGAAAGGACTGGACTACTAGAAGTTCTTTAAGGTCCCTTCCTAATCTAAATCTAGAATCCTGTGTTCTCTAACTTGGGTTTCCTTGAAAGAGTGGACCCATTATATTCATATGAAATTCTTCCTCCATTAAGATTCTTTATTTTTAAAGAACTTTTTTCAAAATAAAAAATGTCCATCGAGTGTGGAAGTTGGAGTCTGGGAAACTGAACTTTAAATTCTGACTTGGATACTTAATAACTGTAATGTTTGTCAAGTAATTCAACTTGACTGAACCTCAGTTTCTTTGTCTATAAAATGGGAATAATAATAGCACTTACTTCACAGGGTGCTCTAAGTATCAAATAAGACAATTAACATAAAAAAACTATCTGCAGGTCTTAAAGTGTTATATAAATGTCAGTCATTGTCACTATTATTCAACTAATAAGAATTTTGGAAAGGAAAATAAAATAAAATTTCAAAAATATTGATAAAAATATCCATGTTATTTTAATGGAAAATAAGGTGGAATTCTGAGAAAGTCAAAGCCACTTTTCTTCACCTTTGGTTTTAGCTTTCACTACTTTATTCGGAATTATTGTTTTTAAAGTCCACATTACTTATGGAAAACTTAGAAATTTCCTCTAAAGATTTCTGGTTGAGAATATATTTTCCCTTATTAGTTTTGATGGCCTTCAAAATCTGTAGGTTAGGAAGATAGAAATACAACACTATGTGCTTTCGCCAGGTTTAAGATAAAGTCAAAGTATAATGGGAAACACTGGGTTTCAGAGAGCAAGAGATCTCTGAGGTCTAGACACCCAAAATATAATTTAAAATCGAATAGCAGCAGAAAAAAAATTCTAATGGCCACAATTTTTTCCTTCTCATTTTTAAGCACATTGGTACAATGTATAACAAAAGAGTGTGGCTGTAATATTTTTCTTGTTCTAACCAATGAAAAAGTGAATTAATTTCACTTCTAGATTTAAATTAACCACTCATGGGTTCCATATCCTAACTAATCTATAACAGATAATTGCCCACCTGTCTTAATTATAATTTACCTTAGTGTCAGGAACAGATAACTTTTAAAGTACCTAGATGTCAAGTTTTGGGGTTTTTTTTCCTGTTCTCAACTCCCTTCACATATATACTTCCCATATGCTAGCATTTGGGAAATGATGTATTACTATTTCTCTGGTATTCATATTCTGCATTAATCTTACACTTTTTCCAGTTTTATTTAAAGTACTTACTTTCAAGTGTTTTGACATAGTGTTCCCCCATTCCACAAGTTAAATGAAAAGACAAATGGGGGTAGAATGTACAGTGCTACAGGTGAAAGGCTATGCTTTAATTTGGGAAAGCGATTTTAAATTAGGCCTCAGACTAGATCGGTTCCCCATTATTTTGTTCCATTAACTTGGTTTTAGAGAATTCTTTCAAACACCTACACTTGTCAAATTTTCCACAGCCTCCTGATTGTCTCCTTAACAGAAAATGAGAGAAGCAAAATGTCAAGAAGAACAAGGATTATCTTAACCTTATACAACACTGATCAGAACTCTGTTCTAAGTCAATGATTGCAAAACTTGTTCAGAATAACCTGATGACTCAATCTCCCAGAATGCTAATCTTCTGAATCAGTGCTGTGAACAGCAAGAGGATTAAAGCTACATTTACTCATAATGAGCCCCATCATTAAAGGAGAGACCACAATCCATTGATATAAGTGCACATGATGTTTAATTACTTCAAAAGTTGCTTTAATATATTGGAAATTTAGAATAGTTATTCTTCCATTACATTTCCCTCTATTACTTCCATTTATTCTGGCAAACTCAACCAACTAAATAAAGCTTTTCATTTGCTCAGAATACTTTTGTCACTGTTTTTCCCCCTTTGATGGAGACCAGCCTTATTACTATTATTTTAATGATATGAACAATCAGTCTTCATAGATTTGGCAAATTAGAAAATACTTTTTTCTTTTTGTCATGATAATAGAACAGAACAGAAAGCATGCGAGTACTTTTTAAAGATGGCTTTCTTTGTTTTACTCTCTTACCAGGACTTCTTTTCTTGAGAATTAGCAAGAAATGAGAATAAACTAAATCTTTACACTTGATGAATGTGTGTGTACGTCCACACACACACACACACACACACACATACACACACATACACACATATATAATACATAGTTTTAAATAATTTGGTATTTTGCCATCAGTGAAATGAATAGTTAATTTATTTGTTGGGAGGGGAGAAGGATGAGGACACAACATGATTAATTAGCTTAAAGTATGTGTGCTAAATGCAAATAAAGAAACAGCAGTGCCAAATTATGCATGCTTCACATTCACTAGGGCTGAGCAGGAAAAATACAGTCTGGAAACACACAGATTTCTACCGAGTCCTTCTTTTATACTCCAGGGACTAATTCTCATTTCAGCCACACAGCATTTTATTTTTATCATTGAAACTGGGAAACAAGCTGGCAAACATTTCTGAATTTTAATTAATCTGTTTTAAAACATTTCCTCACAGCCCACTTTAAACATGTTAATATTAGATGTTTATTTGTCTAAATATACATTACATATCTATACCAGCTCAATTTGGTGTCACTGAAATAAGCATCATAACCCATCCCCTTTCAGAAGGAGAAAATATATCTATATAAAAATTAAAAAAAAAAAAAAAAAAAAAAAAAAAAAAAAAAAAAAAAAAAAAAAAAAACCTCTCCTAACTAATTGGCTGTTATGGTCCTGAGGTGAATTAAAAAGAAAACATGGGTAAAGTTAAAGGAAAGAGGATCGAATATATTCTTAATTCTAATCAATCTAATTAAAGTAATTGTTAAAGAGACTTCCAAGTTGGGAGCAAGGTAAGGCAATGAAGAAAAAGAGGGGAAAAAACAAAACAAAACAAAACAAAACAAAAAAAATCTTGTGTATTTTTTTTTTTTTCTTTTTCCAGGAACTGTGATGCTTCTCTGGTTACAAGGTAATACAAAAGTACAGACTATTAATTCTGATTCTAATATCTTTTAAGCCCTAACTCTACTCTAGTGTGTTACACTGCAATTCTGGGTTTATTGCTACTACATAATAGTACAAAATTACTATAATTACAAGTACCTTTGTGCTTCCTCTTGCTCACTTTCTGTCTCTGTCTCTTTAGCCTTGTCTCTGTCTCAGTCTCTGTCTATCTTTCTGTCTCTCTCTCACACGCAAATCCCCTTCCTTACTCTTACTCATAGGTTTTAATAAAAGAAATAATGAAATAAATGCTCTAACACAGGTGACACCTGATGATTCCAAAGGGTTCAGCAGCAAAGAGACTATTAGATTCCTTTGCTTTTTGTTAACCCATGACTACATTAATTCTCCCTAAACTTCCAGAACTCCAGATTTTCAAATATGCAGAATCATTCCCTCAAACTAAGGGCAAGTCAGATCCAGGGATGCTACTTGCCCAGAGTTCTATTGGTTCTCCTTTTCCACTGAAGTAAATTCCTTGGTGATACTCAAGAGATTTGCAGTAGGTGGTGTGTCTAAAAAAATCATTTTGTCAGGACAACAGGAGCTAGAGAGTCAAATGGGAAATGCAAAAGGCTTCTAAAGGCATGTGCCAAAGATTCTTAATGCAAAGCATAGGCCTCTTTCTATAATGTCATAATTATCAGCTGGAAACCCTCCATACAAAATGTAAAAATAACCATGTGCCATCTGGTAATTGGTTTTCCAGGCAAATACATATGCAAAAGGGAATCAAGAACTACAACAAAATTGAAAATCCTATGCACAGGAATGTGGCATGACGGCCGGAGTTTTAATAAGCCTCTTGCTGTGAAATCAGTTTTACAATCCTGTAGCATGATAATATACAGAATTATAGGATATGCGCTTAAGTGGGAAGGTTCCATTACATTTATGGATATGCTCAGAACCATTTTGTTGAACATTTGGGCTCCATGTATTGAGAAGCATCATTTCAAGGGAGGATTTACCTGTTGTAAAATGACAAAGGAACAAGATTTGGGATCACCATTATGGTCATTGCCAGACAACTTCTTGGCATTCATGGGCATGTGAAACTCAGTATCTTTATATTAAGTACTATTATCTTTGTGTCCCTCCCCCATTCATCCAAAATCAAATTTCTTCCTGCTCCCTCCCACCAAGTTTTTCCAAATCTGTGTTCATGTGTAACACTATTTTATTCTAACCTTTCATTTCATTGCAAGGATTCTTCTGACTTTTCCTAATGAAAATCTTCCACTGATATGAAATGATTCAATTACATTGGAAAATCTGTACTTCAATAGGAAAAGAGGCTGAACATTAATAGAAAAAAAGTGACAATCTATTCATGACCTTGAACTTCACCACACCCTACTTTTGACCTTGATTTTTTCAATTCCCCTTAGCATGATAGTGTGCGGAGGGCCAGCAACAAAAGAAAACATATGGATAGAGCCTAATGCATCACTGGCATCATGTAGCTCAGAGCTGAATGATTTACACAGTATCATGAACATTGAAAATGCCTGTATAAAGCATCTTCCTCTGCAGTGCTCAAAGCTTTCATTCTTTTATTTTTCCAGGCAGTGGTTAATTCCTGTTCATTATATTCCCATAAAAGCATAAGACTCAAGTAGATTTCCAGTGAATGCTAGGATAACTGTTCTAAAATCCTGCCCTATCATTTCTGTTGCACTGATTCCCTGGTGTGGAATTTGTCTCACTGTGAAATCAGTGGCAAAGAAACACATACACATACACATAATCCTACAGCTATACCTATATTGACATCTACACATATACCTATATTTATATTTACATATAACACAAACATATATGCAGACATGTAGGTACATATGTGAATCTACATGAATGTGTATTATTAGACATGTGCATGTGCATATGAGTATGTGTGTCTATGTTTATATTTCTATGTGTATCTGAATATGTGTTATGGTCCAGACCCAAGATAGAGATATCTAGACTAAAAGAAACTTGAATTGTTAACTATAATCTAAAACAACTTTGGAAAATCTGGAGGATTCTAAGAAAAACAAATTCATTCCAGTGAAGAGTTTAAGTGGGAATTAATCCTTTTGTCCATTTTACTGAAATTGCCATGTCTTAGCATATTCATTCACATTTAGCCAACAAATCTCTTAAAGATTGTGGGACCAAGTTAAACTTAAATGCTTGATTTCCAATCAAACCATTCTCCAATTGATAAATGATGAAAGGATATGAATGGACAATTTTCAGATGATGAAACTGAAACCATTTCTACTTGTATGAAAGTGTTCCAAATCATTATTGATCAGAAAAATGCAAATTAAGTCAACTCTGAGATACCACTACACACCTGTCAGATTGGCTAAGATGACAGGAAAAGATAATAATGAATGTTGGAGGGGATGTGGGAAAACTAGGGCACTGATGCATTGTTGGTGGAGTTGTGAACGAATCCAGCTATTCTGGAGACTATTTGGAACTATGATCAAAAAGTTATCAAACTGTGCATATCCTTTGATTCAGCAGTGTTACTACGGGGCTTATATCCCAAAGAGATACTAAAGAAGGGAAAGGGACTTGTATGTGCCAAAATGTTTGTGGCAGCCCTGTTTTAGTGACTAGACATTAGAAATTGAATGGATGCCCATCAATTGGAGAATTGCTGAGTAAATTATGATATATGAATGTTATGGAATATTATTGTTCTATAAGAAATGACCAGCAGGAGGATTTCAGAAAGGCCTGGAGAGACTTACATGAACTGATGTTGAGTGAAATGAGCAGAACTAGGAGATCACTATACCCCTCAACAATTCTATATGATGATCAGTTCTGATGGACGTGGCTCTCTTTAACAATGAGAGGATCCAATTCAGTTCCAATTGATCTGTGATGAACAAAACCAGCTACACCCAGAGAAGGAACACTAGGAAACTAGTGTGGATTGCTTCCATTTTTGTTTTTCTCCCCAGGTTATTTTTACCTTTCTAAATACGATTTTCTTTGGGAAACAAGAGAACTGTATAAGTATGTACACATATATTGTATTTGAGATATACTTTAACATGTTTAGCATGTATGAGGCTGCGTGCCATCTAGGGGAGGGAGTAGAGGGAAGGAAGGGAAAAGTTGGAACAGAAGTGATTGCAAAGGACAATGTTGAAAAATTACCCATGCATAGGTTCTGTCAATAAAAAGCTATTAATAATAATATTAAAAAAAATGTTTGCTTTTTTAGGATAGGGCAAAACTCATTTTAAATAGCATTGGCTCAAATTTGTTTTGTAGTGAGACCTTTGGGAGACATGAAAAGACTATCTGTCAACATGTTTTTATTAAGTATTTATAATGTTCCAGACATTGTACCAAGTAATGAGGATACACAGAAAAGCAAAAATAGTATCTGTCCTCAAGGAACTTACATTGTAATGGGGGGGACAATATGTAAATAACTAGGATAAATACTCATTTTACTTTCTGAAAAATGGAGAGGGAACCAGGAAATTTTTTTCCCAGTTTTTTGTTTTTGAACCAGTATGCCTAGAACTATGGCTAAGTAGCTACGTGAATGAAACAATAACCATATAGCTAGGATGGAATACTCAATGGAACAATTTGATCAACCTTACTACATATATGTTATGCCAGAACAGAGAACATTTTGCTGAAGATAGCTTCAAGTAGCAAGTAATGGACGAGAGCACTGAATTTTGACAGATTTTAACTCTACTATTTGAGTAAATCATTATTCTCATCTTGATAAATAACTTATACATTAAAGTCTCTACCATCTCTTCATTGTATGATCCTATGACCTTTCTTTGCTGAAGTATCATGGCAGTGAAATGGATTGAGTTTTGTATCTGATATCAAGAAGATCTGAGTTCAAATCCAGTCTCAGACATTTACTAAGTAGATGAATATCATAGACTTGCATGTATATGTATAAATATGCATATATGCATGTTAATGCATATATACAAATAGACAAATATGTTCCTTGACAAATTGCTTTATTTCTGTCTCCCTCAATTTTCTCATCTGTAAAATCATAGCACCTATCTCCCAGAGTTATTATTGAGTATGAGATAATATTTGCTAAGTGTTTTGCAACTTCAAAGCACTGTAAAAATGCTTATCATTATTATTATTATGAAATATACTATTTTTCTGAAGGCATAAAATTAGAATAATTCAGGTTTGATAATAGAAAATACTTCTTAATGATTAGATATGCCCCAATTTATAATGGATTGCTCTATAAGTTAGTGATATTCTTTTTTGAAGATCATCAAATGAATTTAAATGATCACTTCTTTGGTATGTTACAACTACTATTCCTTTTCTGTATGGATTAGACTTGATAGTTACTTAAATCCCTTCCACTTTTAAAATCCTGTGATTTTGAAATTCTGTGAATATTTCACACCCTCCTTTAAGACATCTGTCAGTAATAATAGTGAAAGTATACAGAGCTTGATAGTGGCTTGTTTTACTTTGTCAATTACTACATTCCTATGAATGGAAAAGTGCTAATGAACCATAATGATGAGTGCTTAGGGACCCTCCCTGTTCCAATCCCAGGGATTTCAGAGGCCCATCTTGATGAAGGACATGAGCTCTTGTAATAAGAATCCCCTGAGCCACAGATCTGCCATAAATCTCTTGAATAAAGTACTAGATTTCTATCTCCTCTTTGAGAACAGTTCTATTGTATCAATGGGAATACATTTGTACATATTGTATAAAAAGAAAAAAAAGAGGAAAGATTTATGTTGGAGGAAATCTTCATAATAATATAATTTTACCCAGAAACTATATATGAACACTTTTTTATAATTAAAGCTTTTTATTTACAAAACATATGCATGGGTAATTTTTCAACATTGATCCTTACAAAACTTTGTATTTCAAATTTTTCTTTCCTTCCCCCCACCTCTTCCCCTAGATGGCAAATTGTCCAATACATGTTAAATATGTTAAAATATATATTAAATCCAATATATGTATACATATTTATACAATTACCTTGCTGCACAAGAAAATCAGATCTAAAAAGAAAAAAAAATCTGAGGAAGAAATCAAAATGCAAGCAAACATCAACAGAAATCATTAAAATGCTATATTGTGATCCAACAAAGTTCCCACAGGCCTCTCTCTGGGGGATATATGGCTTTCTTCATCACTGAACAATTGGAACTAGTTTGAATCATTTCATTGTTGAAGAGAGCCATGTCCATCAGAACTGATCATTGTATAGTCTTCTTGTTGCTATGTATAATAATCTTCTGGTTCTGCTCATATC
The DNA here is from genome assembly GCF_016432865.1 of Antechinus flavipes. NCBI lineage: Eukaryota > Metazoa > Chordata > Mammalia > Dasyuromorphia > Dasyuridae > Antechinus > Antechinus flavipes. The sequence continues at coordinate 239,748,607 of NC_067398.1, read as the reverse complement.
ACTTAGCATAAGTTCATGTCTCTCAAAGTCTCTGAAATTCTCCTACTGGTTGTTTCTTACGCAATAAAATTCCATAGCATTTGTATACCATAATTTATTCAGCCATTCTCCAATTGATGGACATTCATTCAGTTGCTGGTTTTTTTTTAGCCACTACAAGAAGGACTGCCATAAACATTTTTGCACATGTGGATCTCTTTCCCTTCTTTAGGATCTCTTTGGGATATAAGCCCAGTAGAAACACTGCTACATCAAAGGGTATGCATAGTTTGATAGCTGTTTGAGCCAAATTGCTCTCCAGAATGGTTGTATGTGTTCACAGTTCCACCAATAATGTATCAGTGTCCTAGTTTTCCCACATCCCCTCCAACATTTGTCATTATCTTTTCCTGTCATCTTAGCCAATCTGAGAGGTGTGTGATGGTATCTCAGAGTTGTATTAATTTGCATTTTTCTGATCAATAGTGATTTGGAGTATTTTTTCATATGACTAGAAATAGTTTCATCTGAATATGGCCTGTTTATATTCTTTGACCATTCATCAATTGGAGAATGACTTAACTTCTCATAAAGTTGAGTCAATTCTCTATATATTTTATAAATGAGGCCTTTATCAGAATCTTTGAATGTAAAAATGTTTTCCCAGTTTATTGCTTCCCTTCTAATCTTCTCGGCATTAGTTTTGTTTGTACAAAAACTTTTTAACTTAATATAATCAAAATTCTCTCTTTTGTGATCAGTAATGATCTTTAGTTATTCTTTGGTCACAAATTCCTTCTTCCTCCACAAATCTGAGAGGTAAACTATCCTATGTTCTTCTAATTTGTTTAATTTATTTATAACATCATTCTTTATGTCTAGATTATGAAATCATTTCGACCTTATCTTATTATATGGTATTAGGTGTGGGTCAGTGCCCAGTTTCTGCCATCCTAGTTTGCAATTTTCCCAGAAGTTTTTTGTCAAATAATGAATTCTTATCTCAAAAGCTAGGGTCTTTGGGTTTGTTAAACACTAAATTGCTATAGTCATTGATTATTTTTGTCATGTGAACCTAACCTATTTCACTGATCAACTAATCTGTTTCTTAGCCAGTATCAAATAGTTTTGATGACAGCTGCTTTATAATATAGTTTTAGATCTGGTACAGCTAGGCCAACTTAATTTGATTTTTTTTTCATTAATTTCCTTGAAATTCTTGACCTCTTATTCTTCCAGATGAATTTTGCTATTATTTTTTCTAGGTCAGTAAAATGGTTTCTTAGGAGTTTGATTGGTATAGCACTAAATAAATTGATTAGTTTAGATAGTATTGTCATCTTTATTATATTCACTCATGTATATGAATTCTTAAGGTTGAGGATATTTATTGCTCCATAATGATATTAAAAAAGATAATGTCATTTTAATTCCTGAGTGGGATCATCAATATTTGTTCCTTTTATATGTGATACAACACAATAGATTTGATATAATATTGGTGATTTCATAAGAAAAAAGTGTGTGTGTGTATGCATATGTGTATAGGAAGGAAGGGATCCTTTTTTTCAAAAAATCAGTTTTATGTATCTCTTACTGCTTGCCCCACAAGCATGAACTCTAGCGATGAAGGAAACTAAAGTGAAGTAAGAGAACAGTCATTAAAGCTAACTTAGAAGAAAAACGAAGTGGCAGGGTGATATAATGGTGAAAGCATGAGACTAAGAGTCAGGAAATGCTGGATTCAAATTTTGCCTCAGAAACTTCCCAGGAGAGTGATCCTGAACAAATATTTTAACTCTCTCCTTAAAGTTCTGACTCTGCTTTAAATCTATGATTTTATGAAAGAAACCCATTGTTATAAAATTAGAAGTGTTTCCAAGTCTTCGTTTTTAATTGTTTAATATGCCTTATAAATTTAGCTCATTTGGTAGCAGATGCTTCATCAAGAATATCATACATGGCTGAAAGAAGAATTATTATTTGAAATCTTGAGTTTGGAATTCTAAGCTAAATAATAACATCAGAAGCTTCAACTTAGTAATGTTCACATTTTTTGCAATATATTTTATTAAAGATTTGCCATTCACTTAGTTAATAAGTTAAAAAAAAATTTGGGGGGTCCAGATACATGATTTCATGGGGAAACTCTAAAAATGAAAATCTCTAACTTTTCCACCTTTAAAGGTACACGGGACAAAGAAGAATGAAATAACTTACTCAGGGTTACACAGTCAGTATATGTCACAGGTAGAACTAAAATCTAGATCTCCTGACTCTGAAGTCAGCATATTTTTATATCTCATTGTACTACCACCTAAGAAAGGGTGCTTGAGTTTCTTACTGATTATGCTGCTTTATTTCATTTTACTATTATTGTAAGGATTCTGGGAGTGTTTTGCAGTGAAAAATTAATTCATTTTCTTTTTTTTTTTCTTTTCTTTCCTCCATTTCTTCCTTTTTCCATTTCTTCTTGCCCTTTCCCTTCCTTTCTTACCTTCTTCCTTCCTTCCCTTCCTTATTTATTCCTTCCTTTCTTCATGCCCTCCTTGCTATAAACACACACACACACACACACACACATTCATGCATTAAATATATAATTGCAATTTTATTGGGCATTATGTTATGCAAGATTTTACTATGTTTAATATTTTTTCTACTATTTGAGTTTCAGGTAAAATTAGGTGCCTAGCGCAAATTTTGGGTATCCAAAGGAGAAAAAAAAAAGAAAATAGCTCATTAATTCTAAGGCAGGTAACTTGAGACAAATCATTTCATTGCAGCTCTTGTTTTTATATCAATTCCATGTCTTAATATACTACTCTTCTTTCCCTCTTTGACTTTATAACAAAGAACAAGAGGGGAAAAAAAGAGTTCAGTAAAACTAAAGAATGAATTCACTATGTCTAATATATGTAAAATTTTATGCCCATAGTCTTAATGACTCTTTAAAGAAGGTTAGGAAGTACATTGTCATATATTTTCTTTGGGGCCAAGCTTGGTTATAATTTCAGTGCATGAAGGTTTTGTTTTTTGTTGTTATTTCCATTTACACAGCTGTAGTCTTCTTTATCATTCTCCTGGTTCTGCTTAATTAATTTTATATTAGTTCATACGATGCCCATGTTTCTCTATATTCATCATACTCATTATTATTTAGATAGCAGTAAGATTTCATCTTGCTCATGTATCACCATGTGTTTAACCATTTCTTGTTTGCCTCAATTCCTCATTTGGAAAATAGTCTGGAAAAAAAGTGGCAAACCACATCATTATCTTTTCCAAGAAAAATCTAAATGGGGTTAATGAGTCAGATATGACTGAAATGACCGAACAACAACAACTCTGAAACAACTGTTATAATTACTAAGGTTATGTGGAAATTTTTGGTATTTTTTTAAAGATTGGGTATTTTTATCATAAAGTCTCATGAAGGATAATAAATAACATTAAATCATCAAAATCTAGAAATTCAAGAAAATATAAATTAATATTCTTGTAAATGTTGCTCAAAAATTCTGATTATGAAGATGTTCTCTGGTGATGTTTCTGCCAGGAGATCTGGAGAGTCTGATATATTTGTGTAGTCAAGTGAATTTTTGTTTTATTTGGGATTGATGTGTGAAAGGGATATCATTCATTAACTTTTTATTTATAATTTTAAAACTCATCAGTCTCACATGTGACATATAATGTTATGGATTGGCACAGGACTAATTTTTTTTATCTTTTCCCTCACCTTTGCTGCTGCTAATTTCTGTTCTTTCAAACCAGAAAATTAGAGGCATATCTGAGTGAAGATGAGTCAAAAAACCTTGTAATACCTGGGATTGATGGTCCTCATTTTTACCTTGACCCTTATGAGGCTGTGATCCCTTTAAAAATAGGTATTGTGTTTCACTTCTCTTTGTGTTTCCAGTACTTAATGTATTATCTAGAACATAGAAAGCACTTCATAAAAATGATAACTGACTGGACACTTTATATCTTCTGGCTGTATGTCCTAAACCTTTCTTCCCTTTATAGCTCTTGCTCTGAGAACTGTGATCATCTCAATATTACTATTGACCAATGGTTACACTTATTATCTTCATGTCATCTCTAACCCCAGTTCCTTTCCTTTGCCACTATTCCTCCAGATATGCTTTCTTTTCTATTAGAATGTAAGTTCTTTAAGAATGGAGAAAATGTCATGTTATATTCATATTCTCAATGCTAAGCATAGATCTTGGTACAAAATAAACATTTAATAAATTCTTTTTAATTAACTTATTCATTCAAACTATTTAACCTGACAGATGGATTGTTGGTATTTGAACCAGACTGATTTTTCTGGCTCCAGATCTCTCTTTTTTTTTCTTGTGTAAAAAAAGGAATTTTTTTTTTTTACAATTCTTAGTTTTTTCTTCAATTAACAAGTATTTATTTAGTACAAAAAGTCCTTGTTATCTGAGGTTACCTGATACTGGGAAAAGGCCATTTTAAGTAAATCTACTTAGAATATGGATTCACATTTCATAGTTAATAACTGAGGAAAAGTTAGGAATTCTTTTGAAAACTGAAAAAGAAGTGTAATAAAATAAATTTAGAATTATTATTATTTTGGCTTCACAAGTTTTATTTCAGGTATAGCTTTGAAAGCCATATCTTTGAAAGCTTTGAAAGAACCATCATTAATAGTGCTGTTAAATTATCTAGGGACTTCATCTTCCAAACTCTTTAGTTAATCCCTTAATATTCAAAGTACTATTTTTAAGTTCTTTTTAGAAAAAAAGAAACTGACCAAAAAACATATTGATTCAATAATCAATCTTTGCTAAGATAGCTGGAATTGATTCCTATGTTAAATGAGGAAGAATGTTTGAATGATGATTAATTTAATTTTTTTAGATGTAAAACCACAAATGTATACTTACTTATTTTACAACTCTATTAAATTCTACAAGGTCCACTCTTACCCCTCTTCCATGTGTTTACTGGAATGAAGCCAATAAAATATTTATATTACATTTCAGTTCAGTGGTAAATAATCTAAAGTCTTATGCTAGTTTCAAATGGCATCTAATAAAACATTAATAATGTGTTATAATTCTCTCTGGATATATTATCTTAATATTATACACACACATACACATACACCCAAAAACAGAAAAAAAAAGTGAATATAACGTGTTGATTTATAGTCAATCTCTATAATTTTCTTTATGAATACAGATGGCATTTTTGATCCAAAGTTTATAGGGATTGCCTTTATCACTGAACTGTTGAGAAGAAGCAGGTCTTTCATAGTTGTTCACTGCAAAATGTTGCTGTTATTGTGTACAATAAATCCCTGATCTGTTTTTTTTTTTCCTGCTCAGAATCAGTTCATGTAAATCTTTCCAGGTCTTTCTACAATCAGCTTGTTCATAATTTTTTATAGAAAAATAATATTCCATCACCTTCATATACCACAACTTGTTCAGCCATTTCCCAATTGATAGGCATTTGCCCTTTTTCCAATTCTTTGCTACCACAAAAAGATCAATAACAAACATTGTTGTGCATGTGAGTCCTTTTCCTTTATGATTTGCTTGGGATACAGACTCAGTAATGGCACTGATACATCAAAGGGTATGTGCACATTGATAGCCCTTTGGGCTTAATTCCAAATTGCTCTCTAGAATGGCTGGATCAGTTCACAACTTCACCAACAATGCATAGGTGTTCCAGTTTTCCAACATTCCCTTCAATATTCATCATTATCTTTGCCTGTTATCTTAGCCAATCTGAAAAATGTGAGGTGGCACCTCAGAGTGGTTTTAATTTGCATTTGCCTAATCAATAGTGATTTAGAGCATTTTTCTATATGACTATAGAAAGTTTTATCTTCATCATTTGAAAATTATCTGTGATGATTAATTTTAAAGGTGATAAATTCATTAGTAAAAATTTTCTTGTCCTGACTTTCATTCCTTATAGAGGACTTATGCCATGAGAAATGAATTTTTCCTGGCACATTTTGGCTTTGGGAATGTGAGTAAAATATTTAACCTCTAAATGTCCTAGGGAAATCTAAAGTTATAAGTTCCAAAAGAGTTTTTGATTTACCTTGTTAGATGGAATATAAAAAACAAGTGAAACGGTTCCTGCTCTGAAGAAGCTTATATATTTTTTTAATTATTATTTTAGCTTTTTATTTACAAAACATATACATGGGCAATTTTTCAACATTGATCCTTGCAAAACTTTCTGTTCCAACTTTTACCTTCCTTCCCCTCACCCTCTCCCCTAGATGGCAGGTAATTCAATACATGTTAAATATGTTAAAATATATGTTAGATGCAACATATGTATACATATTTATACAGTTATCTTGCTACACAAGAAAAATCTGATCTAGAAAGAAAGAAAAAACAAAACAAAACCTGAGAAGGAAAACAAAAATGCAAACAAACAATAACAGAAAGAGTGAAAATGCTATGTTGTGGTCCACACTAATTTCTCATAGTTCTCTCTCTGGGTGTAGATGACTCTTCATAACAGAACAATTGGAACTGGTTTGAATCATCTCATTGTTGAAGAGAACCACATCCATCAGAATTGATCATCACATAGTCTTGTTGTTGCCGTGTATAATGATCTCGTGATTCTGCTCATTTCACTTAGCATCAGTTCATGTAAGTCTCTCCAAGCTTCTCTGAAATTATCCTGCTGGTCATTTCTTACAGAACAACAATATTCCATAATATTCATATGCCACAATTTATTCAGCCATTCTCCAATAATTGGGCATCCATTCAGTTTTCAGTTTCTAGCCACTACAAAAGGGGCTGCCACAAACATTTTTGCACATGTGAGTCCCTTTTCCTCCCTTAAAATCTCTTTGGGATATAAGCCCAATAGAAACACTGCTGAACCAAAGGTATGCAGTTTGATAGCTTTTTGAGCATAGTTTCAAATTATTCTCTAGAATGGTTGGATCCATTCACAATTCCACCAACAATGTATCAGTGTCCCAGTTTTCCCACATCACCTCCAACATTCATCATTATCTTTTCCTGTCATCGTCGCTAATCTGAGAGGTATATTGTGTTACTTCAGAATTGTCTTAATTTGCATTTTTCTGATCAATAGTGATTTGGAGCACATTTTCATATGACTAAAAACAGTTTCAATTTCTTCATCTGAAAAAATTGTCTGCTCATATTCTTTGACCATTTATTAATTGGAGAATGGCTTGATTTCTTATAAATTTGAGTCAATTGTATATTTTGGAAATGAGGCCTTTATCAGAAACTTTGAATGTAAAAAAATGTTTTTCCAGTTTATTGAGAAGTTTATGTTCTATTTGGGAAACACAACATGCAAATATAAAACATACACATGGTATTTTGTGGTAGGAAGACATTAGCAATTGTGGAGATCAAGATAACCCTAATATGAAAGATGACAGGAAGTGTATCCTAATGTGAGTTAATGAATTTAAGAGACAGAATCAAGAAGAAAGTCTATGTTAGATCTATACATAGATGCAGTTCATAAATAGAATGAGGAAATACTGAAAGTTGGACAGTTATTAGGCCAGTTTGGGTGAAATGTGGAATGTTAGAAGGGAATAAGGTGAAATAAAAACATTGGCTAGCTGTAGATTGTATAGAGTTTTAAATGTCAAGAGTAGAAGTGTGAATTTTATCCTATAAGAAACAGAAGGTTATTGAAGATTCTTTATCAGGCCAGTGACATAATCAGATCTGCCAAATACTACCATTGTACAGGGTTATGTTTTCAGTTTTTTTGTTTTTTTCCTAGAAGCAACACCATATAATCCAGTTTCTAAAATATAGAAGCAGATAAATACAAGTTAGTGTTCTGACTAATTTTAGAATGTCCCATTGACTTTTATTCTTTTGAACATGAAAATAATCATGTCTGGTCTTTAAACATTTCTATGTCAAGGCAATAAAGCATTTGGACTCAGAAGGAAAAAAAAAAGTAATTCCAAGTTCTGCTGGAATGCTTTCATGACATAGGGCAAATCACTAAAACTACCTCAATCACTCTTCCTATTTTGCAATATGAAAGGGTTAGTATTCCAAGGATTTTTTTTAAACTCCTATTTATCCCAAAATATCAATAGTGGTATTTTTCATGACAAAAAGGAGATCAGTTAGTCTAAGTTCCTCATATTATGGTTGAAGAAATTGTTGCTCATGAAAATTAAATAACTGCTCTAATGTCACATGAGTGGTAAATTTCAAAATAGGGATTTGAAAAAGTTTCCTGTCATAGGAAGTGAACTTTCCAGCACACTTTGCTGTCTCTATTTTTAGAGTACAATAGAGAAGATTTCAATGAACTAGTACAAAATGATCAATTTGTTTCTATTCTCGTCATTAATATTGAGTATAAAGTGCTTTATAGATATTGGTTGTTATTATTATTTAAATTTGCAAGGTACAATAGAAAAATTTTGGACTGATAATCAAAAGTACTGGGTTTAAATTCTAGTTTTTCTACCTTGTGTCTTTTAAAAAACATTTAATTTCTCTGGCCTCAGTTTCTTCATCTGTAAAATGAAGGCACTGAATATAATAATTTCTAAAGTCCCTTCCAGGTCTAAATCTATGCTCACATGACCTCTATTTTCAATGTTTTTGTTCCAAATAACAGAAACAAATAATCTCCTGAATTTTCTTAAATTTTAAGCCCTTATGGTCTCAAACTTGTTTAAATTAGCAAATGTAGAAGTAAGAATGCAGTAGGGAAAAAGTAATGCAAAATAGAAAAAAATATTGACTGGAGATAGAGAACTTGGTTTTAAATCTTGCTCCTAATACTTACTACACATATGACTTTAGCTGTCAATAACCTCCCTGAGCCTCAATGTCTTCATCTAACCAATGAAGATACTAGACTATAATCTCTGAGGATCCTTCTAGTTTAGATATCCTGGTTTTAAGTAATCAGTAAAATGATATCTCCTTATTAAGGTGTTAAGTCTTTCTGATATAACTCTAGCATCTTGGTTATTTCTTACATGAAGACTAAAGATTCTTCATGTACATTTCAGTATGTTGCCCAGACTCAGTTTATTCCAAAATTTTATAAATGTACCTTAATATTTTTAAGTAAAATACAACAAAAACTTTTCACCTGGTAAACCTGCCACTAGGAGTACTTCTTGTGAAGATTATAGAGGTAAATTCATCTAAACTTACTTTAAAAAATCAGCCAAACTAGAAGCAATTACAATGTTCTACTTTTAGACAAACATTCCATGAATAATATCTATATAGAACTCTCTGGGAAGAAATGGTACTTTGCTTTCAAGAATTTACTGTAAGCTTCTGAAAGACTCAAGAACAGAAGCTTCTGATTTTTTTTTTTTAATCATGGACCACATTCTGAAATCTATTTGATCAAACTACTTACTCTCTCTAGGAATCATTTAAATAAAAACACCTTAAAATAGATGGTTATCTTTAAGGTCCATTTCAGCTTTAAATCTATAACCTTAAAAAAAATTTATGTTTCACATGAATTTATATATAATTTGTTGTATTCAGTTTTAAGTACAATTAGTATCTATTAAAGTTATTCAGAATGACACTTCTATGGTCAATTAGTTACCCAATGGAAGGAAGTGTTCAGGTCCTATTGACAGATTAGTTTTTGTATGTTGATAAAGTTTAATTTTTACTAAAAGTCTCAGGTAGATAATATTCTGGGATAATACAGACTATATAGATTGAATGCCCAGGATCTAGAAAATTAATTTTGTAGATATAGGGCAGAAATGAAATTTACCAACCAGATGCCTCTTTTCTCTCTTCTGTTCAGTTCTGTCTGAATCTTCATGATCCCAGGGATCATATTGTCTTCTTGGAAAAAACTTGAAGTTCTTTGCCATTTCCTTCTCCAGTGATTTAAGGCAAGCAAAGGCTCTGATTTGGTAAAAGCATGCTTAGTTAATTTTCTTTGATACTTTCCACTCTGACTTTTCTGTATTATAACTCATAGTCATTCAAAAGTCAAATGCATTATTAAGTTATTTGACTTAAAAATTCATTTGACTTTTGAATGACTATGAGTTACAATATTCATTATTATATTATGTTATATTAAATTCATTAACTTTTTCTCAAATGATAAAATTGAAAATCAGAAAATGAATGTCATTTCCTTACAAAAGAATAGTCATAGCTGAGTACAGAAATCCATCAAAAAAGGCAACATAACCTAACTTTGTAGTGCTTTCCCTTGGGACTCATTAAAACAACAACTTAACAAACTCAACAAAACTTACATTCAATATCCATTCACCTTTCCATACTCCTGGTGGTGGTATGGGAAAGCAATTATTTTCATTAGGCTGAGGTCAGTCAATTTCCACTCCCTTCTTTTTCATGACAACATTGTTTTATTAAAACTTAAGAATTTTTTCTTCAAAATTAAAACTATTTCTAATCATATGAGGTGATCACATCACTATTAAGCAGAGAAATGGAAATTAAGACAACTCTGAGATACCACTACACACCTCTCAGATTGGCTAAGATGATAGGAAAAGACAAGGAAGAATGTTGGAGGGGATATGGGAAAACAGGGACACTAATACATTGTTGGTGGAGTTGTGAACAGATCCAACCATTCTGGAGAGAAATTTGGAACTATGTTAAAAAAGTTATCAAACTGTTTATACCCTTTGATCCAGCAGTGTTTCTACTGGGCTTATATCCCAAAGAGATCTTAAAAGAGGGAAAGGGACCCACATGTGCAAAAATGTTTGTGGCAGTCCTCTTTGTAGTGGCAAGAAACTGGAAACTGAGTGGATATTCATCAGTTGGGGAATGGCTGAATAAGTTATTGTATATGAATGTTTTAGAATATTATTGTTCTATAAGAAATGATTAGGAGCATGATTTTAGAGAGGCCTGGAGAAAGTTACGTGAACTGATGCTAAATAAAATGAGCAGAACCAGGAGACCATTGTATATAGTAACATCAATATTACACAATGATCAATTCTGATGAACATGACTTTTTCCAACAATAAGATGATTGCTGCCAGTTCCAATGATCTTGTGATGAAGAGAACCATCTACATCCAGAGATAGGACTGTGGGAACTGAATGTGGATCACAATATAACATTCTCACTCTTTTTGTGGTTGTTCTCTTGCATTTTAGTTTTCTTACTCATTTACTTTCTTTTTTTGATCTGATTTTTCTTGTTCAGCAAGAGAATTGTATAAATATATTTATACATATTGTATTTAACATATATTTTAACATGTTTAACATATATTGCATTGCTTGCCATCTACGGGAGGAGGTGGGGCAAAGGAGAAGAAAATCTGAAATACAAGGTTATGCAAGGGTCAATATTGTCAAATTATCCATGCATATTTTTGAAAATAAAAGTTTTTATTTAAAAAAAATAATTTGTCCTTCATTGAAAAAAAAGTTAATATTTGCCCAGAGTTTAAAAATATATTATGTGCCAGCCATTCTGGAGAGCAATTTGGAACTATGCTCAAAAAGTTATCAAAATGTGCATACCCTTTGATCCAGTGGTGTTTCTACTGGGCTTATACCCCAAAGAGATACTAAAGAAAGGAAAGGGACCTGTATGTGCCAAAATGTTTGTGGCAGCCCTGTTTGTAGTGGCTAGAAGCTGGAAAATGAAAGGATGCCCATCAATTGGAGAATGGTTGAGTAAATTGTGGTATATGAATGTTATGGAATATTATTGTTCTATAAGGAATGACCAGCAGGATGAATACAGAGAAGACTGGTGAGACTTACATGAACTGATGCTAAGTGAAATGAGCAGAACCAGGAGATCATTATATACCTCAATAACGATACTGTTTGAGGATGTATTTTGGTGGAAATGGATCTCTTCGGTAAATAATTACCCTGGCATGTGTTCTATCAATAAAAAGTTATTTTAAAAATATATATGTACATTATGTGGTAGTTTTCTAAGATATAGGATACCATTTTCTTTTGAATATGAAGCTTACTAAGGGGCTGCTGAATGACACACTTGGGTTAACTGCTTGTATCAGAGTTCATTCTCTAAAGGAAAAATGTTTTGATTTTGACACTTCTTTCTCTTCTTATTCACCATCCTCCTGTTCTACTTCATGGAGATACATTTTAAAGATATATATTGAAATCTGTCCAAGAGACCACTTCTGTTAGAAAAGCACCTGTTCAAAAGGTTTTCTCTTATTCATTGCAGACTGCAAACTGCTAAACCATTATTACAAAACAACATGTTCAAAATGAATACAATTTTGGGAAAACCAGTGTTCCCTTTAAGTAGTATATGGGAAACCTATTGTTTTCTTTTTAGAAAGAGACTTTTTTTTTTCATTGACATGCAATGCTTCTTTTGGCTAGGAAAAAGAAAAAATAAAATCAGTCTTAAAAGACAGTGAATCAACTTTTTCTCTAAGACCAACAAAGCCATTTTTTATTGGTAGAAAACAATTTTTGAAAAGGTAACCTAGAAACCATCTGTGTTTATATACAAATACTGTTTTGGCCCTGGATTTTATCTAAAAAAAAATTCCCACTGAAAAAAAGAACAGTTTGTGTGTAACTGCAAAAAAGAGAAAGGGGACGACTAATGTCTATAAATAGGGAACAGCTATTAACAAATTAATTAGGGTCTCATTTGGAGTTCTATTGTGAAAGATAATTATTTGTTAGCTTAACTAAGAATCTGTGCCTTGATGAGAACTGTCATTATGTTGAAGTGTTGAGTGAAACTGTGCCAATCTATACAATTCACACATGATCCAGAAACTGAAGTATAGTGTCCCTTATGGCCAGTTATAAATGCCTGAAATTAGTTAAGGAAAATGCAATCCAAACAAACAAAATGCTTCCAGTTGACATTGTGGTAGGTCATGAATTAGCTCTCAGACAAAAGCAACAATGACAACCAAACCAGACCAAACTTTTAAAAAAGCAGCAATTTCTTGTTATATCAGGCTTAATTCTTGTGATTATAATCCAAGATCAAAAGTGCCCATTAAATATTTGAGTAAAGGCTGGTAGAAGGAGTTGGTCTCACACTCTTAATCTAGATTCTGGGGTGAGGCAAATCTATCAACTAGACAGTGAGATTAGAAAGAATAAATGAGATCAGAATTCAGTTTCCAGTTTAAAAGGAACACATGGGCATGGGTGGGGTGGGTTGACATTCTTTAGAAGAATTAGCAAAATCACTTCACCATTCCCAAAGGCTCAACTCTTGCTAATAGCTTACTATCTTTATGAAAATTAGAGGAATTTTTATGACATTTTATGCTCAATCTATTAAATATAGATGTTAAAAAATAATATTTTTGTTGTAGAAATGATCTTGTTTAGAATATTAATAGAAATCATTAATAAATAGTAATAGAAATAGAAATAAAAAAAACTGGCAATTGCTTTAAGGATCATAGATTTTAATAAAATAAATCTTAGAGATCATCAAGTACAAATCCTTAGTTTTTAAAATAAGGAAACTCATGCCCTCTTAAGTGACAAGCTTATAATTACACAGTCAGTCAAGCATTTCTTAAGTACTTATTATTTAATTAATATTTTGCCAAGTCATAGAAGTACAACTATAAGCAGGAAAAAAAAAATCAAAACAAAAACAAACAAACAAAGTTAGTGATTGTCCTGAAAGAACTTGTCCTAATAGGAAAGATAAGAGGAAGCTGAAAGGAAGGTAAGATGAAAGAGGGACAAGTACTTAGTATGGGAGTATGATGGAGTAGTCTTGGGGGATGTAGCCCAGAAAAAAAAAATGAATAGCTGGCCTGGTCATCCTCCTTTAATGGAAATTCTAGGAAATGCCATCTATTCAGAGACTCAAAGGGTAATTGTGAAGTACAAAATTCTTGGGCCTAGGATGAAGAGGTTACTGGGCATGCTAGAAAAGTCTGAAGGAGTGCAACTTAGTAGAAATGAAAATATACTGCTAGAAATTCTCTGAGGTAATGTTTGAAACTTGATCTTTCTGACTCCAACTCCAGTATGCTGTCTACTATATTATGTTGCCTTTTGTTTTGTTGTTGTTTTTTTCTCCCTACAATTCTTTTTCCTTAATGGAAATGGTTTAAAATTCAAGTTGTGCTATCTACCAATGGCCAAATAATATCATTGCTTTTTCTTTATTAGGCAAAAAAAAAAAAAAAAAAAAAAAAAAAGATGGTAAAAGAAAGAATATGAGATATAAATTAAACAAATAATTTAGTGATATTATCATCCAGTTAGCTATATAGGTAAAGAACAGACCATTAAAAAAAAATCTACAAAATAGTGAGGCATTTGGGCTCACGTTTTTGTTTGTTTATACATTGAAACTGTATGTATTTCTTTCTTATAAGCTCATATTCCTGTCATTTTTTTCCCATTTTTATGATACACTTTATTATAATATATTAGACCATGGTACAAGGTAGTATGTACCATGTGTACAGCAAACTAGAAGACACGTGATTACTGCCATATGAACTTCTAAGGTATACTTTAGAACTAACAAAATATGTTTTAACGTATCTGCTCAGAAAATACTTCTATAACACATGAAAAAGGTTCCTTTCAAGATTAACACAATTTGATTTAGTTGCTTGAAATTTTAAAGGGAGAATTTAATATAATACAAGCACATGTTATGTCTAATTCTGCCTCTTACCTCAGTTGTTTTAATGCTCTCAGCTATGTTACTTCTCTGAAATTTATTTATCAAAGGTCAGATGATTGAGGATACTAATGTATAGAAATTGCTTCAAGGTCTCTGAATAACTATAGTAGTGTGGAAGTAAATGCAGAAAGCTATTGAAAATCACAACATCAACAACGTGATCTTTACAATTTGGGAATTCCAGAGTGATCTCTTTAATTGCCTTTAGGGCTCTATGGATTCTTTAGCAACCTGAAATGTTCTAAATATGCCCTGCACCTTGAATTTTGCATCCAGAGAATTGGCTTTTCACTGCTAATATCTTTCCCCAAGTGGACAAAGATATGACAAAGTAAATATGTAATTAAAGCAAAAGAGCTGATTTTGTTGCTCCAAAATGAATAGATTTGCCAAGTTATAATATTCAAATTAAGAAACATATTTAGAAAGAATTGACCATTTGTTTAAAATCAATTAAATAAAACATTATGTTACATAACTTGTTGGTTAATATCAGTATTTTTATTATTGATAACAAAATTGAATACATTAGCATTTAATATTACGGAAATATTCAGACTCAAAATGGGAACGAAGTTTTTCTTGTCTAGATGCCTTTTTCTTCTGTTCATTCTGTTTTCTTTCCTGTCTGGCTTCTTTTCTTTCTTTTCCTCTTGTCGCCTTTCTTCTTAAACCTCTCTAATCTTCCCTTCCACCAAATTTATTTGTAGGATCAGCTCATGAGAGTTCAAAAGCAAACACAAAGAATTGAGTCACTTTATTGAATTAGGAGACCTGTTAAAAGAAGCTATATCTAAAGTAATATACTTTTATTGTCATAGTTGTTATGCAAAAATTACCAATGATGTTCAACATAATTCAATATCTATGATATAGTTAGGGATGACTTTAAAGGCTTTGACTTTGAAGAATGAAATTAAACAATTCTGTTAAGTGCCACAGTTCTTAAAAACCTCACCCTGCAATTTGTAACCTAAATATTTAATGTACAAAGATCTAGAATCCCTTGATTCTCATTTCCTTCCCATAACAGAGTGATTGCATTTATTTAAAAAAAAAAAAAAAAAAAAAAACGAGGAAAGCCATCCAGATTATATATCTGGATTTGAAAGGCACTTACCCTTATGACATTTTTATCAACAAGCTAGGACAATGTAGTCTGGGTCCTTCGGTAGACATAGGGACAAATCAAGATGAAGAACAATAGACTATATTTCAAATTTAATGTAGAAAGATATATACAACACATCTGTCTAGTGATCAATATTAAAGGAGAAAAAACACATATGCATTTGTGGATGATGGTGCAAAGATTTATCATTAAGTTCACAGATGACTGTAACATTGTTGGGAGATTTCTTGTGACATTCTCACAATAGAAGAAATCCAATTGGCATTGACAAATAAAGGAGATGTGATATATTACAAATTAGGCAAAAGTACATTTGGGATGAATTTGAAGTAAACAATTAGAAAAAAAGGAATTTCATCTTAAAAACTCAAAGGATCTCTATATTCTGTACTGATTGATCATTACTGAAGGATTGATTTAGAATTGTGTGACTAGTCACAGGAATATTGTGAAAGAACTCAAAGAAATGATAAAAAGATAAAGTAAAAGAATTGCTTTTAAGACCAAATATACTATGATTAAATGGACACATTACACAAAATCCAAATGTGACAGCTACATGCAGAATTAGTATCTTATGGGGAGGTTACTCAGAGATCATAGTGGTAAACATATCTTCCTTCAAGTTTCTAAAGCATCAAGGATATTTGTTTTGTTATAATCTATATTTTCAACCACTAATCATCTAGGAATTCCAGTTCTAAGCTCATTTTTGCCATTTATTAACTGTGTAGCCATACCACCATTCTGAGAATTTCTTTAATTACAATATTAGGAGGTTATATTAGGTTACCTCTAATGTAAAGTCAATTTCAGGTCTATCATTTTTGATTCTGAGAAACCAGATATGTGGGGAATGAAGGGTGTGTGTGTGGGGGGGGGGGGGAAGAGGGGATGTAGATGACATTTGAATCATGATAAGGAGAAGTTTCGCAGGACTTAATGGTAGCAAAAAATCTTGAACATGAAGAATAAATTCCAGACGGCAGATATTAATAAATATTTTAAAAATCTTTAAAAGGAAATTATAAAATATCCATGTCTGGATTTCTTTAAATATAGAAAAGCCAACTAACTTTTTTAAATTTTGGAATGGATTAAGTATAATAGTCCTTCCTGCCTGTACAGTATGGTCTAGATTAAAGTTTTCTCTTGAGGTCTTTGCTGGCTCCAGGATTTACTGATTCTATTCAGTGATTAAGTGAAAAAAATCAAAATAATATTTGTATGAATCCTGATTAAGCAATCAGCTAGTGGGGCTAGGATGAGTATTCTTGTTATCTATGGAAACACAGTCAATCAATACATTAAGTGCTCCTTTGGGAGCTTTCTTACAAATATAATGGGTTTATACATTCTCTTATCATCATGGGCTGATTTAACCTCAAGCCAGTGACATTCTTTGATGAACTTGTTTCCACAAGAGTTTCATTCAATAACCTAGCAAGTTAAATGAAACTATCCCAGAAATTCTAGCCCCCCCTACCTTCATTATCCCCTTTCCAATACTTATACATCAGGATTTTGAAATCCTCATTGGTGAATCTCAAAAAGTCAGTATTGAGACTTATAGAATAGATATTTATGCCATCAAGGAATTCTGTTTCCATAGCCATTTGAGCAGGATATTAGTCTCTGCTCAATTATTTAAGGCATCTACTTGCAGAAACAAATCAGTATGATTCAATTCAGTTAAATAAAACAGTTACAATCACTCAATCAAGCAAATATCTTTGGGAAAGAGATGGGAGTGAAATGACTGCATAATAATAAAGAGCCAGTCTGATTAAAAAAAAAAAAAAAAAAAAAAAAAAAACTTTTTAACCAAACTCTTTGGCATCATAGAGAAACCACTAAGATTTGTCTCTTTTCAGTATGCATGGAACCATTCAGCGGTCAAGATATCTGGATGAGTTAGTGAAGTACAAGTAAAAATTTTGGTTTAATTCTGGAGTTTAAAAGCCAATCTAAGCATGGATCAGTGTTTCCAGCAAACAGTGACACCCTTTTGAGATTCAGTTTTCCAATTGATAGGGAGTCACTATGGCAGATAATGTTTCTGCATTTAAACCCATAAGAATTATTGTGAAAGCAAGCGGAACTCATGGGAGACCAGGGGGTTGGAGTGAAAGAACCCTTGCAGTGAAAGGAATCAAGGATTGTCTTTAGAACCCATGGTACCTGAGCAACCAGGTCAAAAAAGCTTCTTCTAATGAAGATCCATCCATTACCATGACATGCAAGCTCGAGTTGTAGATCACTTTCATGGTCTCCAAAGAAGCTGAGCAGTTATCAGTAACATTCAAAAATCCACTGGAAAGTCATTCATTTCACTTTATGGTCCTAATTAGCCATTTGTATAGTTCTATAATTAAATATGTTCCTTTCTCATCAAGTTTTTCACTTTAGTAATGATACCACTGTGCCACAAACAGGCCCCATGCTGTTTGGTTTGGGACTTATTCATAGCATTTAATTGGTCACCCAGTGGTTAGCCAATAACCCCTTCTATGGGAAGCAACACTCTGAATGCTGTTAATGGGCTGGAGGCACAGTGATTGCCTCCTGGTACCCAGCAGTACTGGGAATAAAGCAATTTCCTCCACTGTGTTGTGTGCCCAATAGCTAATCCTCTCCACTCCTGAAATGCACACTATTTGGTTATAAGTATTTGTGCTGGCTTACTTACCGCTGAGTTGTTAATAGGCAGTGATTCTTCAATGCTCCTTCAGTGAAGTTACAGTCTGCTTGCTGACTGCTAATTAAAACAAGTTTGCACTCTAAGACTGCAACTAAAAGGTAGCAAGGTCATCTTATTTAATGCAGTAACCTTTTATTTAACAATGTTGATACACTCCTCATATGTGCACATTTGGTAAACTGGTATGTCTATTATCGATTGTTTCAGAAGAACAAAATTGAGCCATGGACAAATGTGTTCTCCTTTGAAGTAATTGTTCAACTCCCCTGTTGTACAGTTGAAACACAAGACTGGCTATTGGATTCAATTATGTGAAGTTTGTGATTTTTGAAGACCAAAGGAAAAAAAAAAAAGGCACACATCTCATATCCATTTGAACAAGAGTTGGGTTCATCTAGCATGTGTTTTATTTTAATTACAGGTTGAACTATTAAACTGAGTCACTGGGCTATCAATAGTGATGGAAAAGTCTTTAGTAGATGGCAGTTCCTAACCACAAGCCTATACACACACACACACACACACACACACATTCACACATGCACACACACACCACACACTTGTAGAACCTTAAGAAATAAGACAAAGTAAGATATTTTGTTATAAAATCAAAGTGAAATGGAGGGATTTTTCTAAAGGAATGATTACATATTTTAAAAATCTTATATTTTATTCTCACTTATTTTTGTGTTACTTAGCATAAATCTAAGATATTATTAACTTTGCTACACATGTTGGTGTATACCTCTTCCTTAAAATTCCTTGTATTTCTCACCAATGATAAAAAAAGACAATTTGATATATTTTCTAGGACAATACAGTAGTTCCGGAAGCCCTGGGCATTTTATAGTGTTACCAGGAGTGACAGACTGAATTATGCCAAGCTCTCAAAGTAGCTATCCTGAGAAGGTTAAAATGATGACTTTAGAAAAGGTTTTCCCTTTCTCACTCTCTTTCAAAATTAGAGACAAAACCAGTGAGAGTAAAGACCTTGTTAATTATGAAATATTACCTTTTATTAAAGACAGTGTTAAAGGCCTCCCAGACCAAGGTGACTTCATAAAAGCAAGCAGTCACTAGCATATAAAGTACTTTTAAGAAAGGCTTGGGGATATGCATCTTTGCCTTTTTTTGTTGTTTTTTTGTTGTGTTTTTTTTTGCTTCTCAAGCTTTCTATGCTTAACTTTTTTTTTTCTTTAACTATATACAGAATATACCTAGATTCTAACATTTAGAACACCTACTCTAGAATTTACCAATTGGATGATCTTGAGGGTATAACAGAAAGATTGCCAGATTTAGAATCATGAAATCTGTATTCAAATAGTGGAACTGTCATTTTCCATATGTATTATTTCGACAAGTCATTATAGTATATCTTATTCTGCATAAAACTACTGAGAGAGTTGGAGTAGATCTGCTTTTCAGCTCAAAACGTCTGATCTGTTTGCAAAGATATCAAAACTCATAGTTAGTAAAGATGCCCTCATCAATTCATATCTGGATTATTGCAATAAATTTATGGTTGTTGATGATGATGATAATGATAATGATAATAAACTAGCATTTATATTAATATTCACTGTGCCAGACATTGTTCTATGTGCTTTACAAATATAATTACATTTAAACCTCATAAGTAGATAGCTGCTATTATTGTCCTCATTTTATAATTGAAGAAAGTAAGACAAGAAGTGGTTAAGTGACTTGATCAAGTTCACACAGAAAGTATCTGAGACAGGATTCATATCTTTTTTGACTCCAAGCCTAGAAGCTCTGTTTGCTGTAACACATGACCACCTTAAGTTTCCCCCACTTCAGGCTATACTCCACAGAGAGGCTAAAGTAATCTTCTTAGAATACAGATCTGACCATGTTGCTCCCACCCACACTAACTTACTGGATCAAATATAAAATCCTCTGACTTTTAAAATCCTTTTTGACTGGTTCTTTTCTGACATTTCCAGGTCTTTTTATATTTTATTCCCTTCCATATATTATATGATCTAGTGGCAATGGCCTTCCTGGTGTATCACACATAGCACAATCCATTTTCTATTTCCTTTCATTTTCATTAACTTTCCCCCATGATTCTACTGTTCTACTCCTCATCGTTGCCTACTGGCTTCCCTGGTTTCACTTAAGTTTCAGATAAAATATAATTTTCAAGAAGCCTTATCTAGTTTCTTTTTTTCTTTTTTCTTTTTTCACATGAGACAATTGAAGTTAAGTGACTTGCCCAGGGTCATACAGCTAGGAATTGTTAAGTGTCTGAAACTGGATTTGAACTCAGATCTTCCTGACTCCAGGATGAGTATGTTATTAACTGTGCTATCTAACTCTCCCTGTCTTACCTAGTTTCCATTCCAATTCTTTTCCTTTAAAAGTATCCCTAATTTACATATATAATCATATGTATGATGAGGTTTAGATTTGGGGTACCCAAATGAAATTAGGATTTCTGATGGCCAGAGAGTTAAATAAGGTCTAAATGAGGTCTAGTGGCAGCACAAGAGTAGGGAGTTCTGGGATTCCCTTCTGGCAGTGCAAGAGTCCCCTGTTAAGGAATTTACAGACCCGAAAACCTAGATTGATAAAAGAGGTTTATTATGGGGATTGGAAGTAAGGTTAAAGTCTAGTCTAGTTAAGGAAACAGGTGAGAGTAAAGAAAAGGGGCACTGGAAACCGTATTCTAATGGACAAAGGCTCCTTGGGATGCCAAGCATGGCATAGGTGGTATGTTTGGAACCTCTGCAAAGAGAGAGTTTTAGTTTGGCTCTTTTATCATAGGGGGCTTTGGCTACAAGCTGAAGGGGGCTCGTGGGTGTTGTCCCAGGTTGGCTCCTTGCTCGGTTTCAGCCAGGGTTAGAATTTGAATTCAATTCAATGGGTTTCCAGACTGAGCTGACCCCACCCAGATAACAAAGATGAAGCTGTTTGTGCTTGGGCTGGAGTCCCCTCACTGAGGCAGAGTCCAAGGAGGTTTTCTCCTTCAAGGATTTGCAGTTTTGGGGTTCCCTTTTCATGTACATAGATGTTTGCATGTTGTTTCTCCTATTAGAAGATGAATTCTTATTGGTCATTGTGGTACATACTTTCAATCCCTGCTTTAGGGGATTCTGAAATTGGGAAATTGCTTGAGGATATCTAAGCGATTTTAGATTAAGTCAGCTGGGTGCCCACTTGAAGTCTAATATCCATATGGTGAGTTCTCTGGAGCTGGAGTATACCAGAATGCTTAAGGATGGACAAACTTGACCAGTTAGAAATATGGACCAGGTTCCATCTCCTATGCCTATCAGTTGTTGAACTGACCTAAGGAATATTCATTACACTTTGAAAAAAAGAGGTTTGACTTTTAAATGGGAGTTTTTTGAGCACAGGATCTTTTTTTTTTTATTATTCTGTTTTCTTCATTCCTTTCTTCCAAGTCCAGGATAGTTAGATAAGGGTTGACTGAGAAAACCAGAATTACAGTATACAATTTGGAAGCCTAGCTACTCCCTGAGGCAAACTGAGAGGAGCACTGATCGGATCTTTTTGGCTTTAAGTAGGCCTTTTGTTCTTAAGTAGGCCATTTGTTTCTTGTGAATATCTTGCATAGACTAAATCATCATAACTTCACAGTTACTGTATTAAGTCAGAAAGCCAAGTTATAACATCAGTCAGAAGGTTATATTTCCCATACAAAAGACCTACTTATATTCTAAAGCCCCACTAACTCCTTTTTAGGATTAGCCCTCCAGTCAGTCCTGCCTCCTGGTATCTGTCTTCTTATAATGACTAACTTCTTTTTGGGATTAGTCCAGTTGCTAATTCCTTTTAGGGTTAGTTTGCCAGTCGATGGCATAATTCCACTCTTCTTTTTTAATGGCATAAAACCTCTTTTCCTCACTAAAAACTATAATAGATTTAGCCCACTGTTAATTGAGTAATAAAATCTTTGCCTTTTGATTTAGAGGTCTAAACCTACAAATTATTTTGAGACATCTCCTGACACCAGCCTATAATCCCAATATACTTTTAGGATTCAATACCTCAAACCTCCAAATTTGTTGACCCATATGGGGAGATGATTGTACTCATCACCTAAACACTTTCTTCTTTCTCTTTCTTTCCTTCTTCCTTTTCCTCTTTTCTTCTTGCTTCTCCTTTACTTTCTCCTCTTTTTCCTTCTTTTTCCCCTCCTCCTTTTTCTCCTTTTCTTTCTACTCTTTTTTCTCCCCCTCCTTTTTCTTCTCCCCCCCCCTTTTCTGTGTGTATTATCATCACGCAGCAAAATGCCTGATATGTAAGAAGTATTTAATAAATGTTTATTGATTTAATTTGGCTTGATCTACCTTTTTTTTTCCCCCTCTTAAACTTGCATTCAGTTAAAGTGCCAGAAAAATTTGAGTTTCAAAGTAAAATTTAGCTTCTACAAGTGGAAAACAGAATATGGTGAGGGGAAAATAGGGCTAGCTAATCGGTTTCTAAATGATTTTCTTAAGGATCAAAGCTAGGTTGTACCTACTATTGGAAATAGCTAAAAACATTCTATTACTATAGCTCAAACATAATGGGAAGAAAAATAAGGACACATAATGGGAAGCCAAGAGGAATGATTTGTGTTGAGAAAATGCAACAGTGCCTCCAGTAAAAAGAGAACTCTATATAAACTCTTAAAAATGAAAAGGGAATCATCTATGTAAATTATCCAAGAGTAAAAAGGGAGAAAAAAATAGTTGCTTTAGGATCTAAAAATAAAAGAGAAAGGGGCAGGGGAGGGCGAGGGGAAAGACTACTTAGCTAGAAACACACCTAACTGAATGTGAGCAAAAAAATCTCCCAGGGTATTAAGAGAAGAGTCCAGCATGAAAAAGATTATGTGAAGTATGAAAGAGAGAAAAACAAACAAGGTAAAGCAAGTATATTTCTTCTCCTTATCATTTAACTTAATTCTAGAAAGTATTGCACTATCAGTAAGATGAGAGTTAGAAATTACAGTCAGGAAGATATAGGTCAAGAAAAAAAATGAATTAAATGGATTTCATAATGTAGTCAGAGACAGGGAAATGCAAAAAACAAAAACAATAACTAGACAGGAACTAGAGGTAGTGGGAAAATGTCTTTCACTTCAAAGGTAGAGGAGACAGAGAATATTTACCTCAGAGAGAGCTTTGTCAAGAGTCTCTCTATATAGAAGGAAATGAAGCTGAGGAAGACAGGGTGACTAATAGATAAGAGGAAAGACTACATTAGAAAACAGAAAACTGAATCTGAGAAAGGTCAAGTAATATACCCAGAGTCAAATAATATTTGAGGCAGATTTCAAACTCAGGTGTTCCTGACTTCATGTATAATAAACTATCCCTACTGTACCACCAGCTGAGGCAGAAGCAAGGAGGGAGCACATTCCAGGCTTGATGATTGGCTAGTGCAAACACACAAAGACTATGGATGAGGAACAGAAAGAGGACCAGTTTGTTTTGATCATAGAGTTGTGGTGATGGTTTGTGACTGAAGTGTCAGGCAGGGGAAGGAGAAAAGATAATGCCTGATGATGCAAAAAAAAAAAAAAAAAAAAAAAAAGGTTGGGACCAGATTATTAGACTAGGGCCAACCCAAAAAAAAAAAAAAATGCTAAACAGTTTAGTTTATATATGACAAAGGACGACACTGGTATTGTAACTGAGTAGAACCACATGGTCAGATTCATACCTAAGGAAAAAAAAATTCTTTGAAGCAATGTGAAGAGATTGAAGAAGAACAAGACTTAAGGCAGGAATACCAATAGGAAACAATCTAGGCAAGAATGAATGAAGATTTGAACTATGGTTTTTGTTGAATAAGCAGAGAAAAGAATATAGATGTGAGATATGATGGGAAGATAGAAGTATCAGGTTGGGGAAATTGATTGACTATATGAAGTAAAAGAGATTGAGATTATCTAGGATAATACTGAGCAGACTGGAAGAATAGTGATGAATTTGACAGAATAGGTTTAGAAGAGGGAAGGCTTTGGGAGAGAAAGTAATGAGTTTAGTTTTAGACTTATTAAGCTTAAGATTGAGCTTTTTTAAAAATGCAGTCAGTAGGCAAAAGGTGATACGGAACTAATATTCAGGTGAAAGATTGGGCCTAAGAATATAAAGGTGAATTGGGGATAGAGATGATAAAAACAGAGATAAGATTATGATATGGATAGACATATGTATTTATATATGTATATAGTATATTACATTACTATATATACTGTACTGTATATGTACAAATACATATACATATACATATATATATATACTCTGTACATATAGGGGGAAGTTTTGTATATGTACAATTATGTAAATGCACATATAATGTAAGTCCCAACCTTATGTGTGCAAATACAAACATATGCATGTATATGTATCTTCTTAAATGCACACATTTATATACATATGCATGTATGACTGGATCTATCTACCTATCTATATATGCACATATACATGGTTATACACGTGCTCATATTCCACATGTATGTGTGACTCGTATATGGATTTACATATGTGTTATGTGCATTGTAATTCTATCTAGGCAAATATTCTATCTGCCTAAAGATCATAGTAAAGCCCATGGAATTTTATAAAATTAACACGAAAGTCTCTAAGTAAAGAAGATAAAGGGCCTATGAAAGAACCTTGAAGAACACTAACTATTAAGGAATATGACATAAAGCATGAACCAAAAATACCTGACATAGAGAGATCAGAATGGTAGGAAATGAAGCAAGAGAAAGCTGTGTCATGAAAAAGGTACCTAGAGAAAGACAGAGGTACAATGTCAAATACAGCAGATAGGTAGAAAATGATTGGAAGTAAGAATTAAAAGATCATGGGTAACTTTGAAGAGAGCAATTTCAGTTGAGTGATGGGATCAGAAGACATATTGTAAAGAACAGGTTGAAAAGAGAGGAAGTGGAGGCAGTGGATGTAATATTTTTTTTTTTCTTCAAGAGTTTGGCTGAGAAAGGGAGGAAAGATATATAATAGCTTGAGAGGTTATACAGTATAGTGATATTTTTTAAAGTATGAGGGAAATGTGGCCATGTTTGAGAGCAATACAAAAGGAAACAGTTAATAAGGAGAGGTTGAAATTTCAAGGGGAAGAAGGATACTTGAAGATTCAATCTCATGGAAAACATGGTAAAGGCTGGGATCAAGTGAATATGTAGAAGATTTGGCCTTGAGAATAAAAAGGACCTCTTTGTCAAAAACTAGGAGTAAGAACGAGAGTTTGGAAGATGATGTCAACATCAATAGGGAAAGAAAGCCACAACACTTAAATGAAATTTGTGAATGATACATAGAAGATTTTTATGGGATCTAAGGTATATATTAAAATTCAAAATTAGAAAAGCTTAGATTTATGAATCAATAATAATATAATTAGGAGTTATTTCCTCTTTTTATTTATATTTGCAATTCATATCACTGTTCCTGGTACATAGTAGATATTTAATAAAAGCCTGTTAATTTATTGATATATGGTGGGGAAAGTCATCCTAGTCATAATAATAGTTCACATTTATACTTTATTGTACTTTCAAATTGACCAACTGCTTTCTTCATAATAATTCTGTGAGATTGGCAATACAAATAGCATTATGCTTACTTCATGGATTTGTGAACTGAAGCCCAAAAAAGTGAAATGACTTTCTAAAGGCTCTAACGGTTAGGAACCAGAACTTAAAATTTGGTCTTGGCAGTCCAAATAAAGATATGAAAACTTATAATAATATTATAATATGAAGGTGGTATTGAAAAGGGATTTGAACTGGCTAAAAAAAGAAATATGACTATATTTGACCATAATTCAGTAACAACTCAAATATTTAGAGTCATTCTATAGGAATACAAGACTAGAAGACTATATTTAGATGTAAATGCTAAGAGAACAATTATAATTATTATTATAATTAGAGAAAGGGAAAGTGTAACAATACATTTTAATAATATTCATAAAAAACAATAGTATTTGTGAAAAATAGCATGAAAATGCTATTTTTCTAATGTCATTATTAATAGCTAAAATTAATTTCATGGAGTCATAGAATCTCAGAGTTAGAAGAGAACTCAGAGGACTGTTAGCCCAACTAATAGCTGTGCAGGAATAACCTCCATCAGATCTTCAATAAATCATGATACAATTTACAAGTTAGCCCACTACCTCTTGAGTCAACTGAACCCCTATTAGTCAACTCATACTATTAAGATGTTTTCTCTTATGTCAAACTAAATTCTATTTGTAGTTCTCTTCATGTGACATTAAATGTCCTATCTCTATGTATTATGTAGCTAGTTCTGATGGTTGGAAGGTATACCCTCCTTAATTCCACCTGGTTAACTCCTTTCAAAGCTCAGAACAAATGCCATCTCTTACAGAAAGCCTTAATCTGATTCCCTTAGTTAATTTGCCTGTCCTCTAGAAATTTCTATATATTTTTTCCTATGGATATGTTGTTGTTTCCTCCCCAAGTGTGAATTCTTTTGATGATAGGATTATAAAAAAAAAGCTTTAATATCTATAAGAAAAGCTTTAATATACACATAAATATATATTCATACAAACACACTTTTACACATGTTTGTATATACCAAAATCTTAGTGTGTACATACATATTCATATACATATATACTTGTATGAACATGCATATGTCTTCATGTGTACAAACATATAGTTAGTCAATAAATATTGTTAAGTACTTATTCTTTTTTTCTGTGTCAAGTCTGTGTTAAGTTTCATAGACACAAAAAAAAAAGGCAAAAGATAATCCCTATTCTCAGAAAGTTCATAATCTAATGAGGAAGGCAACAAGCACACAGGTGCATACATTTTATATTCTAGTCAAATTGACTTGTTATTTATTTATTTAATTGTTCCTCACATATAACATTTTATTCTTGCCTCCATGCTTTGGCACAGATTGCCCCTCCTTGCTTACAATGCCCTCCCTCTTCCCATCCTTCTCTTAGAAACCCCATGTCCCTTCAAAGCACAACACAAGTGCTATTTTTACAAAAGGCCTTTAGTGATATTCCACTTCTTAGTATTTTCTTTTTCTTGACATTACTTGTTATAACTTTGTTTGAATTTTAGTTTACTTTTCTCTGCACAAATTATATCCTGCTTCTAGTAGAATTTAAACATCTTGACATCAGAAATTCTTTCAGTTTGGTCAATTTCCATTTTTCCATCTTAGTTCAGATCCTTATTATATCTTGGTTAGATCATTGCAGTGGCCTTTAAAGTGGGTTTGCAGACTCAAGTCTCTCCCTGTTCCAATTCATAGTCCATACATATAAAGTGATCCCTAAGCTTAGATCAAATTCTGTTAATCCTCTGCTCAGTAAACTCCAGTGGCTTCTTCTTGTCCATAAGATAAAAGATAGCCTCCTCCTTTTGCCTTTTGAAGCCCTTTGTACCCTTTCCACAGACTATCCTTTAAGATATCTTATACAACCCTCTATCCACACTATACGGTTCAGATAAACTGACCTTCCTATTCCATTTCCAATTTTTGTGCATTTGCATTGTCTTATCAAATTTGTTGGAAATACACTCCCATTTCATCTTATAGATGCGTATCTCTTTCTTAAAAATATAGATAAAACATGGGAGACTATACAATAAAGCTTTTGCTAATCATTGTAAGTGTTATTGTCTCTTTCCCCTGATTATTGATTCTTATATTTAACTATCATGCATTTATTTTATTGGGGTTTTTTTTGTGCTAAACTTGTTCTAAGCTGTTTTGTCACCTCCCTTTAATCCCTGTACTAGAGAACATTTGACATATATTTCTGTGAAACCAACTATATTTCTATATATCAGTTCTTAATTTGGACATAGATATTATCTTCCATTATATATCCTTTGTAGTTGTTTTGAAAATTCACATAACTCATAATAGCTTAGTCATTCACAGTTACTCTTTGAATACATTTTGAATTACTGTTGCTAGATACACCAATTTCTTGTTTCTTTTGTTTCACCTTATTTCAGGCAAATTTTTCCTTGTTTGTTTTTTTTTTTTTTAAACCAACTTGTTCATTATTTCTTACAATGTATTACAATGTAATCATATACCATAGAGGGGATGAATCCAGATGGTAAAGAGTAGACAGTTTTTTCAGCTCTTCTTGGCTTCCCTCAGAATCAAGACCAGATTACATCACTGAAAAGATTTTAGAGTGATGGATATTTGGAGTGTAACAAATTTCTAGCAGAAGATATTTTGGAAGAATTGCAGAAAAGCTCTGTCTCAATAGGGTAGGAAGAGAGGCAGCCCAGTGTAGGTACAGTGAAAGGAAACCCAGGACAGAGAAGTTTTCTCACACTAGGAAATTCTACTAGAAGACTCTTAGCCAAAATACAGCAGGTTGGCTACTCTGTCCTAATTCAGAAGCCAGTGATGAGCAGACTAGCTGTGAGATCTCCAACACAACTACAAAAGGCAAGCCCAGGAACCCCAGCATAACAAGTGAGACTTGGTAACCCCTGCCCAGCACAGGGAGGAAGCCAGCAGCATCAGTCTCAGAGCAATGTGAAGCCACTGACACTTAGAGAGGAAGCTTGGGACAATCTCCCCTTCAGTCTAGGAGCTGACCTCAACCTTTAAAAATGAGCATAAATGCAAAAAGAGCTCTGACCATAGATAGCTTTTATGGAGACAGAGAAAAACAGAACTCAAATCCTGAGGACACTAAAGGCAAAATGTCTCCAGATGAAGCCTCAAAGGATGATATGAGTTGCTCTCCAATTCAAAAGGTTTTCAAAGAATTTGAAACGAGAGTTAGAAGAAAAGTGGAGATAGGAAATGAGAGCTTTGGAAAAGAAAATACAGACATAATGTTTGTCTACATCTAGCTTCTTCTATACTGCTTTCCAGTTTTCCAATACTTTTTGCCAAATAGTGAATTATTATTCCCAAAGCTTAAATTTTTACATTTTTTAAACACAAGTTTACTACATCATATACTATTGTGTATTGCATACTATTCCACTGATTCCCCCATTTTACTTCTTTGCTAGTACATAATGGACTTCATAATTACCACCTTTAGATATCCCACCTTTATATTTTTTTAAAAATTAATTTCTTTATTGTGGCCAAAAAAAAAAACAACCTGGAATATATTATTGAACACAAAATAAGTAATTTTGATTATATTAAACTAAAAAGTTTCTATTCAAACAAAATTAATGTAGACAAGATTAAAAGGGAAGCAATAAACTGGGGGGGGGGAAATACATTCAAGGGTTCTGATAAAGGCCTCATTTCTAAAATATATAGAGAATTGAGTCAATTTCTAAGAATTCAAGCTATTCTCCAATTTATAAATGGTCAAAGAATGTGAACAATTTTCAGTTGAAGAAATTGAAACCATTTCTAGTCATATGAAAAGGAGACTTACATGAACTAATGCTAAGTGAAATAAGCAGAATCAGGAAATCATTATACATGGCAACAACAATGGGTCTTTTCAACAATGATTGAGGCCAGTTCAAAGAGCTTGTGATGAAGAAAGAGAGGCCTGTGGGAACTGAGTGAATCACAACATAGAATTTTCACTTTTTTTTGTTGTTTGCTTGTATTTTGGTTTCATTCTCATTTTTTTGTTCATGTTTTTATCTGATTTTTCTTGTGCAGCATGGTAATTGTATAAATATGCATACATATATTGATTTAACATATATTTTAATATGTTTAACATATATTGAATTACTTGCCATCTAGGAGAGAGAGTGGAGGAAAGGGACAGAAAAATTTGGAACACAAGATTTTGTAAGGATCGATGTTGAAAAATTATCAATGCATATATTTTGAAAATAAAAAAAGTTTACTAAAAAAAGAAAAAATTAAAAATTAAATTCCTTTGATATTCTTGATCTTTTGTTCTTTCTTCTTTTAAAAACATAGTTTTATTTTTCTAGTTATGTTGTGAGACATATTTGTTTTTAAAACTTTGAGTTCCAGATTCTCTCCCTTTTTCCCCATACTCTCCAACACCCATTGGAAAGGTACATATGAAATTATATTCCATACAAGTCATGTTCCTTACCCTTACCCCTCCCCCCCCCAAAAAAAAAACCTCTCAAAAAATTAGAGAAAATTTAAGTATGACTCATTCTGTATTTAGACACATTCAATTTTTTCTCTGGGTATGGATAGCATTTTTCATCATAAACCTGTTAGAGTAGTCTTGAATCGCTGTATTGCTAAGAATAGTAAAGTCATTGCTCTTACTTTGTATATAAAACATTTCACTTTGCTTGAGTTTATAGAGGACTTTTTGGGTTTCTCTGAAAGATCCTTCTCATCATTTATTTATAGAAAAATAATATTTCAACACAATTACATATCACAATGTATTTAGCCATTCCCCAATTAATGAGCATTCCCTCAATTTCTAATTCTTTTACCATGAAGGGAAAAAAGCTGCTAAAATTATTTTTGTATATATAGATCATTTTTCCTTTTTTTAAAAAACCTCTTTTGGGATTCATGCCTAGAAGTGGTATTGTTAGGTTAAAGAATATATATAATTTTATAGCCCTTTGGGCTTAGTTCACATCTTTTGATCATTTATCAATTGTGGAATGGCTCCTATTTTTTTATAAATTTGACTTGATTCCCTATGCATTTGAGAAAAAAGCATTCATCAAAAAAACTTGCTTCAAAATTCTTTTTACAATGACTATTGTGAATTGTATTCCCCCAGTTTATTTTATTCTCTCTCCTTCCACCTTCTCCTGCCTCAGCACATTCCTCTCTCATCCTTTAATGTAATATAATTTATTAGATATTATTCAACTTCATATTCATATTCAGCTCACACTTGTGTCCTCTCCAATTATATTCTTTCTGTCATAGTAATAAGAGAGTTACAAATATCATCTCTATAGATAAACCTTATTAAGTCCTTTATGGTTTGCCTTTCCTGATTTCACCTTTATACTTACTTCTCCTGAGTCTTGTATTTGGAAATCAAATTTTTTATTCATCTCTGGTCTTTTCATCATGAATGCTTGAAAGTCCTCCATTTCACTGAATATCTACTTTATCCCCTCAAATATTATACTCCATTTTGCTAAGTAAGTTATTCTTGGTTATAATCCTAGTTCCATTTCTCTCAGCAATACCCTATTCCAAGACTCTGATCCTACATGTAGAAGCTTTCAAATCTTGTGTTATCCTGTTATCCTGACTGTGGCTCCACTGTATTTGATTTTTTTTTTTCCTGGATGGTTGCAATATTTTCTCTTCGATTTGGAAGCTCTGGAATTTGGCTATAATATTGCTGGAAGTTTTCATTTTGAGATCTCTTTCACAAGATAATTGGTGAATTCTTCCAATTTCTATTTTACCATCTAGTTCTAGACTATTAAGACAGCTTTCCTTGATAATTTCCTTGATAATTGATAAGATTATTTCTAGCATGAATAATCTTTTTTTTTTTTTTATCTTGGCTTTCAGGTAGACCAATAATTTTTAAATTATCTTTCCTGGATCCATTTTCCAGATCAGTTATTTTCCAATTAGATATTTCAGTTTTCTGTCTTTTTCATTCTTTTAGTTTAATTTTTTCTTGATTTCTCATAATGTCATTAGCTTTCATTTGCTCAATGAATTCTAATTTTTAAGGGCTTATTCTTGTACCTCCTTTTCCAATTTGACTAATTATACTTTTTAAGGCATTCTTCTTCTCCTTAGTTTTTATTTTTTTTTTTGCATTACTCTGATTTCTCTCCCCAATTTTTCCTCTACCACTCTTAATTTTCAAAATGCTTTTGAGCTATTCCATGGCCTGAGACCATTCTTATTTTTCTTGGAGGGTTTACATGGGGGAGATTTGCTTAGGAGTTCTAATATGTTAAAGTAACAGAGTCCTTCTTCAGTACTAGTAAACTGACCATCTTCTGACTAGTTCCATGCCTTTTTTATCTATAAAACTGAGGCCTCTTGAAGCTGCACCACCTCTTATGCCCTGGTTTGCTAGTTTTCCAAGGTCCTTCCACCAGAATGAGACAAACCTTTCTTGCTAATCTTCCAAGTTATCTTTGGTCTCCCTAAACTCTAAGGGGTCTGTAAATTGCCAATGGTGCTGCAGATTCAGAGGCTCCAAGGCCTATTCCTGGTTTATTGGAACCAGTAGGAGTTAAGGTTATGCAGGACTCCAACTATAATCTGGTAAAACAGATCTTTCCTGCTGATCTTCCAAGTTGTTTCAGCTGGAAAATTTTTCCACTCCGTTATTTGTGCATTCTGCCATTCCAAACTATGTTTAAAGTTATTATTTAAAGGAATTTGGAGGGGCTTAGAACATCAGAGTCATTGTCAGTCATTGTCTTTATTCTCACATCCTGGCTCCACCTGATCTTTTGTTCTTTCAAATGAATTTTCTTATTTTTTTCTAAGTCAATAAAATAAATTTTTGGTTAATTGAATGACAATATGTAAGTTAATTAATTTAGATAGAATTATCATTTTTATTGTGTTATCTATGCTTACTCATGAACAATGAATATTTCTCCAATTATTTGAATCTGACTTTTTTTTTATTTTTAAAAAAGTGTTTTTCTGATTATGTTCATATAGTTCCTGGGTTTACCTAGGCAGGTATACTTAACAGGTATTTTATGCTCTCTGTGATTATTTTAATTGAGCTGTTTCTTACTTTCTACTCTTGAGGTGCTTTAGTTATACAGAAATGTTGATTTAAATGGGCTTACTTTATGTTCTACTATTTTACTAAATGATTATTTATTTCAATGGCTTTTCAATTGAATCTCCAGGATTTTCCATGTTTTCATTATTAGGCTGGGGGAAAAAAATAGTTCTATTACCTCATTGCCCTTTCTAATTTCTTCATTTTTTTTCTTCTTTGATTGCTATTGTTAATAATTTCTAGCATA
The DNA here is from genome assembly GCF_016432865.1 of Antechinus flavipes. Classification (NCBI taxonomy): domain Eukaryota; kingdom Metazoa; phylum Chordata; class Mammalia; order Dasyuromorphia; family Dasyuridae; genus Antechinus; species Antechinus flavipes. The sequence goes on along the minus strand of NC_067398.1, from coordinate 239,715,157 downwards.
ATACTGAATAATTTGAGTGATAATGAGTGTCCTTATTTCACTCCTGAGCTTTTTGGGAAAGCTTCTAGCATATTTTCCTTAAGAAACAATATTTGCTGATGGTTTTAGGCAAATGCTTCTTATTGTTTTAAGAAAAAAATCCATTTATACCTATAGTTTCAAATTTTTAAAAACAGGAATGTTATATTTTATCAAATGTTTTTTATACATCTATTGATATAAATATATGACTTTCATTACTTTTGTTGTTGTTATAAAAATTATATTAATCATTTTTTTTCACATGGAACCACCCTCCATTCCTGATATAAAAACTTATTTGGTCACAATGTATAATATTCATGATATATTGCTGTATTCTCCTAGTTTTCTATTTCATTAGGGAAATTGGTCTATATTTTTCTATTTTTATTCTTCCAGATTTAGGAATCAGTACCATATTTGTTTTCTAAAAGGAGTTTTGTAGGACTTGTTCTTTTCCTATTATTCCAAATATTTATTTAAATTGGATTTAAGTGTTTGATAGAATTCACTTGTAAATCCACAGGCGCCTGATGCTTTTGTTAGGGGGAGAGAGGAGATCATTTATAACCTATTCACTTTCTTTTTCTAAAATAGATTTATTTAGATATTTTATTTCCTCTTTCATTAATCTGGGTAATTTATCATTTTATAAATAATCATTCATTTCACTTAAATTGTTAAATTTATCGGTATATAATTGGACAAAAAAAGTTAATAATTGCTTTAGTTTTATCTTCATTAGTAGTGTAGTCACCCTTTTCATTATCTACTCAGGGAAAAAGATGTGTTAAGTGGTTAAAGTCATAGAAAAATGAGAGGGGTATTAGGCCAAAGAAAATAGTACTGAAAACTTAGCTCTTTCCAGAACTTTCCCTTTAGATGTTCCTCAAGGTTAGAACTTAGGCTTAAAGAATTTTGTTTTTGTCCAACATGAGGAACTTGAGGCTGACCATCATCCGGTCTTAGGGATCTTTATAGTAATATGAAATAAAGGCACTAAAGAATGGAGAGTTCCTAAAGAGAAAAAAAAAAAGGAAATACAAAAAAAAAAAAAAAAAAAAAACTGAAAGACTCAAATCAAATGCCAAGAAAAAATAATTTAATGAAAACTTAATTCACAAACACATAAACTAACAATTATAAATATAGAATGATTAATTTAAAAAAGAAACCAAATAACCAAAAAAAAAAAAATGAACCAATGTTATCTAATAAAACAGAACAAAAATCTTTGCAACAAATCCTCTGATAAATATCTTATTTCTACAATATAGAGGAAATTGGTTTCAAATTCATAAGACTGAGAATGATTTCATAGATCTCCTAGAAAAATAAACAAACATCACAAATAATAATAAAACTAACAACGTGATATAGGAAATAATACAAAAAAATTGTCCTGAACTTCTGAATACAGACAATAAAATACTGATTGAGATATTCCAGAGATAACCTCCCAAAAACTTTGGGAAATGTAGTGTAATGTAAAATGTAATGCTGAACTCAAGAACAGCTAGAAGTCTAGTTTAGCTCAAATTTAGAATGTGGGAAAGAGAATAATGCCAATTATATTTAAATATTTCTAATTTTCTTAAAAAGAGTGTATTCCTATCAACTGTAATTGGTTGCTGCAGTAGATTAAACATTGAACCAGGAACTAGAAGAATCAAATCTGAATCCTACTTAAAACACTAGTTGTGTGGCACTAGCTAAGTCATTTAAACTCTATGTGCCTCATCTATAAAATGGAGATAATAATAGTACTTCATTCCCAGGATAGTTGTGAGGATCAAATGAAATATTTTGTAAACTTTTCAAAATTAAAGTGCTATTTAAATCTTAGCTCTTGCTACTATTATTTTAGCATATTAAATGCGTATTTTTTTTGTTTTTCTATTAAAAACAATATCATGAAATGTTAAATAAATCAACTTGTAGTCATGAATCATAGAATCATATTAAATCCCAAATAGAGCATTAGACTTGGAGTTAGAATTAACTGAATTCAAATATTGCTTCTGAAATTTACAAATTATATGATTCTGGACAAAGTAGTTAGCCTTTATAAGGTTGTCAAAACACTAGAGAACTTATCTACTTAATCACAGACCCACCTGAATTACTTTATGGGGGAAAGTCATGTTTAAGTCACAGTTCTTTCTAGTTCAATATTAGAAAATTAAGAAACTAAATTTCCAATTGTGGCATGGTGAATGAAGGACAGGATATTAGTTCCTGTTCTGCTTCCTCCTAAATAATTTTAGTTCCTCAAAGTAGCAATGTTGGTCCAATGCTATGATTTGAGCATATAATTTGGATGGGAATACTTTTGAATTCTCTGACATGAAATCTCTATTTCAGCACTGCATGAACAGACATTGGATTTAAGATATGAGCTGCTTATGTATACACACTTCATTCTCAGATAGTGCAGAGTTGCACACACAATAAATATTTGCTGATTGATAGCAGAGAAGCTACAGGACTATGTAAATAGAATCTGGTTTTATTACTTTGCATCTGTTTTATTCCATAAAATGAATTATAGCAAAGCAAATAAAAAGGAATGTTCACCTTCCTATAACTAATAAAAGGAGTCCATCATGATATTCATCCCCACTGAAAACAAATTGAAATATGCCTTTCCTTTATTTTTGGCATATTTTGCTACCAATGAGTATTGAAATGCATGTGTTTTAAAGTTTTAGACAATGTTGTGTAGGTTCTTTATTTTTCTTTCTTTCTTTTTTTTTTTTTTTTTAGATTTTGCCTCACAATGATCTATTATTTCTGAGTTGAAATTGCCAAAGGTTTCTGCAAAATTATTAGTAATATTAATTTGAAGGTGAAATCATAGTGTAAGGACTTCAAACTTTCAAAATGCACAGATTGATTCTTTATACAAAATTATGTTTCATAAGTAAATGATTCACAGCATGTTGATGAAGGCAACAGGAAACCAAAAAAGAGGAGCAACAAAACAAAATTGACTCAAAATAGTGCGGAAAGTTGGTATTTTATTATAGGAAATTTTTTTGTGTATCACTTGTGACTGTATTATGTCAGTGAAGAAGAAAAAAGGAGTGGCTGCCAAAAAAAATTAAATGTTGGGTTCCACATGATTTGAATGTTAGGTTCAAAGCTTTCTGATGCAGGTACCTGAGTTATTTGCTCCCTAATTATGGTTTTCTCAGAGGCACTTCATCCATTTCCAAATGAGTAATCAAAATGCAATGAATCATTTAAAGAAAACCTTGGTTAAAGAATACATATATTCTACACATTACCAGAGACCATATAACTACTTGATGATCTGAGCAGCAATTTTTTTATCTCTTGTCAATTTCATTCTGCTTCACTGTTTTTACACAGAGGTGAAGCTGTGGCAAGGCTATCTTGAGAATGACATAGATTATAAATAAAGCAATTGGAGAGTAAAATTGATAGAGAAAAGGAATGGGGAAGAAAAAAAAAAGATACCAAAGTAGATACTCAAATCTGTGAGGACAGAGAGGTGCCGAAAAGAGCTGATAAAGAAAAGTAAATCAGAAAAAAAGTTCAAGAAAAAAATAGCAGAAAACATAAGAAAAAGGAACAATAATACAATAACACAAGAGGGAATAGATAAACAGGAAAAAAAAAAGATTTGCTGATATGTCTGATATCAAAAGACCTCATATTATAACAAAGATCTTCCTACCCTCTGAGCTCAAATGGAATTTCATTCTACACCGTGTCAAGAAATGTCTTTCCTTGACCTTTTGTCATTAGAAATGTAGAAATACACCAGCAAACAACAGTAATGGGAGGGAGAGGAAAAGAAAGAGAAAATCTCTTGAACTTTTTTTCTTGCAAGTTTTTTGGGTCTGAAAACTTTGTTTTTTCTTCAGAAATATTTAAGTGTAAATGATATAAACCTACATACACATATAGACACACACACAACTAATACTGTCATCAAAATGAATGACTAATAATTGAAGGTGAAATTGCTTCTAACTACAGGATTATAATGTAGAAAGGGGCATAAGGCAAAGATGCTTACTTTAATTGGGGGCTTATGCCACAAAAGTAAATATCTGAAATTCCTATCAAAGCTATTTAAAACCAAAAGTACTTTTTAAGATAGTTTTTCTTTAAATATTAGTAAAACAATACTTATTTTCCCATGAATTTAAACAGTGATTCACTATAACTGTGATTTATTATTCTCCTAAAATACACTAATGTTCTATCAAAGATAAATCAGAACTTTCGTTAATTTACTTGAGTTGGTTAAAGTATGATGTTAATAATGACTTTCTAGAACACTGGGAAATGAGTATAAACTGTTTGTATTTTTGTTTTTCTTCCCAGGTTATTTTTACCTTCTGAATCTATTTTTTCCTGGGCAACAAGAGAACTGTTCAGTTCTACGTGCATATATTGTATCTAGGACATATTATAACATATTTAACATGTATAAGACTGCTTGCCATCTGGGAGAGGGGGTGGAAGAAGGGAAGGGAAAAGTTGGAACAGAAGTGAGTGCAAGGGATAATCTTGTAAAGAAAATTACCCAGGCATATGTTCTGTTAACAAAAAGTTACAATAACAAAAAAAAAAAAGTCAATCTTTTATTTTTTTTAAAAATTAGTACTATATATTTATTTTCAAAATACATGCAAAGATAGTTTTCAACATTTTCCCTTGCAAAACCTTTTGTCCCATTTTTCTCCCTTTTTTCCCCTATCCTCTTCCCTAGATAGCAAGTAATCTAATATAGGTTAAACATGTGCACTTCTTTTTTTTTTTAATTAAAGCTTTTTATTTAAAAAAGAAATAATGACTTTCTGAATAGAAGTTCTGTTCCTTTGTTCCCATGTGCTCCCAACAATTACATAACTACAATCAATAAGCCAGTGTTCTTTCAAATGAGCATTGTGACTCATAAATGAGTGAAGATAAAAATGTGACTGTTGGTATAATTCCATCTCAGTTACAAGTATATACCTCATTGACTATGTTTCAGAAACTTTATTATTTCTAAAAGTTCACATATAGAATTTCATTCATAATAATTACCCAAGAAAGGAAAACAAACAAAAAAAAATCTCTCTTGTTAGTGCTCAAAATAAACTTCACAAAGAGCTAGTCAACCAATTCATAGGATCATTCTTTTAAAATTTTAGAGATTATCTAATCTATACCTGACATTTTATAAATAAGGAAAGTGAGGACTAAAAAATTTAAGTGACTTGTCCAATGTCAAGAAGACCAGAGAGTTAGTTAGACTTGAAATTAGATCCTTTCACTCCAAGTATATCATGATTTCTGTTTTATCATTCCTTAGATGATATTTATTTATCCAGTTCTCTGACCTGCTGACCTATATCAGTCCTTCCTGTCTTATGTATTAATTGAGGAATAAGATATCTTTTCTTCACTATAGTTTATCTCTCTCTCTTTTTGTTGTTGTTGTTATAGCATTATATAACTTCTTGAACACCACGCCAATAGACTGCACACTTTTGGAGGCTTTCACATGATGGAAATATTTTGATTTTAGGCCCAGTAGAGATCTGTAAATCAGTTGTTCAATCAGCCTAACTAAATTTAGAGATAGGATCATTGTCAGGAGAATGACTACTGGAAAATGAATTATATATATAAATTTGCTAAAGAAACTCATGAGGTTGCAGTCTCCTTTAGTAGACCTAGACCCCACACTTCACAGTAAAATGTATTAATAAGTACCACCACAAAGAAGCTAAGCAATTTACATATAGAATCAAGGAATGAGAGTTGGAAAGGACCTTCAAACTTACATAGTCGAAGTCATTTTTTCATTTGCGGAAACTGAAACTCATAGAGATAGTGAATTGATCAGTCATATTAGCAACAAGAGTCAGAATTTGAACTCAAGTTCCCTGTCTTCAAATCCAATTCATTACAGATAGGTACGTACAGATAGATTATAGATAAGTCATGAATAGATTATATATATATATATATATATATATACCCACATATGTGTGTGAATTTGTCCAAAAAGCTCAACTACTATAAGAAACTAAGCAACAGTAGAAAACAAGATTGTAAAAGCATCATTTTAAGTATGCTAATATATTTATAATGATAGTTTCCCTCAAAGCATGAGGATTTTGAGATTTCTGCTAATGTCAAGGATGGGAAAGAAATGGTGAAAGAGAGATATTGCATTTCCTAAATCTCCAACTACTTTCACTGTGAATTCATGTTTTCTGAACCTTTCACTCAAGTGTTTGCAAATCTCTCTGGGAAGGCTTCCTCTCTTCAGATGGGAAGCATTTGTCACCGTTCATAACAACAGACAAATTGCTTAATGCATCTCTTTTGTTATGCTGTTAGAAGGAACAGCACGTACTAAATAAGAAAAATACTCAGCAGGCATCACACTCAGGCCCCCAGTGACTAAGAGAGTGCTATGGCTGAAATGCACACAGTCTTGCAGTGTCTGAAGGGAGTAAAGAAGAGGTTTACTTTAGAAAGGTTTATTCATACAAATTCAGTAGCAATTTTTACTGAGACCTGCATGGTATTACCATAAGCACCAGGCATGCTGTGGTCATGTTGGCAAAACTTTACTTGGAGTTACTTCACATGGAGCAAGTGAATGGAAATCTTGATGTCAATTTTTTCTTCATCCTAAAAAACTTATTCCACTTGAAACCCTATCATTGGTCATACCTGGATTTTTTAGGTATTTATCATTATTAAGTGTGGGGAGGCCAAAAGAGAATCCTGATAAAAAATAATAAGGACTTGGAGCCACATTTGTAAGATGTTTACACTAAAAATGTAAACATATGAATGCATTTATATTTATATTTTCAGTGTGAACTACAAACTATAATGTTTTATATATGAAAAAGTGACTAAAAATATATATATATATATATATATTTTTTTTTTTCTGGAGCAAAGGATCAGAATTAAAACTTGAATTTTCAATTCAAAACAACATTGCTAATAGTTCCTCTCATTTGTTACCAAAACAAACAAACAAATGATAGACTGCATCTTGTCACTCTGGAGCACATGGCTCAGTGAGAAGATAAGGGATTTTAGAATTAGAAAGTATTTTAAATCTACCTCTGTCATTTATTACCACTATAACCTTAGGTAAGTCATTTAACATTTGTCAACTTCAATTTCCTCTACTTCAAACTAAGTGGGGATGTGTGAGAAATGCTGAAAAGTTCAGTTTCCAAAGTGTTGCAAACTTTGAGATTGTGTGGGATTGGGACAGTGGGTACCACTGACCAAGAGGTTTTCAGAATGTGAGAGGTTAAGATAGGTTAAGATTCTACAGAACAAGTTAGTGATCAATAGGAATTGAGTAGCTAGGGAGGCAAAGATGGATTCAGCCAATCAGAAATAACCTTGTGGTTTTGAGGAAATCACAAACTTGAGATAATAGCTGATCCAGCCCAACTAGTTGGGGTCAGTGATATGACTTGACCAAATTACTGTGTCTGCTTAATAGTCTAGTTAAATATTAAACAACAAACTCCGTAAGAGGAGTTTTCTGCCATTTTTGAACATGGGATGTATGATGAGGGTGGGGGACTTACCTTTGGATTGTTATTTAAAAAATAGTTAAGTAGATCATATCTTAAGATAGAAATAAAAACTGACTATGACAATTGAGAGGGATAGGATGACTTATGACTATATTATTTTAAATAGAATATACTTGTAACTTTGTCTATTAAGAATATTGAACAACATTTTTTTAAAAAATGAATGAAAGGATAGTTATCAAGATCTAAATTTTGGTTCTTCCATCATCCCTATTTTCTCTTTCACATCCTCCTCCCCTTGCTCTGGTTTAGTCCTATTCCTTAGTGTTAATAGTAGTAAAAAATGAGAATGCCCACTTCTCTTGAAAACTTAACTCCAATTTTCAAGCTAATGGAAGGAGCTTGATAAGATGGATAGAAGACCCATGACATAATTCCACTTGCGAATTGGAGGTGTAGATGATAAGAAATGGAGTGCATGCTTCTTTTTTGTTCCACCTCGGCCCTTTGCATCTAATCTTTGCATTCCATCTAATACTCTTCTATATATCTTAGAATTAAAAATGGGAAGTTTAGTGATGCTGTCAAACACTCAAATGTTTTACTAATGTTCTATTTTTTGTTTTTCCTTCCAGAATCTGCTCCACCTGCACAACCTCCCATGAAATACTACAAATTTTTATACAAATATGTATAGCAAGCAAAACAAACAAAGAAAATGGAATATCTCATTAATGACATCTGGAGATATCCACCTCATTCAAATCTATTGTCCTTTATCAGCTTTCTATCAACAGACAGAATATATTATGGCCATCATTTCCTCAGAAGTCATAATTGATCACCGAATTGATTGGAGTTCTGATCATTTAATATTGTTGCCAAATACTTTGTAAGGAAATTATTTTTGCCTTAAAAGTTTACAAATTGGAGATACATTTTTAAGGAATCTGGGCCTTAGGAAAATTGGATTGCCTCATGAGAACTCTTCCCAGTTTATAAGACTATAAAATATATATAACAGAAGATTTTGATTAAAGATGACTGATTTCTCATTTCTCTGACATAGTCATGCCTTCAGCCTTCTCAGTCACAAAGGAATGAGGTTCTTATATGTGAATGTATATATAAAAAGATTGAAGGCACATTTGAGACTTAAAGAGTGGTATCCTATTTTATTTTGCATTCATCTTTTAGGCTTCATTTTCCTCCCTTGTAAAAATTGAGGAATTTGGACTATATGATCAATATACTCTCTTTTAACCTTAATTGACAGTTTGATAATACTTTTTTTTATAATAGGAGGTTGATTTGATACTAATTTTGACATTCTTTTATACTGAAGAACTTCTAAACATTCATTAAAAAAAAAAAAAAAAAAAAAAAAAACTTTGGTCCCACGCTCTCATATGAATCCTCAAATGCTACTCTTGGGCTTTCTCTAGGTCTTTGCGCCTAAAACTTAGCTCCTTATATAGATTGGGATAGGGACTAGATCTATAATTTTATTGGTATAAGGCATCCCAAGGTGAAGAAATTCCATCTAAAAATGAAGAAACTTCTTTGTAATTTATAATCTTAAAAATATTCTTTATGGTGATTTTGCTTTCTTTTATTCAAGCAACATATAAATTTTTACATACTACTTTTGCCCCCCTTAAATCTTACTGTTATTTAAACCTTATCCCTTTACTTGATTTCTTCTTCTTCATCATCATAATCATGTTTTGTTGCATTTTTAACACCTATCTGAATTATTTTATTGGAGCACTGAGTTCCAACAGTCTCTCTCTCTCTCTCTCTCTCTCTCTCTCTCCTCTCTCTCTCTCTCTCTATATATATATATATATATATATATATATATATATTAGCGGAATATAAAAATCTGGTATATATTCATATGGCACTAAATGCTTTCTTCAAAATACTCCTATGAGGATTTAAAGTAGCATTTCACATTTAAGTGACAAAGAAACTGAGGTTTCAAAGTACAGAGGGACTTCTTTATTGTCACATGACTAGGAAATGGTAAAACTAGAACTTGAATTTGTTTCTCAATGAACTCAGGGACCTATTGATCCATTCTAATTTTCTTCAGTGTATTTAAATTATATAGGATTTGTAATACTTTTTAAATGAAAATACTTGTTATGTGGCTTGAATTGTTTCTGTACTTTTCTTTATGCCCCTAGAGTGGCTTAAAAAACCCAAAACAACACAACACATCCTGCCTGGATGTGAAAAGATTTTGGCTTTCTTATTCCAGAATGCTTGAAAGAATAGATTTAGAGTCAATATTTGTTTCATTTTTTTGAATCATCTTTTTGCTAATTCATGCTAGTAAAGATAATTTTGTCAAAGAGAAACTTTCAGTATATGTATATATGTGTATAGTGGGGAGGAGAGATCAGAAGTGAATAGATTTAACAAAATTTACAACTCTTCAAACCCTTTAAGAAACCTTTAAAAGATGCTGATTTTAATGGACTACTCATAGCCACTTCCCAAATTAGTCTCTGGGGGAACAGCATTGTGGCAGACCAGTATCACCTTATAGAATTCTTGCTTTCTTTGACTAAAATTATGTTATGGTTCATTACCTTGTAGGGGTATTAAACCTCTAGTGAAATGCTGTGCTTATATTTTCTACCATATTTGTGGAAGATATTACTCAAACTCCTAGAAGGAACATTGAGGGGTATCTAATTTTGTCTCTCCCTTTTCCCCATATAAGGATTCTCAGGGTCCTTAAATAATAATAAAAAAATGTGATGCTAAAAAGAAACAATTTTACATTAGAGAATTAATAACAAGTACACTAATTTTTAGGTAACTATTTTCTTCAATACAAATGTAGGAATCAATAAAAATGATTTCAATAAATTTACACTATAATTCTTCACAGTGACTCTAAAGGCACAAAGGCAAGACAAATTCCTCCTAATAGTTTGGGAATGGATTATCTTTCCGAAGACTATGTGAGCTTATGTCCACAGGAAGCCAAAAAGAGAAGAGGGAAGACAGAAGAGGAGAGAAGAAAAGAGGAGAGGAGAAGAAAGGAGAGGAGGGGAGGGAAAGGAAAGGAAGGGGAAAAGCTCCTCTCCCAAGGACTGGAAATAAGATGGAATCTTTTGTATGCCAAAATTTGGTCCACACATGAAGGTCAATGGGCCTTGTAAGAATCTTTTTATAAAGCACAAATGAATTTTTCATTAAAATCTATCTTTTAAAATCAGCTACAATTTTTATTTATTTATTCATTCAGTTTTCTTTCAATTTTGTTACTTTGATTTTCAGAATTCTGTTTTAATGTTTAATTGGAATTTTAAAATGTATTAATTTTTTAAATTTATTTTTTAGCTGCATCTCTAATTCATTGCTCTATTCTTTCTCTCTTTTGTTGCTCTGGGTTCGAAGACATCTTATTCTTATTAACAGTAGTAATCTTTCATCTCAATAAAGTTGTATAATTTCCCATTGAACCCTTTTCAGAGATTGGTCATTATGAATGAAGAAAAATTGAATAGAATTGAAGGGAATAAAGTTCAGTCAGGAATAAGTTACTATGTTCACCAGCTTCAGAATGAAAAGTGACAGTTAAGTAGACGAGCTCTGGTTCCAAGGTTTTTTGTTTGCTTTTGTTTATGGTTACCTTGTTTTTCAGAGATCTAATCTTCTAATCTGTCTGCCTTGAGAGATTTTAGCAAGCATGAGTTGCTATTATGAATTACCATCAGCCCATGCTGAAAGAGATATGGCATTCAGCTTTCCACTCTCTAAGGAATAACAAGGAGGGCTATAATTGACAAAGGAACTTAAATAGTTTTCATGCAGGTATCTTAGTGATTGTTATCCCTGAAGTCCTCATTTTTCAAAGCATACTGTCATAAGAAGAGCTAATACATTCCCCCTCAAATGTCTGTGACTATCTATTCCACAAGTCCATATAAAGTTAAGGTAATGGTAGGCAAAAAGCTTAGAAACCACATGTGGCAAAGGGATATCTTACATCTATTGAGTGCTGAAAGTCTTTTTTTCCCCTTCTTGAGGATATTCTTTAAGTTCCCCTTAGGTATATTGTGACTTTTATGGTATCTTTATATCTGCCTTTTTTCATTGAGTCTGTTATTGCCTCTCAGTATGGCATGCAACCAGTTGATGCTTTTCCTGGAAGGAAGTGAGGATATGTATGGAAAGATGGGAAGGAAAAGAGAAAAAAAAATTTTTTTTCACCACAGGGTTCTCCTTTAACCAAAGGAAAAGGACTCTAAGGCTAAAACTGAAATGTTCTTCCCTTTCTTCCCCTTTCCAGTGAATCATTGTCAAGTGCTTCATAGTACTGCTGTCTATTTTGTTTTCAATATTCAAATCTCTCAATTTCTGATTCAATGAAACATTTTATAAACAATGCACAGTGCATGACCTTGGTTCTATAGACATCCTAATCATACTTCTGATGTGGGATAGCTCCAGTTAATTTAATAACTTAAAGAACTTTTACAATTTTTCTAAAATATTTGATTAATTCATTAATCCAAATATGTTCTCATATGGATTAGACTGGGTGTAGAAAATGGGAAATAGATAATAAAAAGATACTAATTGGGGATCTCAACTTTCCCCTTTCAGAACTAAATCAATCTAACAAAATAATAAACAAAGAAGAAGATAAGGATATAAATAAAATTCTTGAAAAGTTAGATATAGTAAATTTCTAGAGAAAATTGAATGAGAACAAAAAGAAATATATCTTTTTCTCAGTATCACATAGCACCTAAACAAAAACTGACCTTTTATTAGGACCTAAAAACCTCACAACCAAATGCAAAAAAAAAAAAAACAGAAACAGTAAATATATCCTTTTCAGATAATAGTGCAATAAAAATTATATTCATTGATAGGCAATGGAAAGATTAAGAATTAATTAGAAAATAAATAATCTAATATTTTTAAAAAAGTGAATCAAAGGACAAATCACAGAAACAATTGATAATTTCATTAAAGAAAATGACAAAATTGAGGCAATATAGAAATATTTATAGCATATAGACTATTTAAAGGATATAGCAGTACTTAAGACCAAATTTGTATCTTTAATTGTTTACATCAACAAAATAAAAGGCATATCAAAGAACTGGGTATCCAACAACAACACAACAACAACAACAACAACAAAACTAGAAAAAAAATTAAATACCAAAGTGAAAATCCTCAAAATCAAAGGATTAACATAACTGAAAATAAGAAGAAAAAGTAGAAGCTATTTTTTATAAAAAGAAAAAAAACCACAATAAAACAGCTAAACCATTGATTAATTTGATTCAAAAAAAAAAAGGAAAGAAGAAAATCAAATTTACAATATCAAAAATGAAAGTGGTAAATTCATCATCAAAAGAAGAGGAAATTAAAATAATTGTTAGAAGCTATTTTGTTCAATTATATACCAGCAAATTTGACAATCTAAGTGAAATGAATATCTGCAAATATATATATATATATATATATATATGTGTGTGTGTGTGTATGTGTGTGTGTGTATATATATATATATATACATATATATATATAACTTAGTTTAAGAGAAGAAATAAAATACTTAAATAGCCAACCTTAGAAAAAGAAACTGAAAAACCCATCAATGAACTTCCTAAGGAAAAAAAAAAAATCTTCAGGACCAAACGGATTCACATGCAAATTCTACTAAACTTTGAAAGAACAATTAATCCCAATACAATATAAACAATTTGAAAAAAAATAGTTGAAGAAAGATGTTTTTTATGACATAGTTCATGAATATTGTTCTATAGCCATCTAATCATACTTCTAGTGCAGTTCAGCTCCAGTTCATTTAACTGCTTTCAAGTACTATTATTCCTTTTATTGACCTGTATCTAAACCAGGAAGAGCCAAAACAGAGTAAGAACATTATAAATCAATTTCCCTAATGATGATGCAAAAATTTTAAATAAGGTATTAACATAGAGATTACTATATTTATATGTATCATATTTATATTATTTATAATTTTATTTATATAAAGTTATTTACTTATCACTATATATCTATACACACACACATATATATTTAACATAATAATTATGCACTATGAGCATGGAGATTTATACCAGAATCAGGGATGGTTCAATGTCAGGACAACTATCAACATAACTGACCATGTTAAAAACAAAACCAACAGAAATCATATGATTATCTCAATAGATACAGAAAATGCCTTTGACAAAATGCAGCATCCATTCCTATTAAATACACTATTGAGCACAGGAATAAGTATGCTTAAGTAATGCTAAGTAATATTTATCTAAAACCTTCAGCAAGCATGATCTAAAATAGGAATAAGGTAGAAGTCTTTCCAGTACAATTAGGGATGAAATAAAAATGCTTATTATCACCTCTATTATTAATATTGTACTATAAATGTTAGTTATAGCAATAAGAGAAGAAAAAGAAATTGTAGCAGCTCTTTTTTTTTTTTTTTTTGTGGTGACTAAAAATTGGAAATCAAAGGGATGCCCATCAATTGCTTTTGTTTAAAAAAGCTGTAGTATATAATTATAATGGGACATTATTGTGCTATAGAGATGACAAGCAGGTGATTTTTGAAAAGCCTGGAAAGACCAACATGAACTGATGCAGAGTAAAGTGAACAGAACCAGGAGAATATTGTACATAGTAACAAAAATATTGTTTGCAAATAATAGCTATTCTCAGCAATGCAATGATCCAATATAATTCCAAAGGACTAATGATAAAGTATACTATCTGCCTCCAGAGAAAGACATTATATTGATTGAATAGAAGCTGAAGCTTGCTATTTTTTCTCTCATTTTTTTTTTTTATTTGAGTGTTCTTGCACAGAATGACTAATATGGAAATGTTTTATATAATTTTACATATATGAGATATATCTAATTGCTTGCCATCTTAGAGAGGGAGGAGGGAAAGAAAGAAGAGAAGGAAGGATAGAATTTGGAATTCAGAACTTCAAATAAAAATGTTTTTAGAAAACTAAAAATAGTGATTTTAAAAAAAGTGAAAAAGGAAAGTTGACTCAGGAATTTTTTGATGAAAAGTAGATATTTTCCCCTGGTACTATAATAAAGGACATGAGGAAAAAATGTAAGTATTATGGAAAACATAGGGAAAAGGCTGTGATGACTTTCTGAATTAAATATGGTGGAAAATATGGTTAAGATAAAGTTTTTTTAAAAATATTATTAAAACTTTATAATTGAAAAAGGTCATATGATGAGTGATAATATATTTGTAGGTATATATATAGTGTCTAGATTACTTGAGAAGGCCTCTAATCAGGCCTCTAACCCTTCTTAGAGTGAATTTGTGGGGTTACTTGAATAAGATTTCCCTCACATTGACCAGGATTAGATGGATTACAGTCTGCATCCTTGGAGAAAATACCCACATCAGTGAAACTGCAGAACCATTTGAATATTGTAATAAGTATTTATATATCTATGCACACACACACACACACACACACAAATTCCATTCAAGCAAAAAGTTTTCAATATAAATCTCATTTAAAATATTCCAAAAATTCTGATATATGATTTGTTACTTTCCCAGAAAATAAACCAAAATATATAATACTAAAATAAAATATATAATATTAAGAAGAAAGTTAGGGAATAGCAACATATCACTTTCTTTAATAAGGTGGGAATAATTAATCAGTTAATTCAGTGACTCCTCCTTTACCAAAAAAATGAAACTTCCCATGTAATAACTTTTTTTTTTCTTTTCTCAAACTTACATTGAGTTATGGGCCAGAACTCTGTACTTGAAACAAGGATTCTTAAAAGGTGCTAATTAAGTGGAATTTATAAGACAATGGTTATCTAGTTTAGCATGTGAGTTCTCTAGTTCAGTATGATTGATTTAATCTTACAACAAATAATGGTTCCCTAATGATATAATGATTGGTTTATACTCAGTGTAGAGCATATAAATCTGGGACAAACTCAGCCAGAATAAGATTTGGAGAAGACAAAGGACTGGAGGTGGGAGCTCAAGCTCTCAGAGCCAAGGAGAGACAGACTCCTTCTCCACCACTGTGGTGGCCGTCCTCCTGCATTTTCTCCACTGAAACCAAGTCCCCTCTGAAGGCCATGAGAAAGCTATCTGGGCCCCAGGTGAAGGAGACAATAAAGACTTCTGGACTTTAACACCTGGCTACTTTTGTGATTACTAAGCTAAAATGAAGGCTGCTCCCAAGACCTTGGGGAAAACAACCAGAACATTACAACATTGTCATGAGAAGCTAAATTACGGTCCAAAGCAATAATAATACTTCTATTTTGTAGTATATGCATAAAAATCATTCAAGCCATGATATGAAAAAAAGAAATCTTATACTTACAGTTTTTAACTTTTTAGCACTCTTAGACAGATTGAAAATTGGTTAAATCATAAGCCTCAAAGAGTAGTAATTAATATCTGGAAGGAAGATTTTAATGAAGTATTACATAGTTGTGTCCTTGGCATGATTCCATTCAACATTTTTGTAAATCACTGGGGTGAAGTCATAGATGGCATACTTGCCAAATTTAAATATGACATAAAGATGGGAGGAATTACATAACAAATTATATGGCTAAATTATTGTCCAAAAAGGACTTGATACTTTAAAATAATGAGTTGAATCTACTTATGTCAATACTTTGATGGGACTATAATCTAATTAATGTGGGTATTCCATTAATTAGTACATATTACAATCCATCTATATCTTCTCAAGTTGTCCAGATCTTTCTATTAATCATTCATTGAGGATCCATCAAGCATCTTTGATTCTTTATTATGGTTTTCCTCCATCCTTCCCTCTCTCTCCCACGCTCCCTCCCTTACTTTCTTTTTCTTTCTCCCTTCCTCCATTCCTTCTTTCTTCCCTTCTTCCCTCCTTCCTGCCTTCCTTCTTTTCCTCCTTCCTTCCCTCCTCCTTCTTTCCTTCCTTTCTTCCTTCCTTCCTCCCCTCCTTCCTCCTTTCATTTCCTTCCTTTCCTCCTTCCTCTTTTCCTTGCTCCCTCTCTTCTTTTCTTCCTTCCTCCTTCTTTCCCTCCCTCCCTCCCTTCCTTCCTTCCATTCTTTCTCCTTTCCTTTCTTCCTTCTTTCCTTTCTCCCTTCTTTCTTTTCCTCCTTCCTCTCTTCCTCCCTCCCTCCCTTCCTCTCTCTCTTCCTTCTTTCTTCCTCCTTCTTTCCTTCCATCCTTGCTTCTTTTCTCCCTTCCTTTCTTCAATCCTTCCTTTCATCCTCCGTTCCTTCCTCCCTCCTTCCCTTTTTTCCCTCTCTTTCCTTCCTCTCTTCCTTTGTAAAAAAAAAAAAAAAAGAAAAAGAAAAAAATTTAAGGATACTAATTAATAACTTGGCTTAATAATTATATATATTATATATGATATAATATTTATATATTATATGTTGTTTAAACAATCTGCAATAATATATAATAATTATATAATAAATAAATAACACAAATAACTAATAAATAATTTGTCTCTGTGTTATTTCTTCTTTCTTAATATGCTTGTGGTCCACCTCCAGATGTAGAAGTAGATCAAGAATGTGTCTTCCATTTGGTGATCTTGTCCAGTAAAGGGGGGCAAAGTTCAAAGGTGAATGGTTAGTCATGCATTTCTTAGTCTTGACTTTAACATAATTATCATTCAAATCTGTTGGAATCCTTACTAACTGCTAAGTAATTAGAGTTGATCTAATCTTACAAGAAGTTGTTTTGGCCAGAACCTGAAACAAGGTACTAAGTAGAACTAATCAAGACAAGGCTTGTGTTCCCACCTTTACTCATTGGACTCCACAAGTATGCTAGCTTCAAAAAGTACACTTTCTACACCACACCTTAAAGCTCTTTGGGCCAGAGAGCACTATGGGAGAAAACCCATAATCCCATTCTCTCAGAAGGTTCACATATAAGGCGAGACAGCCATTCCAGAATACACTTTTTTCCTCTTGGCTGGCTGATCGCGCTGGACTCGAGAGGAACGACTCTGCTGCAGAGAACACTTTTGACGGACTTCAGTGGAGCTACGCCAGAAGCCCTCTCTCCGCGGCAAGTTGGTGACTGGGCTCCCCAGAAGGAGATAAGAGAGATCTTCCATCTCTGTTGGAGGCAGAAGAAAGCAGAGGCAGAGGCTGAAGGACAGAACCTTTGGATTTGGAGACATCCGAAGGGCTCTAAGCCTCTAAACCGGCTGTGCTCTGAGAAGAACAAACTCCAACATTTGAACTCTTAACACAAATCACCATTTGGATGTGCTTTGTATTAGCTTTCAAGTAGTACAGAACTTGATCATAACCTACATAAGCAATTTATTTCAGGGAAATCAATATTCTACTCATGTTCCTAAATAACTATGTCCCTTAAAACTATAGTACTTAGGGTCACATAAAAGATTATGAACAAGGAGAAGGGGAAATTATGGACAATCTAGGTGCAGAAAACTTCTTGAAAGTTTATTTTTCACCAACTTCTCCACTGTAATTTATACAAATGTTGGATTAGATTGACAAGGGTGTACCAGCCTCTGGAGAGTGTGAAAAGCTAGCTGAAATATTTCTTCCTTCACTGGTGCATATTGATAAAGACTATGATGTTCAATTCTATAGCATTTCAACTGAGCTTCTCTGTTTGAAAGACCTCTTTTAAATTCATAAGTTCTGTGTAACACATCCTCTGTCTTTTTGCTTAATACTATCTCCTTCCTGATCTTATCTAGAAATTATTATACTCTATGGTTTTCCCTAGCAAAACTGAACATATCCCTATATGTGACAATTGAGATTAAAAAGTAATCAAATGTCCTGAGTGAGAAAACTATTCCTTTCATATAAAACTCATGGACTTTCTAGGTCAAGGAAGAGATAACACACATTTCTAGAAGAAGTAAAAGAACCTGGTAGACTTGACGGATTTAAGTGTCCCAAATGCAAGTGTGAGCTTTTTCAGAATCATCAATGACAACCCTTCTTCCTTCCTTTTTACAAAGCTTACAGATCATTGGATATTAGATTTCAATGACTTCCTTGATTGTCTTCAGCTGTCCTGCATTTTAACCCCTGGATGTCGGACTTTAAGCTTTTTCTTCTCCCCTATGTAAGTCAGAATACTCCACAATCAATGTCTATCATAGCTTTGGCCTAAAAATTTTTTTGTGTAAAAATTCCATTAATCCCAAAATTATTTTTATTTTAAAAATATTACATTTTATTGGAACAAGTTGTAAAAACAAACTCCAAATTAGAAAAAAGTTCTTTCTCAAAGGAGATGTGCTCCTTTGAGCTGTTCATGGGTATGCCTCATTCTTCCTTCTCAATGTCTAAAGGTGATGACCCAATATTATTTCTTCTTCAAAGGCCATTCTTTAATATATCTCTTATATCCACAGAAAGTACTCAAGAAAAACCATATTGAGGCGTTAAGCACTCCCAGAGCCACTAATGTTATTCATTCCTCAGCTATAAATTCTGTCTATGATGTTTCTAGGAAAGAAATGTATCTCCCCTGGAAGTA